>NC_142041.1:33465801-33783457 GCF_982192425.1 Myodes glareolus
CCCTTTCTGGGTCCATGGTCCTACTGAGACTGAGATCTGTGCTGAAGTCCAAGTTCTGTACTGCCACCAAAGGTCATACTAAAGTCTAGGTTAGGACTGTAACCTGAGGCCTTGGTGATGCCTGGGGACCATGCTGTCACTAGAGCCATCCCAATCTGAGTGGCCAGTGCTTCCACCTGGAGCCAAAATGTCATTTTGTCAGGAGTCAAGCTGCTACCAAGGGCCACATCTGGGTCCATGGTCCAGCTGCAGCTGGGTTGTGTAGATGTCTGTGGCCTGTGCCACCTCAGGGGCCATAGGAACCCTTCACTAGCTCTGGAAAAGCTAGCCTTGCCTCTTGCTGGACACTGTAGCAAGAGAGTTGAGCCCTGCATTTGGGAGAGATGGTCCCCACCCTTCACCACAGGTGAGGGAGAATTGTGACCCTGATGACATGGGCATAGGGGAGCTGGCTCCATCCTCTCACCTGAGGCTGGTGGCTCCAGTGGTCTGGAATGACCAGCTCAGTTACCACCTAGGCCCTCACCTGGGTCTTGGGTTGGCCTACTCTAACATCTAACCCATCTAGGACCTGCTGGAATTCGTGAAGAGGCTGGTCCTGTGGAACAATATCAGCAGGATCTTCATGACTCAGGGAGCCCATGGGCCATCTTAGGAGAGTTTAGGTGAGCATCCAACGATGATGGCGTACCAGAAACCAGAGGCCTTGAACCAGACCAGGGACTCATTACAAAGAACATCTGCTAGTAAAGTTGACTGGACAAAAGGGTATACTATGTGACACACTGCTCCCAGTGCCACCAGGACGAATGAAGAGGTGTGGCAGAGGCGGGAAAGATGGAGAAATGAAGAGGTTCTTTTTGGTTGGGTTTGTTCTTGTTTGTTTGCTTGCTTTGCTTTTTTTAAATTTATTTTATTTTTGGGGGAGTGCTGTAGGGGTAAGGGGAGGATATGAGGGGACCAGGAGGTGAGTGGAATTAGGGTACATGATGTAAAATTCCCAAAGAATCAATAAAAAAAAAAACTATTTAAATTAAAAAACAAACGGGCAAAACAAAAAAAACACCTATTCTACAGAGAGAGAAGATTCAAGATTAATTTGTATTGCCAGTTTATAGAAAAATCTCTCCACTACACAGACAAATGATTGATGTCTTAAATTAAACACTATCTTTTGTACATGGCTTAAATCTAAAATTAATAAAGATAATAAAAGATATTATGGCTAGATATGGATGGAGAACACCATCATATCTGCCTCTGCCAACTGACTGCTCTGGTGAGGTCCACCTCAAGCTTAGAACCAGCATGAGCCTGGTTGGCATAATCAGAAGACCCACCTCCAGAAGAGCCTGCCAGGAGCACCAAGGCCCATGGCTCCACCTGGTGATGGAACGCATGAGTACATTAGAGCCTCTTCCAGCTTTGAGGTCTATCAGTCACTTCTGAAGAGAGCCCTGCAGAACACTGAGGTACAACATAGGAATAAAAAGTACTCCAGTGTATGTAATTAAACTTACCACAGAAACAAGTATAGGTATTAGGAACATGTGCAGAAACATTCTGACAAGCAGGGCACCTCCAACCACTCTGGCCATCTGTTTAAAAAGAAAGAAAGAAAAGAATACATCAATACGATGTCTTTCCACAGCATATGCTGGGTTAGAGATATAGCTCAGCAGTAGGTAATGTGCTTGGTCTATCCAGGTCTCTAGGACTTGCCCCTCTGCACCCTCCTGAAAAAACAGCACTGTAATTTTAAACTTCTGGCCAAGTATAGTGACATATTCCCTTTAATCCCAGCACTTGGAAGGCAAGAGGCAGGATCTCTCTGAGTTCAAGGTCCAGTGAGACCCTGTTTCAAAAAGAAAAAAAAAGAAAATCTATAGGAATTCACATCATTGAAGCAGTTAGAATTAAAATGCTGAATATTATCAGACATTTAAGAAACAGATCTAGGCTTTTAAATAACTCTCACCCTGAGGTGCTCTCTCTGACTTTTAATTTAAGTTATTAATTTCATCCTATTGCTTTACTTCTGAATAAAGTTCTCAAAAAAAAAAAAAGCAAATAAATCACATTGTTGAATGTTTCATTAAATACTGTATTCAGGCTACAAAGACCTATTAACGTGGTGAATCAAGTAGGTAACCATGTTGCTCATCACCTCTAATTTCAACATTAACTGAACACTGACTTGAAAAGCAGAAATAAACTATTGGGTATACAGGAAAATCCTTATGTCCTGAATTAAAAAGCCACAGCAGGGGGCTGGAGAGATGGCTCAGTGGTTAAGAGCATTGCCTGCTCTTCCAAAGGTCTTGAGTTCAATTCCCAGCAACCATATGGTGGCTCACAACCATCTGTAATGAGATCTGGTGCCCTCTCTGGCCTGCAGGCACACATGTAAGCAGATATTGAATGCATAATAAATGAATAAATATTTTTAAAAAAAGCCACAGCATAGGGAGCATATTATCAGCAAGATCTGCATCACCTGTAGATAAATGCTTAAGAGGAATTTTTTTCTTTGAGAGAGGGTCTCTCCCTTATGTAGCTCTGGTTGTCCTGGAACTTGCTTTGTAGACCAGGCTGGCCTTGAACTCACAAAGACCCACCTGCCTCTGTCTCCCGAGTGCTGGGATTAAAGGAGTGTGCTATCACCTTCTGGCTAGCATTTTAAAGCCAGGTTTATAACCCAAATTTATTAAAGCAGTGCACAAAAACAACTCAAGAAACATAAATAACTGACCTGCATGAGATGCTGGAGACCGGGCCCACTTCTTGATACAGTTCAAATGAAAGACGTGAAAACAGCTCTGACAGCTCCACACCGGGGCTGTAACTTGAACCAATTCACAGCACACCATACATTCGTATTTTTCTGTAGTTAGCTGCTCAATTAGTGAACCTGTTTAAAAAAACAAACAAACTGAAACATAGAAAACCATTCCTCACTTTAGTCAACAGAGAAACAAGCCATTTGACAATATTTACAGACTTAAAGGGATACCTGATTCTGAATAAATGGTTATTCAGACTTAGAGGCTGAGAATGGGCAGAAGTTGCTGAGACAGGACTGAGAAAGCAGACATTTAGGTAGGGATTCCTATAGTGGAGAAAACACTCTCCCAAGTCCACCCAGATTATTCAGAGCTATAGCTCAGGCCTGTGGTGCTAGGGTTCAGGAATCTCACTTGAGCACGAGATTTCAAGATCAGCCTGGGCTACATAATAAAACCTTGTTTCAATCATTTTGAGTGAGGTAACCCAGACCCAGAAAGACAATTATCACATGTACTCACTCATAAGTGATTTTTATTTTACATACATATATATTATGTATACAATTTGTTTATTATGTATTCTGTCTGTGTGTATGTCTGCAGGCCAGAAGAGGGTACCAGGCCTCATTACAGATGGTTGTGAGCCACCATGTGGTTGCTGGGAATTGAACTCAGGACCTTTGGAAGAGCAGGCAATGCTCTTAACCGCTGAGCCATCTCTCCAGCCCTCATAAGTGGTTTTTAAACATAAAGCAAAGAAGGCCAGCCTACAAACTACAATCCCAGAGAACTTAGACAACAATGAGAACCCTAAGAGAGACATACATAGATCTAATCTACATGGGAAGTAGGAAGTAGAAAGAGACAAGATTTCCCGAGTAAATTGAGAGCATGGGGACCTTGGGAGAGGACTGGAGGGGAGGGGAGAGGAAAAAAGGAAAGCAGAGGAAAATGTAGAGCTCAATTAAAAAAAAAAATCAATAAAATTAAAAAAACCTTGTTTCAAAACACCACAAATAATAAAGAATAGTAAGCACTGAATAAACCTAAGAGTAATCATCTGTTTACCTTGCAGTTGTCATTTTATTTGCTTATTTATTTAGAGTTTGAGACAGGGTCTTATGTCAGCAATTTGCAGACTATGTCTAGAATCTAATTTCTGTTGCTCCCACTCTGGTCTAAACTGCTTTCTGTTTCCTTTAGACCCCAGCAATGAGAATAGCAAACTGTAAATTAAATTTAGCCTAAAGGCTGTAAGCCAGCAATCCCAGCTAGTAGGCAGGCTCCAGCAAGAGCATCACAAGTTTATGACCTACCTGATACAGAATAATGGCAAACTAGCCTAGGCAACTTAGTGAGACACTGTCTCAAAATAAAAAGGAAAAGAAGGTAGGAATACAATTCAGTAGTAGAGTACTTGCTTGGCACCAAGAGGCCCTTGGTTCAAGCCCCAGTTTTGGTACAGAGTGGGTGCTCTTAGGTGTACTCTTCTGGTCAGAGCTTACCAGTTAAAACAAAACAAACAAAAATTTTATATGTACGTGTGGGTACCTGGTGCCCTCAGAGGCCAGAAGTATCAGATCCTCTGGAACTAGAGTTACAGACTGTTGTGAGTTGCCATGTGGGTGTTAGAACTGAACCCACAAAAGTAGCTAGTGCTCTTTTGAAATGCTAACCATCTCCCTAGTCCCTTTTCAATAGTTCTTATCTGGTGACTGTAAAAGCCCAGATCCTCACAGTGGCCTCACCTCCTCCCCAGTCCCGCTGCCCATCATCTTCTCACTGCCAGGTGGACTCCTGCCTGGGGCTTTATGCTCCATCCTGTGCCCAGAAGACTTGCCCTAGATAGCTGTGTGGCTCAGCTCCTCATCCACTCCAGTATTTACTTAAAACGTGACTTCTCATTCACAGTCCTCAGCACACTTAGAAAAGTTACAATTCACCCCCTGAACACAATCTATTCTTCTTGCACACTGTATTTTCCCTCAATGTTTACAGCTACCTGACAGTGTCAGGTATCATGGTACAGCCCCGTAATCCCAGCACTCCAGGCTGAGATAGGAGGATAAAGACTCAGAGGCTCACCTAGGCCACAGTCAGATCCTGTCTCATAAAAAGAAAACAAAATCTATCTGATAAACCATGTATTATGTATTATACATATTGTTTATTATTTAACTATACACACGGAATATACTCTCCTTGAGAACCAAGATTTTTATTAGAGCGGTACCTTGGAAATACTGGGCACTCAATAAAAAAACAATGAATGGCTCCAAAGAGGTCTTAGAGAAATATAAATATCTCATTGGCAATAATACCTTTCTGTTAGGTCTTATCAAAGCATGTCTAATGTGTAAAATATGGTAGTAGTGGAATTCTAGAGCTGCTCTGTGCTGGTGAACTATCAGGTTTCAGTGCCAAGACTTGTCCGTGTTAGCTGCAAGTCCTGTCTGACCATGGCTCTTTCTCATTTCCCAGAAGCCCTTTTGCACTAGGGCCCATCATTTCTGAGCCGTGACTGTGTCTACGTCTGATTCTAGTTGAACAGTATGTCAGTGAAGGGACACAGCGCCCTGGAATAACCTGGAGAACACAGAGACCTACCTGAGTGCTAGCGGACTGCAAACTTTTCAGACACACCAACAAACCCCCAACCCCCACCAAAAGTCTCAGACCCTTACACTAAGGGTCCAGTCACCAAATAACTAATTTAAAAAACAAACAAGTTCCTGTCCTAAACTTTCCCTAGCACTCTGGGGCTGACCTCCACACTGGCTTGACTCAGGGGCACCCTCCCCACCCATTCTTTTCTCCATTCTTCTCTATACCAGCTGTTGAGATTTACAGCTTGCTTTCCTGGGGGGGTTTGTTTTAAACTTCAATAAAAATTGTCCTTGAGTTTAAAAAACAAAATCAGAAACAAATTATCCTAGCTTGCTTTTTACTGCTGTGATAAAACACCATTATCATAAGCAACTTGGGGAGGAAAGGATTTACTTTAGCTGAAGCTTAGTCTACTGTGGAGGAAGCCAGGAATGAAGCCATGGAGTACCACTGCTCACTAGCTTGTCTTCACACTCACCTTTAGTTAGCTCTCTTTTTAAATTTATTTTTATTTCATGTGCATTGGCATTTTTTGCCTGCATGTATGTCTGTATACATACATGTGTTGGATCCCCTGGAACTGGAATTACAGATAGTTGTGAGTTGCCATATGGTTGCTGGGAATTGAACCGGGACCCCCTGGAAGAGTAACTAGTGCTCCTAACTGCTGAGCCATCTCTCTAGACCTCAGCTATCTTTCTTATATCTCCCTGGACTACCTGCCCAGGGGTGGCATTGTCCACAATGGGGTGGGCCTCCCACATCAATTATTAATCAAGAAAATGTCTCTACGGATTTGCCTACAGTTCAGTTCAATCTGATGGAGGCATTTTCTCAATTGAAATTTCCACTTCCAGATAATGCTAGTTTGCTTCAAACTGACAAAACCAAAACAAAACAAAATAAAAAAAAAACAACCAGCACACAAACAACAAAGACACAGGCTAGCACTAAGCCTGAAGCAGGAGTTCAAGGCCAGGCTAGGTTACACAGAAAGTCTGAAGACAACCCAAGTAACATAAAATACCTGTGCTTTAAAAAACAGAAAACTAGCCGGGCGAGGATGCATGCCTTTAATCCCAACACGTGGGGGCTTCGGCCTCCAGTGCTGAGATTAAAGGTGTACACCACCACCCCCAGCTCCTTTTTTGTTGTCTGTTTGTTTTGAGACAGGGTTTTTCTATATACCAGCTCTGGCTGGCCTGGAACTCAGGGATCTACCTGCTTCTTCCTCCCGAGTGCTGGGATTAAAGGTGTGCGGCCCCATTGTCCATCACCACCTGGCAAGACAGGTGGCTCTGAGTTCGAGGACAGCTTGGGCTACACAGAGAAATACTGTGGGAGTGAGGTGCGGGGAACTCAGTGAAAAAACAGGCCCTGGGCAGGCGGTGGCATCATTGATTAGGTCAAAGGCTCACAATAAACCAAAAGGAGATCAATAAAGGTAAAAGTTCACGAGGAAGAGCTTACATACTGAAGTATCCCCACCCCCAATACACAGAGGGTCTTGCTAAGTAGCAGTCTGCTCTCAAACTCAGTCTTCCCCAGTGCTAGTATTAAAGGCAAGCTCGCTGCCATACCTAGCTCTTTGCCTTGATGTAATAACACACTCAGTGCAAAATGAGGAATGTCTTCAAATAGTGTAAAAGGTTTATTTGTAAAGAAGGGGGCAGGATGGTAATTGTGAAGAGAGAGAACACATGCTTCAGAACATTCTTACAGGAGAGTATTTAGTTCACCACAAGTCCTGTGGAGCAGTCAGAACTGACTCTCAGCTATGCTCTAAGAGCTGTGTGAGGCAAGAACACCACAGGAAAAAGAAAGATACGGTATCTAGGCCAAGGAGAGCGGCCCATGCCTGGAATCCCAGCACTAAGAGGCAGAGAAAGATTTTTGTTAGTTCAAGGTCAGCCTATATATAACAAGTTCCAGGCGAGGGCTACACAGGGGATACCCATATCTAAAAACAAAGAAACCAACATATACCTGTGAGGTGGTGGTGGTACATTCCTTTAATTCCAGCACCCAGAGGCCAGGGCCACGACATAGGGAGACTCAAAAAAAAAAAAAGGGGGGAAAGACTCTTTTTTATAAATAGTCTGAGGACTCCAAACATTGTCATGGAGATAAATTATGATTTCTTTCTTTTTTGGGGGGTGGGGGTGGTTTGAGACAGGGTTTCTCTTGTGTAGTCCTGGCTGTCTTGGAACTCACTGTAGGCCAGACTGACTTCGAACTAAGAGATCTGTCTGCCTCTGCCTCCTAAGTGGTGAGATTAAGGGCGCAAATTATGGTTTCAAGTGATAAATTTGGAAACAGAGGTATGCACAGTGATAAAAAAAAGACAAGCTTGTAAAAAACTGAAGAGCTAATACCATAGGGATAAGAAAAGGCTCCCTGGATATGTAACTAAACAACATTCACAAGTGGAACTGCAGCACAACCTTCAATCCTAGTGCTTGGAAGGGCAGAGGGACTCTGGGAGATCTAGCCCAGCTTGATTTACATAGGGATATCCAAGCCAGCCAGGGATGCATAGTGAGATCCTGTCTAAAGGAGTTTATTGTTGAAGAGATGGCTCAGTTCCCAGCACCCCTGTGGCAGCTCATGACTCCCTGTAACTGAAGTTTCAGGGGATCTAATGCCCTTCTGGCCTCGGAGGGCTTCTTGGTACACAGTGACGCATATAAATACACTCAGGTGCATACACAAAATAAATCTTTAATCCCGGCACTCAGGAGGCAGGCTGATTCCTGTGAGTTCATGGCCAGCCTAGTTTACATAACAAGTTCCAGGCTAGTCAGGGTTACACGTTGAGTGAGACCCTGTCTCAAAAACAAAAACAAGGGGCTGGAGGGCTAGCTCAGTGCTTAAGAGCACAGGCTGCTTCTTCCAGAGGATTTGGGTTTGATTCCCAGAACTGGTGGCTTACAATCAGCTGTAACTTCAGTTCTAGGGGGTCTGACAACCTCTTCTGGCCTTCATGGGCACCAGGCACACACACATATATGTACACAGATATACATACAGGTGAAACAGCCATACACATAAAAAAATGAAAAGTGAAAAAATGAACAACAAAAAAGTGTAGCAGTGAGCTAAGGGGGTAGTAGCCCTAGACAGAGGGAACTGCATCCAACAGCTTGGACAGACAGAGCAGGAAGGAACCTGGAGGAAAATGACAGAAGTCAGAACCCACAGTGGCAGGACCTGAGACAGACGATTGATGAGCTCACCACTGGTGGAGCGAAGATGAGCTGAGAAGAGAACTAAGACAGGAGACAGAACCACTGCAGTGGAGCAAACAGGATGAGGAGAGACTGCACCAACTGTAATCAACAGGGGCAACGAAATGTTACCATGTCCTGCTTCTGCTACCATAACTCAAAAAGAATCTGAAACCCAGAGAGCTGTATCATCGTTAGCTACATTTAAAGCCCTTACACAATAATTTATTGGAGGAAAATCAGTAAAGCCCAGTGGTCCAGGTTTGTAATACCAGCTATTCAGGATGCTGAGGCAGCTGAGGCAGGAGGAGCATTAGTTCAAGCCCTGCCTGGATTATAGAGTAAATTTAAGGACACCCAGGGTAATTTAAGACTGTCTCAAACACAAACAAACAGAAGAGGTTACCAATGAGGGCAGCAATGAGCAGCGGCAGATTCCAAGCAGGTGCTGAATTAAGGTAGGTTTCACTGTCACCGTTTTTTTTATTATTATTTTATAGTTTCTAAATTATGAGTATAGTGCTTGAAAATTACCCTCAAGCAATCTTCCCTCCCGCCACCCCCGCTCCAGGCACACTGACCTGTATGTGTTTCTACATTCTTCAACACATGGTTCTGTTTGCCTCTGGGGAAAGCAGAGAGCACTTGAGGGTCCTGTCTCCTTCCTGCATTCTTCTCTTGGTCAACCCTTCTGGAAGACTTGTTGACAACGGCCAAATTCCCAGTGTCACAGGCTGACTTTGTTGGTCTTTCTCTGAGATTATCCTTTGGAATGGTGGGCATGTTGTTTTTAGGCCCTGAATTTATATGTCGCTGACTTTCCTGTTTTGGTGGGTTCCTGCCTGGTCGTGGTCTGGCACCCTCCACTTCCCAGGGAGGCCTTTTCTGTGGGTATCTTCTCTGCTCATTCCGTCTTGACATGCAGCCATCCACTACAGCCTTTCTACAGGACACATCTGAAAAGTCAGTCTGGGAAGCCCCCACAGGTCTGGTGTTTTCATCCTCAGACTTCGGGCTCATTCTATTACCCAGCTCACACTTGAGCTTCCCTTTGGCCTTTGGTCCTCTGCCATAGTTGTATATAAGCTGCGCTGCCTTTTTGGGCTTTGCTCCTCTAGGATCTGCAATAACCACATCTTTCTCACTCTCAGAAGGGCTATGCTCCCTAGGGTCTGCTCCACTCTCTGACCTGGTCACACTTTCTAAACTGGATGTATCCGACGTCTGGTCAGTGAGCCCTTGTGCTTTCTTGACTCTGCTTTGGTGTTTTTCATTCCTCAACTTCTGCCATGGCTGATTGTGAAGGCCATGGTTCTTGAGTGATTTATTAGAAGACTGGAAAAACACCTGTTGACTCTTAGGTTTGCTTCCAGAGGCGTAATTGTGCTGATGAATAGCAGAGATGTCATCGTAAGGATTCTGCCTGGGAAGGTGACAGGGAGGTGAGGAACTGTAATTTCTTCTGCCAATCCTAGAGTCTAGTCTTCTTTGGGTCCCACAATTTAGACCAGAATTTTTTCTCTCCTGAGGAATGAACTCAGCAGCATCTGTACTGAATTTAAAAGTGCCTAGGGAACAAGAAATATCCAGTAAGAAATCAATGCCACTTAGGAACCCCATGACTCAAAAAGGCACATCTAAAAAATATTTTCTTAAGGATGTTGTATAAAACAGGCTTAATGAGATCAGTCTCTTGTGTGTCAGGCTCTCAGTCCTTAAAGATGACAATTAGTATCCTGTGTCTACTGGGCACACTGATGTCCACTCATGCCTAGGCCATCTTGCACTACGAATACACTTTTATCTAAAAATCTTAGAAGAGCCAAAGCCAGGCATGGTAGTATACACTGGTAATCTCCTTACTTGGGAGTCAAATTCAAGAAGAGCCTGAGCTACATGAGACCCTACAACCAAAACTAAAACTTTGGAAGAGGGCAGAGCATGTGGATACATGCCTCTAATCCGAGAACTGAAAAGGCCTAGGCATAGGATCAAAAGTTTGAGAACAGCCCAGGTACCACAGTGAGACTTTGTCTCAAAAGATGAAGGTCAGGTTTAGGGATGAGATATTGGTCAGGAAGTTCCATGTGGTCTTTCAAAACACTAAAGTAGCATTGCATCATAGCAAGCAAATAGGCTTTGAAATCAGCCTAAAATGGGATTAAAATCTGAGCTCAGGGTTATTACCTGACCACCTCAGCCTCAGTTTCTAATCTATAATGAAGGATAACGATGTTTATTTCAAAGGCTATTATGGCACCTTAAAAATCCCATACAGATAATATTAGCATAGGGAGTGTGCTAGTCTCCATCTCTTTCCCCTAGAAATACAGTTTGGGATTTTACATGTAACTCCTACAGTATGTTCTAAAATTTCCAAGCCTTAAAATCTAACCTTACTTTAACTTCAGCCTACTCACTACCCCCACAAGGTGATTCTGCATACAGTCAGCTCAGTTCCTGAAGCCTAAAGAAATCATCTGCCAGGGCAGGGGCATGGTGGTACACATTGTTAGTCCTGGCACTCAGGAGGCGGAGGCAGGCAGATGTCTGTAAGCTTGAGGCTAGCCTTGTCTACATAACTGAGTTTCAGGTCAGCTACACAGTAAGACCCTGTCTCAAAAAATAAAAAGAGAGAAATTATCTGCCCAATGACACAAAACCAGTCAGTAACAAAGTCACAGTAGCAACCAACAGTCTGTAAGGCATACATTTAAGTCCCTGACTACCATTTATTGTTTGTTTTAAGTCATCTATCTTCTGTCATATGAGAAAAGGCTTCAATATGTAGCCCAGGCTGCCTTCAATTCACTATATAGCTCAGGCTGGTTTCAAACTTAAAATCCTCTTGCCTCAACATTCTAAGTGATACAATTACAGGCATGCAGCATCATATCCCCGCTTTATCACGTTTTAATATGTTACTTAGCCCCAGATTTCTTATATGTAATGGAGAACATACTCCCTCCATCAGAGCTGCTAGGGAAACTAAGTTGGTAAAGATAAAGCAATAGCAGGCCTACAGCAGTTAAAATGATACCTTATGATTGCTGTTAGAGCTACGACTATCTGAACACAGATTCCAATGGGCAACTGCAAACCTTGTAGACTTAGTATGTGCCACACACTCGTCTAAGCACTTTTCATGTGTTAACTTCTTTATTCTGTTTTAAATGTGTACGTGTAGGGATCTCTGTGAGTCTAAACCATGAGTGTGTGGGTGTCCTGAGGCAGAAGATATCAGATCCCCTGGAGCTGGAGTTACAGGAAATTCTGAGCGACCAGGTGCGTAGGTGCTAAGGACCAAACCTGGTCCTCTGGAGGAGCACCAAGTCCTCTTAACAGCTGAGCCATCTCTCTAGCCCCATTAACTCATTTAATATTCACATTCCAGATGAGAAAGCACAGTAACTTGCCCGAGGCCACAGGCACTCCAAGGCAAGTTCAGAACTCTGACTTGGAACACGTAGCACTCATGACTTGTCCTCATCCGTACATTGCACACTGACAGGGGCAAGGTAGCAGATACCACAGAAACACAGTGAAGAACTGGCGAAATCATACGGGCCACAGAGAAACCTCTCAATCCAGGATCTGTCCCAAACACTTCCACGTAGGTAGCGCTGAGGATGGAGTGGAGGGCCTCACAAAATGGCGAGAGGATTAGACAGACTCCCAGAGCAGAAGAGGTATTCTGGAAACATGAGATAGACTTACAAGTGGGAATGAGTAAACTGTACCAAGAAGTGCTATACATTTCTCTCCTGCTTTGAAGAAGCACGGATGGGAGGGGGGCTAGGAAAAAAAGATCAGTAAAGCTGCCCAATAGCCTTTCACATTGAGTAGCAGTAAACAGATCTAGACACGCTGTCTAGCCATACAGAGTTGTGTTTTCACTAGATCTAAGAAAAACCTCAGAACGACCCTTAAAAAGACACAAGGAAGGAAAAAGGGGCACACGAATCAGGAAACTGTACTATGGCACAGGTCAGACACCTGTTCCACTATTTAAGTAGAAGTTTTTCTGTAGTGAGCTGTTTTCTCACCAAAGCATCATTATATTACAAGGGGCATTGGCGACCTAACAAAGCACAGCAACATGCAGTGCTGTACACAGAGTTGGCATTAGAAAGCCTGTTCACAGGCCGGGCAGCACTTGGGAGGCAGAGCTAGGTGGGATCACTGTGAATTCAAGGCCGTTCTGGTCTACAGAGTCCCAGGACAGCAGGGCAGTTACACAGAAAACCTCTGTTTCGGAGGTGGGTGGGGAAGAAGAAAGAAAATCTGATCACACAGGAAAAAAAGACTCCCCTGTTCTAGTCCGTCATTTAAAGACCTTATGCAACAGTTCTCAACTTGTGGATCTCGATTCCTTTGAAGGTCGAACAACTCTTCCAGAGGGGTCACCTAAGACCACCTAAAACACAGATATTTACATTATGACTTATAACAGTAGCAAAATTACAGTTATGAAGTAGCAGCAAAAATAATTTATTGGGAGCAGGGGCAAGAGAGATGGCTCAGTGGTTAAGAGTACTGGACGCTCCTCTAGAGGATCCAGATTCAATTCCCAGCACCCACATGGCAGTTCACAACTGTTCCAGGGGATCCGATGCCCTCACAAGATAGATCTGCAACCAAAACACCAATGTACACAAAATAAAATAAATAATTAAGAAAATAATTTTATAGTTGGGGTCACAACATGAAGAACTGCATTTAAGGGCTGAATCATCAGGAAGGTTGAGAAGCACTGCCTTAGAAGAGTGTGTGTTAGTGATGATGGACAAAGGCTATAAAACAAGTACAGTCGGGCGTGGTGGGGATGCCTTAACCCCAGCACCTGGCAGGCAGAGGCAAGTGGATCTCTGTGAGATCGAGGCTAGCCTGGATTACAGCGCAAAGATACACAGAGAAACTGTCTCGAAAAAGCAAAAAATAAAATAAAGAAAAAAGAAACAAGGAAGTAGGGATTCCTTGAACAAGGGGACTCAGCAAATGCTCTAGGGAGTAGAAGCACAGTCCCAAAGGTTAAAGCTGTGAGTCACAATGACCTCACCCACCTCTGCTTCAGACACCTACCGGCATGGAAGGATGTCAGAGGTGACTGAGAAGGAGAAGCCCAAGGGATTCAGGGTAGAGGGCTAGTGAGGGCCTAGAGGGGTTGGAGAGCAATGTATCTGCCTAAAGTTCCCACTCCCCAAGAAGGGTTAGCCAAATCTGGGGTGTGCCAGTGCAGTGTTCTTATAATCTTTCAACTGAGACATGAACGTACACCTTTCCTGTCGCTCGGTACACAGACACACGCGCAGTCTGACTAGCTGTGACTAGCGTCCCATCAATCTGTCAAAAGCACAACTATAATTCAAGCCAAAGCGGGACACTGCTGGGCTGCTTTTTTATGGAGTGGGTTGTGACAAGCGGGTTTGGGTTTGTTCTGGTGTTGTTTTATCGTAACGTTACAATATGTTGTTTATAGTAAAAGAAACCACTGCTTCTCCCCCTCAACCCTCATCCCGCCCTTCCAAGGGGCTCACTATGTAACCTTGGCTGGCCTGGAACTGAACACGTAGATGAATTGAACTCAAAGATCCTCCTGCTTCAGTCTCTCAAGTGCTGGGATTAAAGACATAGTGGTGTCCTACACCACTGAAACATTTTGGTTCACTTAAAAAACTTTTTTTGTACTGTGTGTGTATGTGTGTACAGAGAGGAGGGAGACGGGATATATGCCACGTGTGTGCTGATAACCTCGGTGGTCAGAAGAGGGCGTCAGATCTTCTAGAGCTGGGGTTACAGGTGGTTGTGCAAACCGAACGCGGTTCTTCTGGAAGAGCTAGTAGTGTTCTCAAACACGGCACCAACTCTCCAGTTTCCTGGTTCATTTTTACGTTTTAGGTAGTGTGCATTAATATCCCAATGCAAAAGGTTTCTTTTTGATCGCTGTCCACAAAATCTGAAACCTCGGATCTACCAATACAACGTGAATGGAAAGAACTTCTATTAACAGTCAAATGAGGCTGTCCCAACCAGAGTAGCTTCGGGAAGGCAAGGGAGCCAACAATTAGGGACGGAACGTGTAGGGTCCGGAAATTAGCTTACTAAGTCCACACTGACAGACGAGAAAACTGAGGTTGGATCACGCACATCGGGGCAAAGTGGGATTTCAAAGCCCTCGAGGCTGGAGCTGCTGGCGCGCGCGCGGAACGCCGCGGCTCCGGGAGGTTGCGAACACTCCCCGAGCGCTGCGCGCAAACTCGCTGGACTCCAGGGCCCGCTACGGGGACTCGCCGCCGCCGCCTCCTCCTCCGCCCGCCGGACTCCGGCCGCGCTGCCTCGGCAAGGCCGGAAGGAGCCCCGCGGGGGCGCGGGAAGCCCACCTCCCCCACGTCCCCTCGCTGGGACCCGGGACCCGTCCGTTCTCCTCGGAAACCCAGGGGCCGAGCTTCACCACCCTATGGAAGATGGTGGAGGGTCCGTCCGTGCGGCGCGCGTGGCTTGGCCCTTGCGAGCCACTGTCCCCGCGCAGCACGCGCCCCTCTCGCCACCTAAGGGCCCTTCCGATCTCCTAGCTTGAATACACCGCCGCACCCTAGAGGTCCCGCGCGGGGAGACGGACAGTACCTGAGACCGGAGGTGCCTCCGCCATCCCGTGCTGTGCAGCAGCACCTCGAGCGAGCCCCGCCACCGAGCGAGGGCTGTCACCTGGTCACGTGTCCCGGATTTCCGGCGCCGAAAAGTCGCGCCTGCGCGCGCGTAGATGGCCACGAGGGGGTGGTGCCGCTCGTGTGTGCCGTAGAATGGCGTCTTTGGGACGTCGGAAAATGCAACCGGCCTGGCGGGAAAGCGGGGACGGGTGGCTGAAGGGGGCCCGAATCTCGGGAGCTGGGCCGGACTTGTGTTGATTTTCATTTTGAGAGGTGCTGTGTTCTCCGGCTGCAGCTTCTTTTTGTCGTGTCCTGCCGTGCGCCCAGCTTTAAATGGCCTTCAGATACAATCTGCCTGGAATGGCTCACTCAGGCGACGAGGAGGTGGGGGGGGTACTGTAGTAATCAAAAGGGGGTGTAATGGGGGCAGAATGGATCTTTCTTGTCTCAGCCTCCTTTGTAGGCGTGCATCAGCAAATGCAAATGTCTTAGTTCTACTTTGGGTTTTATTTGTCAAGGTGACCCAAGCCTTTAATCCCAGCACTCCGGGGGCACAGGCAGTGGTTCTCTGAGCCTGAGGCCCCTACAAAGTGAGTTCCAGGCTAGCCAGAGTGGCGGAGTAAGACCCTGTCTCAAACATTCTCCACGATGTCTGTGACCACTTTGGTCACAGGGCTTTGTTCTTCCTTCTAACACCTATAGACTAAGAAGCCCTTTCTACTGGGTTAGCTTAGCCTTCCCCGATTAACTTAACCCAGCAAATCTGGGTATCCTTTAGGAAATATATTTGAAAAAAAAAATGACTCAGAAAGGTTAAGATATTGTATGTCTAAATATTGCAGCTCTGAGGGAAAAGGTAGCTATCCTGATAGTGGGGAACCAAGGAGTACCATAGAGTCAACCACACAACAAACCTCACAATAGAGACTTATTGAGAAAGATACAGGAGGATGGATGGGTGGCTGCCTCTGCTCCAGTGAGAAGCAGGCTTTATATAGGGTTTCTTGGGGGGCAGGGTTCCAGGGTGACCTGGGATTGGAGGGATTTTGTTAGTAAAATCCTCACCGATTTTGTAGCACTGTGGGGCCAGTGAGTCTATGAGGCCCTGGAAGGTGAGGATGATCTGAGCCACCCACTGGAGATGCTGGTTGAACCGAAAAAACCAATAGTTCATAGCTAGGGAAATAGTTCTGCCACTCCAGTAGCAACGCTATGGTCATACCCAGGACTGCTAGAGGCTATGACCTGAACTGCCCCTTTGTCGTACCATGCCACCGTAAACCTTGTCATGGGAATTGGCAAGGGTTCTTCACCAGGTCTCACCCCTAGTTTTGGAAAAAGGACCACCAGGGCACAACTCCCAGACCACCAAGCAGGTAGGCAGTGGTAAACTTGAGTGCTGAAGAGAATTGAGGCATGGTGAATGTTTGGGCACAGGGGACCGGACTGGGTGGTAGTACTAAGGATCAAGGTATTATCACAATCTGCAGGATCCAGGGTACCCACAAAGTGTATCTGGGGGGAGTTAAAGCAGACTGAGATACTGAAGAGAGATGTGGGAGGGATAAGGGGTGGTAGTGTTGTTTAGCTTATAGCAATTAAGGAGAAGTTGTAAGCTCCTTGAGGTGCTAATGGCTAGGCAGGATCCCCAAACTTCTCTAACAGTCAAAACAGCCATTCCCAGCTCCTTAAGTCTAGGCTTCTCTAATGGCCCTTTCCAGATCCTGCCCTACAGGAAAAAAGAAAAAAAAAAAAAACAAAAAACAGCCCAAGATCTGGCCACAAAATCCCACCAATCCTTGAGCTTGCCCCAAGATCAGGCCACCCTAGACAGCTCCACCCCACCAAGAAACTATATAAACCTTGCTTCTCACTCAGTTCTTCGCTGCTTCTCACCCAAGCAGAAGCAGTCACCCTTCCTCCCATGTCTTTCCCAGTAAATTTCTCTTGTGAGGTTTATTGTTCAGCATGACTTTGTGATAGTCCTTGGCTCCTGACTGCCAGGATACCTTTCCCCTCAGAGCTGTTAGACTTAGCAGTGGTGAGGTGAGAGAGTCTAATAGACCAGTGGACAAGGCCACAGATGGTGGTTAGTCAGGCTGATATGTGGAGGTTATGGTCTGAAACGAGACGGTGTGACAGGGAGGTGGGATCAACATTGTCTAAGAGGTAATACTAGGGATGTAGGAGCTTTGGATCACTTCTTTAACAGTGCCTGTACCTAGGGTTTGAGTGAATGGGGTGTGTACCCTCTGTATTGTGATCATGCCTAATGGGCAACTGTGATAAATGTTAAAGTTTACCAAGGATCCACCTCTCCCATCTGGGGTGCCATAGGTCCTTGATTAGGATATAAAAGATGCCCCATTCTGCACAAATGTCATGCTTCCCTGAATATACATCACATCTCCACTAAGGTAGCCTCCATTAGCCTCTGGCCAACATCAACAGTAATTTCTTGTTTGAGCATAGAGAAAGCAAGCATAGGGGACAGATGTTTTAGAAGTCTATTTAGGTGCCATAGGGACAACCTGCGGGTGAGCAGGCTCCAGCTCTCACCACTGGAGTGGTCTGGTTGAACCACTGAGAACAGTTTTCCTGAACCTTTGAAATCTTAGTATAACAATAGCACGGGGGTGGGGTGGGGATCTGAAACACTTTTTATTCCCTTATGTCACTTTCTCATTCCTTTAGAACTGTCACTTTCATGCCTTAAATACTTTCTGGGACCCTCAGAACTTTAGCTTTACATCCTCCATCTAACTGTTTACTAGAGACACACATGGTTGTCACTGAGTGCAGTCCTTGCAAAGCAAGTTCCTTCAGATCCTTTGTTTTGCTCTTCTTCCTCTGTCACAGTCAGGTGTGGTCCACCTGACACAGGACACCTTAAACAAACGTGCTTGGGTCTAGAGGAGGAGGAGCCATCACCAAACTCTAGAGCCAGCTTTCCCATAAAGTGCAACGACTTTAATATTATCCACACTCAAAAGACATTCGAGTCCCCATCAGACTGAATTCAGTAACTAGAAAGCTCAGAGATAAATTCTGAGCCCTGGCCATCAAAACAGTCACAGCAACCAGGACTAGCAGTGAGCTGGTAGAGGCAGAGAAGGCAAAAACAAAACCAATAAACACAGAATACAGGAAGCTTACACACTCAAAGATCAGTCAGAAACAAAAGATGTGGTCACCAGTATTCATCCATTCAGCTGAGCCTAGCTCATTTCCATCTCGGCTCCCATGTTTGCCACAAGACTTATGGACACAACAGAAAACACAGACTCATCTGTGCATATAGACAGACAGCAAAACTTTCCAAAGGACCGGATGGGCTGTCGACATCTGCTTTTGCCCTGGATGGGAGCAAAAGGATTTTGTAGTTGCCTGATGACAGGATTGGGTTTGGCTATAGAAGGATTCTGGGTGTCCTATAATCAGGGATGCACTGGGAGGCTAGCAAGGGAAAAGGGATTTCCGACTGTGAAATTTGGAGAAGGAGGAGGGGAAGAAGTGGTTGGCCTGGTCCAGTGGATTGGGGGAGAGATAGAAATAGAGGCTCCCATTTTGGCTAAGAGGTCCCTTCTCAGCAATGCGATGGGATGGATTGGCACCACCAGAAAGGAATGGCTAAGGTGAATATCCTTAAAGATGTAACTAAGTGGTAGGGTTTGGTGAGGTTGGCAAGTCTGTCACCCTACCCCAACAACAGGAGAATAAGGAGAGGTGGGTCCCTAAAACTGTCAAAATAGAGTAGGTGGCCCTGATGTCCAAAAGGAAGATGAGTCACCTGATACTGTGATGACTACCCACCTACCTGATATCCCCACCATTGTACTTGACCAAAGCATTGACTTAAGACTTCTTCCATTCTGTAACTATAAAAGTTCCCTAACCTCTTCCACAGTAGAATATGTCGGGATAACCCTAATCCTTGTTCTCACTCATGGTTACTCATAATTGGTCCTGAATATAGAATATCATTTACACAGGGCTGGAGAAATGGATCAGCGATTAAGAGCACTGCCTGTTCTTCCAGAGGTCCTGAATTCAACTCCCAGCAACCACATGGTAGCTCACAACAATCTGTAATGAGATCTGGTACCCTTTTCTGGCCTGCAGGCATACATACAGGCAGATAAATAAATGAATCTTTAAAATATCATTTATACATATAAGCAAGAGTTGTGTTTTGATTCAACAAACTACAGACTAGAAGAAATTCTTTCCTGAAATGACTGACAGGGAGCATTCACCTCCATCCATAATATAGACCTGATGGCTTAAAAAAAAAAAAAGAATCAGTAATTGACAGGATATTACCAAGAGTGATGCATTCAAAATTAGTTCAGGAAGTACTGCATCAATATCTGTCCAGCTCTTTGATACAGTCTCCATAGGTAGAAAATCACAGCCCAGGATGTGTATGCCCTTTTCTGTCATTCTGGATTCTAATCTTGGAGAAAATGCTCATGGCTCAACATACACAATTTTTGAAGAACAAATCACTTTCAGAGATAAGGCAGTTTGGAAAGCCAATACAAGGTAAAAATCCAATTTTGTAGAACCCAGTTTTCTCTGAACTATACCACAACACTGCTTACTATATGTGATAAATGAAGAATCTGCATTTGTTGAATAATTCAGGCTTCTCCAGGAACGCGAAGTAGATCCATCCTGGAACTTTCTCTCTCTCTTTTTTTTAATATTTATTTATTTATTATGTATACAATATTCTGTCTGTATGCTGCAGGCCAGAAGAGGGCACCAGACCCCATTACAGATGGTTGTGAGCCACCATGTGGTTGCTGGGAATTGAACTCAGGACCTTTGGTATAGCAGGCAATGCTCTTAACCACTGAGCCAGCCCCCATATATACTATTTTTTCCCCCCAGAAAGATTAGTTGTACAAGACAAATGAAATTCAAGGAAGTAAATTGTGCATGTAGAGGAAGCAGGTCATTCATTCCGAAAGATTATTTGAGATATATCTAGGCCAGTGGAAACTGAGAAGGGAACTGGGCTTGAGGAACATTTAGGCTGGGCAGAGGTGGCAAGCAGGAGGCAGAGGCAGGGGATCACTGAGTTCAAGGCCAACCTGGTCTACAGAGTGAATTCCAGGACAGCCAGGACTACACAGAGAAACCCTGTCTCAAAAAACTAAGAGAGAGATTTAGGAGTTAAAAGCAAGGACTGGGGTCAGTAAAATAACTTAGTGATAAAGGTATTTCCCTAGGACCTACAGTGTGGGGAGGGAACCGACTCCTGTAAGTTGTCCTCTGACCTCCACATGCACACTGTGGCACATGTACCCCCAGAATAAACAAGGTGATTTTTTTTTAAAAGCAAAGCTGAATGTTTTATTGGCTATGTAGGAGGAAGTAAGACATAGGCAATTCTAGAACACTCTGTTTGGATGTTAGGATGATTTCTCTGGTTGGAGGGGGAAACAGCAGAGACTTGGATCAAGACAAGGGCTGTCTTTGCCATGTGACTGTGAGGTGCTGAGTGAGTCTGGGACAGCCAAGGTACTGTCCGGCAAAGAGCTGGATATTTGCAGCCTACAGGAACTACTAGAGATCCACAACTGATTACAATGTAAAGAGTAAGTGACCGACCATGGGGTGCTCAGTACCTGTGGGCCCATCTATCTGGTAGAGGGAGCATAGAGATTTTAAGAGACAGAGGACCAGGATGGACGCTTGCTATTAGTGTCTTCTAGTTGCTGCACTCAGGAAATCTTACGATGGTCGCCGAAACGAGGCCTGCCTAGTGACATGCCAATGGGAATGGAGGGGATTCCTAGACCGCCAACGGCTGCTGAGGAAGGGAGAATCTGTCGTCTCCAAGGATGAGCCCCGAAGGCCATCCAATCTCAAGTGTTCGGCCCTAAACACATGAACATGTGAGCAAAACTAAGTGGGTTCTGTAGGTTACACATATTTATGTAGTAATAATTATAAAAGAGCTCATGGTTTCAAGAGAGTGGGGGATATGGGAGGAGCTGAAGCAAGGAGATGGGGGTGGGAATGATATAAATAGGGTGTACTCATATATAAAATTCTCAAAAAAGTTTAAAAACAAATAGCATTCTGAAACTCAGGAGGAAGACTGGCGCTAGAAGCACAGACTTGAAGGTCAGTAGTGAAGGCCACAAAAATAGCTGAGGTTTCGCTCAAGTACAGTAGAGCAAAGAAAGTGTGGTGGATAAAAGCTGGAATCCTGAGGAACGCTCAGGGTAGAGAGCGGGGTTCCGGGGAGCTGTAGCGAGAACAGTCAGAGAACAGGAGGAATGAGTATGGCACAGCCAGCAGTGAAGAGTTAGGAGTGACTGCTGCTTGGTGGCTTAACATGGTGTATGTGGGCAGCCAGACATGACCCATCAAAATGAAAAATTACAAGACCCTGGAGGTGAGTGCAGTGTGGCTACCATGGGCTGGTGAGAAGAAAGCTATTTAGGGGAGAGTCAGAGAGTTGCAGCCCAGCTTTGATAAAAAACAACTGCCTGTTCACTCAAGAAACTCTTGTTTCCTTCCTTCCTTCCTTTCCTTCCCTCCTTCCTTCTTTCCTTTCTCTCTTTTTTGTTTTTTGAGACAGGGTTTCTCTGTGCTGCTTTGGAGTCTGTCCTGGAACTAGCTCTTGTAGATCAGGTTGGCCTTGAACTCACAGAGATCCACCTGCCTCTGCCTCCCAGAGTGCTGGGATTAAAGGCATGTGCCACCACAGACTTGTCGAAACTCACCTTTTTTTAAAAAAAATATTTATTTATTTATTACGTATACAATATTCTGTGTGTATGCTGCAGGCCAGAAGAGGACACCAGACCTCATTACAGATGGTTGTGAGCCACCATGTGGTTGCTGGGAATTGAACTCAGGACCTTTGGAAGAACAGGCAATGATCTTAACCACTGAGCCATCTCTCCAGCCCTGAAACTCACCTTTCTAAAAGAAATAAAATAGTATCACAAAGGTTAATATTACTTCAGAAACAAGAATAAATGGAGATCAACACACAGTGTTTCACCTCCGAGCAGCAGAGCCGCTTTTAAGGCCGTCTTTGTCTTCTGCAGACACAGACGCAGCGAAGTCCTTAGACCAGTTTTACCCCACAGCCACAGCCTCGACGGCTCTCTTGTGAGACTCCAACTGGAACTAATAGAACACGTTCCCAAAAGGGAACAGCTTCTTCTAGAAAGAGCATCCTATCTGATTGGTGGTGAAAAGTCAAATGAAGCAGAAAACACCATTAAAGACAAGGCAAAGGAAGAACTCCTTTACATGCTAGTTCAAAAACCGTATTTGAAAAGAGGTTTGGGGAATGGGTGTGCTTTGTACTGTCACTGCTTCCTCAGTGGCAATGTCTCTGAGAATCCACCAAGAAGCCTCAGATTAGATTACTGCGAGGTCATGAATCTGCTTTTTACTAAACAACAAAAGTGTTAACTCTAAGGCTAAGATGGAATGTTTATTAAAGATGTTATTAAATAAAACATTTAAACTAGCAATACATACATACATACATATGAATACCCCTCCTCCACTCAGTGTTGAAATTTAATTTGCCATTTTAACAGTATTAAAAGGTAGGACCTTTCAAGAGGTGGTCAGATCACAGGGGCTCTACTCTCAATAGGTTAAGGGGGTTGGAGAGATGGCTGAGCAGTTAAGAATACTGGCTGCTCTTCCAGAGGTCCTGAGTTCAATTCCCAGCAATCACATGGTGGCTCACAACCATGGGAGCTGAATTCCTCTTCTGGTGTGCTTGAAGACAAGACAGGTCACTCATATACATAAAAAATATTTAAAAAAAGAATAGATTAAGGCCATTTGTAGATGGAAGTTTCTGTCCCGCCTGATCCTGCAGCTGTTCAGTCCCAAAGAAACACAGAGGCTTATGCAATTATAAACTGCTCATTACTAACTAGCTCTTACACCTTAAATCAATCCATAATTCTTGTCTATGTTTAGTCGCGTGGCTTGGTACCTTTTCTCAGCAAAGCATTCTCATCTTGCGTCTGCATCTGGCTGGTGACTGCACCTCTGCCTTTCCTCTTCCCAGAATCTCTTACTTTGGTCGCCCTGCCTGTACTTCCTGCCTGGCTACTCGTCAATCAGCATTTTAGTAAACCAAAATGAGTGACAAATCTTTACAGAGCACAAGAGCATTGTCCCACAGCAGTTGTTATGGTAGGAGTGGGTGGATTATGGCTAAAGGGGGTGGAGGTTTTGTTTTCAGTCTTACGATTTCTCCATGTGATGCTTTCTTCCATGTTATGATGTAGCCAAAAGGCCCTCAGCAAATAACCCCCACCCCATCTTGGACGTCCTAGCTTACAGAACTATGAGTCAAACGTACACTTCTAATCTACTCAGTCTGTGGTATTTTGTTATACCTTCAAACACACCAAAAGCTGATGGTGGTGTACGAACTAGGGAGGTAGAGGCAGGTGGATCTCTGTGAGTTCGAGACCAGCAGCCTGGTCTACAGAGCCAGTTCAGGATAGGTAGGGCTGCTACACAGAGAAACCCTGTATCCAAAAAACAAACAAACAAAAACAAACGAAAGAACAACAAAAAGAAAACCACTCCACGACAAAATGGCAAGAAGTAATGGTGAATATCCAACTTGGTAACACAGCAAAACCCCATTAAAAAAGAAAATGAAAGGAAGCGTGTCTGCTGTGATAATCCCTGATAATGGTATCATTTGGTTATATTAGGTTTTGGATAATGTCAGGGTATTGTCTAGTTTCATTTGTTACGATGATAAAACATCCTGACACAAGAACAAAACAACTTTGGGGAGAAAGAGGGTTATTTGAGCTCAATTCCAGGTCACAGTCCATCTTTGTGGGGAAGGTGTGGGAGGAATTTCCAGCAGTAGCCATACTGTATCCAGTCAAGAGCAGAGAGAATATCAAATGCATATATGCTTGCTTGCCTGCATCCTGACCAACTTCTCAACATTTCAGGATCCCTGCCTAGGAATGGTATTACCCACAGGGGCTGAGTCTTCCCTTATCAACTACTCAAGACAATGACAACAGACCAGCCCAATGGAGGCAATTCCTTATTGAAATTTTCTTCCCTTGGGATTCTAGGCTGTATTAAACTGAAAAGTAAAGCTAACTATCCTAGACATTAAAATGGAAACAGAATTGAAAATAAGAATAGGAGGGTAAGAGGGCTGGAGAGATGGCTCAGAGGTTAAGAGCATTGCCTGCTCTTCCAAAGGTCCTGAGTTCAATTCCCAGCAACCACATGGTGGCTCACAACCATCTGTAATGAGATCTGGTGCCCTCTCCTTGACTGTAGGCACACATGCAGACAGAATATTGTATACATAATAAATAAATAAATAAATAAATAAAAAGAATAGGAGGGTAAGGCAAGTATTTTGAGTCATTAGTACATGATTCCTGAAGTTCTCAGGTATGAGATTGCTCAAGAGTATACATTGTTTCAGCTGGGAGATGGTGGCACACACCTTTAATTCCAGCACTCAGGAGGCAGAGGCAGGTGGATCTCTGTGAGTTCTAAAACAGCCTGGTCTACAGAGCAAATTTTAGGACAGCCAGAGCTACACAGAGAAAACCTGTCTAAAAAAAAAAAACCTCAGCCCCATAAAAAAAGAGTATACACTGTTTCAAGGCCAGCCTGGTCTACATAGTGAGTTCAAGGACAGCCAGAGCTACATAGTGAGAGTCTGTTTAGAAAAAAAAAAAACCCACAAAAATAAAACAAATAAAAACCAAACAAAAAAGGATACACATTGTAACTATAATGGAAGAAACATTTCAGGGGCTGAGTGAGAAAGAAGAGTCCAGGGAAGAGACCAAGTGACCAGACAAGTGGGAAAACTCAGACAAGGCAGGAAAATCAAGAAAGGCTTGAAGGAAGTTATGATGGGCACTGTATGTTTGCTCATGGAAGACTTTTTGAGAAAATGAGGTTTGTGGCCATGGGAAAGGGTTTACAGGTATGCCATATCCCACTTGTCACCGGAAGGGAGGGGCTCACTGCTTTTGGTAGTCTCTGGGCTTCTTACAGAATCAAAACAACTAGGATTCAGTATGCTTATTGGCTTCATCTGCAGAAATGTGAAAAGCTGGTGTCCATGACAACATCAGCTGCCAAGTCAGGTTGGAGAGGGAGCAGACTGAGTATAAGCTGAATGAGAAAAGAAGGAAAATGTATTAGCTACTTGCTTGGTTGCTGTGACGACAAAATATCTGACAAACCAACTGAAAAATGAGGGTTTATTTTGGCTGGCAGTTTGAGGGTACAGCCCATCATGGAGGGTCAGTCACGGGGGCAGGAGCTTGAGGCAGCTCGTCACACTGCATCAGGACTCAGCAAGCAGAGTGGTGAGTCCTTGTGCTCAGCCATTTTCTCCTTTCTATCAGTGCAGCCCCCCCATCCCATAAAATCACGTCACCAACTGGGTGGGCTTCCACCTCAATTAGCCTGCCTGATCTAGATAATCTCTCACAGGTACCAGCAGAGGCTTGTCTCCTAGATGAGTCTAAATCCCACCAGGCTGACAAGACTAACCACCACACAGAGAGATAGTAAAAATCCAGAAGTCGGGAGCTGGAGAGACGGCTCAGTGTTAAGAGCACTGGCTGCTCTTACAGAGAACCCGGGTTCAACTCCTAGCACCCACAAGGCAGTTCACAACTGTCTGTAATTCAGTGAGGCACTGCTCACACGTGGTGTACAGACACACATGCAGGCAAAACACTCATAAACAGAACATTTAAAAAATAATAAAACAAAGACCCTGAAATCAGGTAGCAGTTGGACTTACTATATGTATCAATAGTTTAGGTAGTTCACAAGAAAAGGATGAAGTTCCGGGTTTCCTTTTTTATTGTTAGTCCCTCATGGGAAAACAGCACATCAAAGTTAACTGAGTCCTGAGGCCTAGTTCCTCATCTACTCCTCATGAGAGCCTGAGGCAAGTACAACTGTACTAATAAGAAACGGTAGTTAATAAATGATATCCCCAAACCCGCGCTGAGGCTGCTCTCTGCCCTTTCCTTGCTATGTCAATGCCACTGGTTAAGCTTGGTTTCTGTAACAGAGGTTTTAGGCTAAAATGATGCTACAATTACATCCTTTTGAAAAATATTTATTGAGTATAAATAAATGTCCTATACATTAAATATCAAGAAATATCCATTATTCATTACAAGTCAGGCTATAATACCGAGGGAACCATGGGATCAAAACAGCAACTCATGATCCAGTAGTGACAGTTCATTCCAATGTTAGACAGAGTAATGACTTGCTCACATGACACAGCAAAACCTATCAAAAACCCATCACTTAAACCCACCTATAACACCACAACAGACAATGGTTTTGAGGCATACTATCGACAGTCTCAATCTCATTAATAATCTCTACCTTACCAATGTATCAAGTCACACTGAGACTGCACTTACACTACCATAAAGTTTAGAGTCTCATCCCCTTGTTTATTCCAAATTATTAATGATGAAAACAAGACATACAAAGTCAAACGGACTTTTCAGTTAGTCTTTCCTAAGAGAAAAAGAAAAAGAATTAAATTTTAGTAAAAGACAGCTTCCCCCAAGCAATGAATCTCTTACCGGAAAAACTTAAGATACAGGAGCAGTGTAATTAGCTTTTCCTTCAAAGAAAGGAAAGAAATCTAAATCTGTTTGGCAAATTGGGAAATATTTCCTAGTCCCAGAATACGTATTTCTTGTCTCATGTGCTGGAATGCTGCAGTCTAGGAAGCTGGAATCTGCGGTAGTCCAAACTCATCCACCAGCACGCCATCCTGAGAGAAGAAATTGAGGATCAGTGCTGCTCTCCGACTTGGTAAAAATGATTATTACATTTAGTAAGCAGAAGTCATGCCCAAGCGTTTAATCAATCAGAACTAAAATCCCATTCAGAAGCTGACAATGGCCTTTTCATCAAAGGCATAGGGGCTTGATGAATCAGAACTAAAAAGGGTGAAGAACGAAGAGGAGACCCAGAAAGAGGAGCGGTGAGTGCGAGGGCCAGCGGTGAGTGCAAGGGCCAGCGGGGAGGGTGGCGTCCTTGCCTCCAAATCCATTATTTTCACTCCCATCTGTCTTCATAGACTGGCAAACCCTTGAAGGGAGCGTCTCAGGCAGACAGTTGCTCCCTGTACCACACTGCACTGATCAGCCAGGGTCAGCTAAGGGCTCCTCTTCACGGTGGTCTGTGTCCTACACTGGGAAGAGCTGGAGATGCAGCGCAGTGGAGGAACACTTGCCTAGCATGTGTGCGGCCTTGTGTTAAAATACCACAGATGCTTCAGGGACTTGTTACTAGGAAACTGAAAAGGCGAGTTACAGTAGTGATCACAAAAATAGCTTCAGCATAATTACTAAAGAGTAGATAATTATATAATTATTTAAAGCAAGTGTGCACCTGGGACTTTTAAGAAGTCAGAGAAGTACTCTGAGCTCAAGGAAGGAGGCAGGGTATGAGGAGAAGCACGTTCACAGAGACCTACAAAAGGCCTACAAAACTATCTGCCTCCCAGCTGTTGCTCCTCACATTTTATAGCGAGAGGAAGTAATGTTCAGAGTTGTGCTGCCTAGTTATAACTTGGCATATGCTATAGTTCCCCGAAAAGAGCCTCCATTGAGAAAATGCCTCCCTCCATAAGACTGGGCTGTAGGCAAGCACGTTGGGCATTTTCTTAATTAGCAATAGATGTGGGAGGGGCTGTCCTTGGGCTGGTGGTCCTGGGTGCCATAAGAAAGCAGGTTGAGCAAGCCATGGGGTGCAAGCCAGTAAGCAGCACTGTGTCAGCACCCCCCCCAGGCTCCTGTACTGACATAGACTAGGTGTGTGGTCACAGGCCTGTAACCCCAGTACTGGGGAGGTAGAAGAGGAAGATTAGGAGTTCAAGGCTAGTTCTCCCCTTCTTTCAGTCATGGTCTACAATGTGGAAGTGTAACTCAAATAACGCTTTCCTTCCCAACTTGCTTTTGGTCACTGTGTTTCATCATAGCAATAGTAACCCTAAGACAAGGAGAAGGCACGAATTTCTAATTTGCTCAGAATTCTATGTGAATAAAGGCAGATTTAGGGCTGGACCTTACAGAAAAATTCAGTCAGCAGTACTGTGAGTACTCAGTATGTTTATGGGAAGATCAGATAAAACTGGGGCTATAAATATCCATGACAAATAACACATTCACTAGCAACATTAACTAAGAGGGAGTGGAGTTTTGTACGCAGTAAAGTGCTCTGTTTATGATGACAATTATACAGGATGAGCTAGGGTTTAAGTCCTTTACATACAAGGCCTACACGGCTCTAAACAGGAATCATGTGACTACTTCACACATGCAAAGAATAGAAACAAACAGCTAAGCGGTCTGTCACAGTGTCAGAAACCCTGATTCTCTTCCTTTGTTGAACTAGGATCTTTCTAATAGTAAGGTTTCCATCCCTGTATTTCCTGTATTTCCATATAGGGTTTCATTTATCTCAGGTTAGCTTCCAATTCACTCTGTAGCCAAGGGTAGCCTTGAACTCCTAATCTTCCTCTTCTACCTCCCCAGTACTGGGGTTACAGGCCTGTGGCCACACACCTAGCCCATGTGATCTGGGGATCACATCCAGGGCTTGTGCATGCTAGGTAAGCACTCTGTCAATTGAACTACATTCCTAATCTTACTTACTTATTAAGTTTTATACTTAATTTTATACTTCATAGTTTAAATAATCCAATATAATTAGTGTGTCCAGAGAAGGACTTTTTCCTTTGTCCCCTCCCTTCTCTCAATATTTATTTTATGTGCATGAGTTTTGCCTGCATGTCTTGTGTTTGTAAAGGTCAGAAGAGGGCACTGGATACCCTGGAACTGGAGTTTCAGATGGTTATGAGATAACATGTTGGTACTGGGAATTGAACCCAAGTCCTCTGCAAGACCAGCAAGTACTCAATTACTGAGCTAACTTGCCAGCTTAGGATTGGGACTCTCTTTAAAATGACCACTCAAAAGGTAAATAGAGAAGTGGATTGCCTCTCTGCTACTTGAGAGAGGCTAAGGCCAAAGGATTGCTTGGTTCAGGAGTAAAGGATACCTGAGACCCTGTCTCTAATTAATTTAACAAAACAAAACAAAAAACCAGACTGGAAATATAACTCAGTATAATGTGTTTGCCTAACATGTGTGAGGCCCTAAGAATAAATTCCCAGCAAAACACACACACACACACACACACACACACACACACACACACTATCAGTAAGCAAGGCTCACACATGTGTCATCAGTGCTTTTCTAGGAAATGGTAAAACATGTAAATAGCGCGTAGTCCTAGTTTACAGGCTGATTACATATATAACACGCCACTGTATAACCGCAGTTGGTCTAGAGGCAGAGGCCTGACAGCCTGAACAACTCGATGAGGCCCTGTCTCAAAAGAAAATATTGCTCCAGTGAAGAGTGCCTGCCCAGCAGGTTTAAGGCCCCAGTCCCAGGAGAACCACAACAAAACATTGTTGAGTCTCAGTGGCTTTTTTGTTTGTTTGTTTGTTTTTCGAGACAGGGTTTCTCTGTGTAGCTCTGGCTGTCCTAGAACTCACTCTGTAGACCAGGCTGGCCTCAGACTCAGAAATCTGCTTGCCTCTGCCTCTAGGGTGCTGGATTAAAGGCGTGTGCTACCACTACCTGGTGTCTCATTGACATTTTTTGTGCAGTTGTTAGTTGCCTAATGCAGGAATACTGGACTTTCAAAAGTTCTTAAAATAATGATCAGAGCTACTAAACTTAGGACTATATTTTAGATTTCCAGTGGTGGGTATAAAGCCTTTAATACGTTGTGTGGAAATTCATAGTATAAATACACACATGCAGGCAAAACTCAGAAAATCAGTAAATCTTAAAAAAGGGAGTCCCGCTAAACAGTGGTGATGTACACCTTTAGTCCCAGCACTTGGAAGGCAGAGACAGATCTCTGTGAGTTTGAGGACAGTCTGCTCTGCATAGCAAGTTCCAGGACAGGCTCCAAAGCTACAGAGAAACCCTGTCTCAAAAAACCAAGAGTCCTGCTCTGTGGCCACATTAGTTATCTGTAGGACTGTTGAGACTATAGCAGTGACTCCTTAGGGAAAACAGTACCTTGTTCTTTGTGTCAGTGGGAACACCTTCTGGAATTGCAGGCGCAGATGCTGCTTCATCTAAGTAGGAACTATCTTCATCAGCCAGCAGCTCATCACCCAGCGCATCCAACTCTGAAATTAAACAGGCTTCATCAGAGAAAACTGTGAAGAGAAAACTGGCTCCTTTTCCCCAAAAGTTAGTCAAATGGTTTGTTAATGAGCAAATATAATACAAAGGAAAAGGGACTCATCTCTATTTCTTAATCTTTATTTTTTCTATTTTAATTTAAAACTTTTCGTTGGGCAGTGGTGGTGCACACCTTTAATCCCAGCACTTGGGAGGCAGAGGCAGACAGATCAAACTCACAGAGATCCACTTGCCTTTGCCTACTGAGAGCTAGGATTAAAGGCATACATCACCACCGCCCGGCTTGTCCTGGAACTCTTTATGTAGACCAGGCAGGCCTTGAACTCACAGAGATCAGCTTCTCTCTGCCTCTGGCGTGCTGGAACTAAAGGCATGCGCCACCATGTCTGGTGTCCTGAGAGGAGTTTTAACCAGCATTTGGGGACCGGTCCCAGGCAGTGGCTCCCGAATGACTCTGAAGTTAACCACGCTGCAGAGCACTCACCCGCTTCCAGGTCGTCCTCGTCTAACTCTGGGGTGCCATAGCTGCGACCCAGGGCTTCCTGGATCTCGTTTGCATCTTCCATCATATCTTCCAGCTGGTCTTGTAAATCCTATGGAAATATATATGACAGGGTTTTCTTTCTTTTTTAGCCTCTTAAATTAATTAGTTTAATTCGAGGTGACACAGAATCCAGAACACAACAAAGGAGGGATAGCAGGCTCCGGACTTCAGACTCAGTTTACCGGAAACTCATAGCTGAGTTTAAAGGTGGAAACAGCTGAATGAAAACTAGACTGTATGATTTTGTTGTTTTTTAAACTAAAGTTTATTATAATGTTCAGCAGGCTCCAGTATAACATTTCATTCTAGCTACAGGTGGCAAAAGATGTGACAACAGGGAATCCAAGGTTTAAATAGGAATGGAAAAATGTCACCGTAATCTTAGGAACAAGGAAAAGCCTGCTTTTTGCCAGATTTCTGAATTCTTCTTAGCCTTGGCTTCTACTTCCTGAGTTTCTTCTGCCCTTCTCTCTATTTCTGCCTGGAAGCCTTCCTACCCATCTCCTTGGCCTCCTTTTTTGGCTGTTTCAGGGCCTTTTCTTCGACCTTCTCGGCCTGATATGACACTTGTGGCCCCTTCTCCAGACTCTTTTCTGCTGATCCTCATTTTTTTCTTCAAGTGTAAGGAAGCAAGTTTTACTGAGAAGTAAACAATAGACCTCTGTTGCAGGTAAGGTAAGGTTCCCAAAATGGGTTTACTGTGACAAGGTAAGGTTTTCACTTAGGAATGAGAACTGAAATTTTTAAATTTTTAAATAGTATTTATTTATGCACATACATGCATGTGTGTGTGTGTGTGTGTGTGTGTGTGTGTGTGTGTGTGCACATATGGGAGCATGTGCCATCAGTGCACAAGTATAAGTCCCCACCCCCTTTTTCTGAGACAGAATCTCATGTGGCCCAGTTTGAGCTCAAATGCACTTTATAACTAAGGACGACCTTAAATCCCTCATTCCCTTGCCTCTACTTATCAAGTTCTGGGATTACAGGTGTATGCTACCAGGCCTGACTTCTGGCTTCCACTTTCTCTTAGTCCTTAGAAATGAACTTCTTTGATGGTGGTGGTACTGGAGCTGACTGGTACTGTGCATGCTAGGTAAGTGCTCTAACACTGAGTCACCGTCGAATCCTGCACTACTTAGTGAGAAGCAATGTCAGTCTTCCTGGGGCTGGAGAGACGGCTTAGCGGTTAGCAGCACTAGTGTGTTGCTCTTTTAAATGACCAGCATTTGTTTCCCAGCACCCACATGGTGGCTTACAACAGTCTAGTCTGTAACTCCAGCCCCAAGGGATCTGATGTCCTCTTCTGGCCCCTGTGGGCAGATGGTAAACAGACATACATGCAGGCAAACACTAATGCACAAAAAATAAAAATGTAAAAATTAAAAAAAACAAAACAAAACAAAAAACTAAACCCAAGTGCCTTGCCACCCAATACTGGGGATGGAACCCTGGGTCTTGATCATGGTTGGCAAGTGCTCTACTCTCAGCCCTATTTTCCTCATTTAAAAAAATGGGATGTTTGGGCTAAGAGATGGCTCGCAGTTACGACCACATATTGTTCTTCCAAGGCCCAGAGCTCGAGGCAATAGCTAACTCTATGGGACCTAGTTCCCTCTTCTGGTCTCAAAGGGCAATTGCACTTACATACACAAACCCCTCCTCAGACACACATGCATATACATAATTTCAGTTCTTAAAAAAAGAGGAGGGGGAAACTGGAGAAATGCTTCAGCAGTTAAGAGCATTTGCTGCTCTTACAGAGGACCTGGGTTGCATTCCCAGAACCCAGAACCCACATGACATTCACAGCCATCTATAACTCCAGTTCCAGGGGATCTGATGCCTCTTCTGGCCTTCAAAGGTGCCAGACATGCACACAGTGCACATACAGACAAAATACTCATAATGCATTAAATAAAAGTAAACTTTTTAAAATGGGATCATTAAGAACCATATTTCATATGGCTACTGTAAGATTTATTGCAATAATGTATATAAAATAGTACTTAGTTTAAGGTCAGCCTGGGCAACTTAGTGAGACCCCATCTAAAAAACTAATAAATAAAACTTAGAAAGTCAAAAAAAGAGGTGAGGTGCGCACAAGGCCCTATGTTCAATCTGTAATACCACCACCACCAACAAAAAATTTTAAAAATTAAAAAAAAAAAACACAACACAGTAAGTTCCAGGACAGCCAGGGCTACACGCAGAGAAACCCTGTCTCAGAAAACAATAAAAATAAAACAAAACCCAAAACAACAAAATCCAAAAGAAAGGAAGCCAGAATAAGCAAAGAGTCTCTTATGTTCGTATTAAACAGCTCTCACTGCACCCACAGGAGAGGTAGCAAGGTGGCACAAGTCCATAATCCACGCATTTGGAAGGTTGAGGCAGGAGAAGGCTAGCACACATAGTAAGACAGGCTAGCCTGGGCTACAAAACAAATTGTATTTGTCTCAAATACAAAACAACACTACAAAGAGTCCTACCCAACTTTTAGGGACTAGCAAGCTGTAAATGGTATTATACAAATGAGCACACAGGATATTGTTCTCAGTGAATTTCCTGAAAGCTGTAACAATGCCTAATGCCACATAAACAGAGACTTGTGAACGACTGGGATCGCTCAAGGGTCGAGTACGTGAGCAGTGGACCAACGCCTTCATTCCTACTGAAGACTGAGATGACCTGAGAAAACGCCTGGGACATAGCGACTGCTCACTCAACAAACACTGCTCCACTAGAACAACAGTATGGCATCACCTTTAACCTTCAAATACTTCCTGGGCCTCAAGTATGGTCAGGTAAATTCAAGGTAATGGGGATAAAGACTGAATGAACAAAATTAAATCCCTTCCTTTGAGGAAAGAGATGTTCTAATCAGAGGGGAAACGCTGTGCTGTAGATGTAGGAAGGAGTCTTTTTCCTTTGGCAGGCCACTATGCTCTCCTGCCAGCCTGCCTGCCATGGGGATGTTCACCTGGGAGCTGACTGAGTAGCCAGACTTACAGGCCTTACCTTCCTGACCAAATCCTCGACCCCAAAGGAAATAGTAACCTCAAGAAGCTAGTAATTTATTACCAAATGTAAAGAAAATTACTCAAAATACTAGAAAAGAGGCCTAACTCAGCCAGAAATTGTGTAAACCAATTACATACACATCCTCATTTAACATCATGGGTGTACGCTCTAATCTTAGCACTTAGAAGGCCAAGGCAAGGTTTGGCTAGTCTGGGCTTCTTTGCAAGATTTTTCTGCGGGGAGAGGTTGGGGCACAATACTTGGAGACAGACCACATATCTCACCTGCATAGTAACTGTGTGTGGTACTGGGATCTCTGCATTAGCAATGAGGAAACTGAGGCCTTTAGCATCCTTCCCTTTCCTGAAGTCACTACACTAGTAAACAGCAGGCCCCGGAGTTCATCCCTTTTTTCTGCATTTCTTGCCACACACGTTTATTTTCAACCTTGCAGTAACAAGTACATGTCTTGCAAAAACCAGCAGACAGCTCACCTCAATCTGTTCAATTTTGACTTGCTTGTATGCCTTCTTCATTTCCTTTACTCCCAATTTCATGGCATCCACCTAAAAAAGGGTAGAAGAAAGCACAACGCAGTTGCTGTTTTATTTTGAAGTACCGAGGATTTGAACCAGGACCCCCATACATGTTAAAAAAAATCATTCTACCATTGTGTTACATCCCCAGCCCTGAAAATACACTGTTTTGAGAAGTCATGTTTGTGCTGGAGAGGTAGCTCAGTCATGACAAGCATTTGTTGCTCTTGCAGAGGACTTGGGTTTGATCCTAGCATCCACATGCTCACAACCATCCCCAACTCCAGATCCAGGGGATCCAATGCTCTCTTCTGACTATGACACTAGGCACACAGGCACTCACACAAACATGCAGGCAAAGCAAACAAACACATAGTCATGTTTGCTAAACATCATTTAAAAACCATGGGAAAGTGTATGAGATTTAAAAATTAAAATAGAGCCGAGAGAAAGAGGAGGTGGCACACACGCCTTTAACCCCAGCACTCGGTAGGTAGAGCCAGGCAGATCTGAGTTTGAGGCCATCCTGATCTACAGAGCAAGTTGCAGGACAGCCAAAGATACACAGAAAAACCCTGTCTCAAAAAACAAAACAAGGGCTGGAGAGGTGGCTCAGTGGTTAGGAGCATTCCCTGTTCTTCCAAAGGTCCTGAGTTAAATTCCCAGCAACCACATGGTGGCTCACAACCATCTCAAATGATATCTGATGCCCTCTTCTGGCCTGCAGGCAAACACACAGACAGAATATTGTATACATAATAAATAAATAAAATATTAAAAAAACCAACCAACCAAACAAACAAACAAAAAAAAACAAATTAAAATGGGAAAAAGTGCTTTGGGCATACCGTGGTCCTGGTGTCCTTCAGAGACTGAATGGTGTAGTTAGCCTGCTCCATGTTAAAGGACTGCTGGGCAAGGTTGTCTCGCTGCTGCTCATACCTTTTTGGAGACAAGTGAGAATTAGAAATGGGAGACAGAAATCTTTAGGAAGGAAGAAGCCTCAGACTAAATACGGGAGTTTTCTTCAAACAAACCAACAAACCAAAACCATTTAAAAACTACCCACTCTAGCAAAACCCCTCCAAATCTTTTTCCCCTGAATGTACCTGAATTTTAACTATTCCCACTTAACAACATAGTATTTGTTTCTATTTCTTGAAAAAGGGTCTTGTAATTCAGGTCAGCTCAGACTTGTAGTGACCCTCCTGCTCAGCTCCCCAAATCCTGGTAAAGCAGGTGCCTGCCACTGCTCCTGTCTGCACTGTATCTTATTACATCTTATTCATATTTTTCTAATTATTTCCCAAGATGAATTCTCAGAAGTGGAACCCTTGGGACAAAGGGAAAGATTATTATTTTTTATTTTATTTTTATTTTTTTAGGTGGAAAGATTATTTTTTAAGGTTCTTCATACATATAGCTATATGTTTTTCAGGTAGACTCAAAGTGTACTTAAGGACACTTTAATAATCCTGTATTCATAATTAGGCTATACAATACATCTGACTTAATATAAATCAGATGTCTGATACTAGAAATACGGATACTTTAAATGTCTGATACGCTTTAAAGTTTTCTATCCAATTATAATATTATGTCAAAGACTTATGTCACCACAAATTTTTTTTTTCTTCAAGACAGGATTTCTCTGTGTAGCCCTGGCTGTCCTAGAAGTCACTCTTTAGAGCAGGCTGGCCTCAAACTCAGAGATCAGCCTGCCTCTGCTTCCCAAGTGCTGGGATTAAAGGCATGTACTACCACGCCCAGCTATCACCATGATTTTTACACAACATTTGGAAACCATTTAACTAACAGAAGAGAAATAGGTAATTCATGATCCAGTCGAGTAGCAGATGACTCCATTAAGTTAGGCAAGGTGGCACATGGCTCTAATCCCAGTACTGGGGAAGCTGAGCCAGGGGATCAGAGCTGGGGCCAGTCTTGGTACATAGCAAGACCCTAGCTCTAAAAATAGAAACAGGAAAAAAAGTACAGTTTGAAGTGGGAAAGAATAGCTTATATAGAAGACACATTATAATTTCAGTTTTCTAAGAATCTAGGCAAATTTTCTTTACATCTGTTTGCTTGATATATTTTCCAAGTTTCTGCAATAAATCTACACTCCCCCTTTTTAAAAAAAGTGTTATTTATTTTTTTAAAGCAGGGACTCATATAGCCCAGAATTTACTAGTCAAGGGTAGCTCTTAACTTCTGATATTTTTGCCTTCACACACCATGCTCAGTTTATTTATTTACTTAATTTTAGATAGTGTCGTATGTAGTCAAGGCCAGCCTTGATTTCTCTATGAAGCAAAGGCTCGTAGGTTCCTGGTCCTTCTTCCTCTACCTCCTAAGTGCTAGGATTATAGGCCTACACTATTGAAGCCAAACTGTATTTCTTCTATAAGGAAAACAAAATACTTTAAAACCAATTGCCACTAAGAAGGTAATAGTTGCAACACATCTTGGCCATAGTAGGCATGATTAGCTTTTTCCAATGTGATTTAATATAAAAAAAAAAAAAAGAAAGACAGCATCTGATATGTTACAAAGTCATTTCAAAATTGGAACAGAGTTGTCAACAATTTTTCTGGTTTCCTACAAGCTGAGTATGCTCTGCTTCTACAGCTCCTGGGTGATCTCACAGGCTGAGCAGTCCTGGGGGGAACACCAGATATTAACTGGGTTTTGCACAAACACCGGGACATAGTAACTGAAAACCAATTGTGGACCTTTACTTTTGTTCTGGTGGGAGAGAGCACATACTTAGCACCCCTAACTTTACAAACAAAACCTAGAAGACCATACTAACTAAACAACGGGAAAGCCAAGCCATATGGACCTGGCCGGCCACAGTAGTAGTCGCTAGCACCACGTGGTTACCTAAACTTAAGTTAGCAACATTAAATAATAGAAGAGTATGGAATGAAATCAAGAATACTTAGCAAATGATAAAAGCAGCAAAGAATGAAGACCTTTTTGCTTTTGGCTTAAACTGTTCTTAGAAAGGAGATGGTGCATATGACTTACATCCGCTTTTGCTTTAAAACCCTCAGGGCTTTCTGTTTGACCATGTTCTGAGGAGAAAAACAGATTTAATAAAAAAAGAGGAACACATATGGCGAAAGAAACCTCCCAATGCTCAAGCTCGTGTGCCTATTTGCTTTCTTCTTCAAAACGGCAGACGCAGAAGCTCCTCATCTGCTCTCCCCCAGCACAGGTAACTCCAGTGTCTATTAGTAAGCCTCAGCAGCCTTTGCACCCCACACCTCAGTGCCCTGAACTACTCTCCCTTTTCCTGATGTACCCACTTCCAGCCCCAATTGTGCCCACAACGTCTGTTCAGTCGCCTTCAGTTTAAACACAACATGTTCAACCTCTATCACGTCCTCATGTTAGAAACAGCTTACAACAACCTCAAAATCTCTCCCTTCTAGAAGCTGAGAACTTCTACACAAACTTTGTTTCCTCTTTCTGTTGGTTCTTCATGCAAATTTACCAAAAACTACTATATTCTAGGCATAATGCCATGTAGGTGACTTGTTATTGAATCCTCACACTACAACAGACGTGTTATTTTCATTTCACAGATGAGAAAACTGAGGCTGAGTGATGCACTGGTTCACACTGTTATAAGTTTTGAAGCTGGAAAAAAACCCAAGATAGCTATATATCCATAGTCTATTAAACAGTGATAGTATTAGAACACTGGTCCTACATGCTAATTCTGTACTTTTTCCTGGCCTGCCACTGTATTATATCTATCCCAGTCTGACCAGCCTGACCACACCCAAATTCTGAGTACAACCAAGCCCTCCTCTCCAGAGACCTATTAGAACATATCAATTCCCATTATCATTAAATAAAGATCAGCATCTTCTATCTACCACATTAACATCTCTTGTATCTGGCTGCACTCTCTTCCCTGAAGAGTATATTATATCCTTACACACCAAGCTGTATTTTTCTGCATCCTTCCACCATTGCCCCACACAGTACTTCCTACAGTAGTCGATATTAACTTACCTTGGCAGGACCCTCTCTCATCTTCTTCATTTGGTCCTTATATTTCACTAGCTCAGCATCCAACCGGGAAATCTTTTTGTCAATGGATTCTGCCCTGCTATCCACCTTGGAGGAAAATGTCAATGTAGTGGTAATTATTATAATATATTTATACTGGAAGGGGCAGGAGAGTGAGGAATATGGATGAAGAAGAAAAAACAAAAGGAAGGAAAGAGCAAAGAATGAAAATAGTGGTTCACTGAAGGATGGGGAATACCAGCCAGAATAATCGGAAGGCTTTCATCAACTCTCTCCCACCTCCCAGATTCTCTCTCGAGAAAATAATTTGGGAATCACTGGGTTGGTTGAGTTTTGCCATGTGGGAGACTCGTCAGTTTGGGGACTCAACATGTATGGAATGTGTATGGAATGAGCCAGTGGACACAGGGTACGATAAGATCTAATGCCATTTCCGAAATCAGGTTTAATCTGGAGGGGCCAAGGTTCAGAATTTTGTGTTACTCAGATCCATGACTAAGGTATATAGATATGTTAACCCTGACCGGGGCGAGGAAAGAGGAATGGAGAAAAGGATTGGTAAAAGACCAGGTTGGACGAAGTGGGGTGTATGAACCAGGAAGGGCAGGTTGGAATCTGAGGACCAAAGCGAGAAAGAAGGGATGGGGCGCAGGGGGGCATCAGAAAGGGCTTTAAGTACGGTAAGGGCGAGGCAGTGATGAAGTGTCAGAGTCTCTGGTTTGTGGGGTCAGGAATGACCTGGAAAACAGGAATGAAAGGGATGGGGATGGAGAAGACTGAGGTTTAATGGGCCCGAACCAGGAATGGGGTGGAGTAGGAATTCGGTATGGGCCAGTCGGAGTTGAGTCTAGGTATACAAAGTCAAATGCTCACTGTCCCAATGCAGTCAGTCAGGCTAGGCGGCGGAGCCTTAGGTTTCGCTTTTCCGAAGAATCGGTTCATCTTGGCTGGCGGCGAAGAAACCCAAACACTGGAGGAAAACCAGAAACGGAAGCGTAGTCGCTCCGGTTTCAGTTTCCGGCCCCCGCCCCCCAACTCCAGGCGCAAGCGCAGAGTGCTCGCTGGAGTTTTCCAATCCTTTTTCCGGGTTTTCAGCTCCTCCTGCCAGAGAAGGAGCGTAGAGCAATGGGAGAGGCGGAAAGACTTCTGGGGGCGGGGTTTAGGGGAGGGACGAGGCGGTGCTTCGGCCAAGTGGGTGTGGCTTAGACGCAGCTGGGCGGATAGGGCGGGGCCCGGAGCGGGGTCAGTTCCGAGGGCGTGGCAAGCAGATGGGGTGGGGCCGGTGAGTAGTAGGGCGGGGTTGCAAGGCTGTGCGGTCGACGGCCACCGCTGGGCGGTGAACAAACGCGGGCCTGGCGGATCGCAGCAGCCCTCGGAGACCGCGAGGGGACCGGGAGCCGCTGGGACCCCGGCTGCGCGCCCCTCGGCCCGGCCGGGAGCCGCGCCAGTCGGAGCCACTGGCCGAGCGCGGCTCGCCTCCCTCTCAGCGTTCATCTGTCCGCAGTGCAGCCAGCGGGTATGACCGATCCACCAGGGGCGCCGCCGCCGCCGGCGCTTGCATGCCGCGGATGAAGAAGAAAGTTCGTCCCCGCTCTGCTCAAAGCGAGAAGGTGGCTCATAGCAGGGAGTTGATCAGGGGTAAGAAAACGACCCGCAGCAAGAAAGGGACCGGGACCAAGGAGGTGACCCAGTTAGAGGAGGTGATCACGATCGAAGAGGCGACCCAGACCGAAGAGGTGGCCGTGGCTGAAGAGGTGACCCAGACCGAGGTCATGGCCCAGATTGAGGAGATGGTCCAGACCGAGGATATGGAAACAACTGGGGTTAGTGTGACCGTCACCCACAGTGAGTACCAGGATGGGCTCCGTAGGTAGGGTTGGGATCTGTGAATTTGGCCACCTGTGGCCAAGGATGGGCTCTTGGCTATGTCCGTGTGGATGGTTTACTTTTGCCTGGGTTTGGTGTCAGGACATCTTTCCGTGTGGCCAGTTTGTTTCGTCCCTGGACATTTGTTAGACCCACTGTTTTGGAAGCGTAGTTGAGTGTGTGCCGCCAGTAATAAAGTGTCAGTCTTGTATTTGGCCATCTTGTGTGTGGAACTCTTGTGGTTCTGGACATCTACCTGTATAGTGAGTCTGAACTTAACGTGGTCGGGCTGTTCATTACTTTTCTGTATTGAATGTCACAGAACCGCAGGTTCAGTGGGCGGTGGGTCCAAGAGTTACTTTCTGGACTCCTGGTGAAATTAAAACAGAACCAATCACTGGAAAGTACACGAGAAAGCTGGATCCGTGAGATTTTCTTAGAACCAGTCAGTTAGGAAAGAACCACATACTTCTGGAAACCATGATTCTGTGTCCAGCAGCTTTGGGTGACCTTGAGATGGACGTCTCTTTTTTAAAGGCCTCTGATTTCTGGTCTGTGAAGCACAGATGGGAACTAGGGCTCCTTCTGACCCTGGATCAATTGGGAGAGTAGTCTAATAAGCTGGACCTGGACTCCACCTACTTAGAAAAAAATCGGCACCTGTGCTTTTAAAAAATCGATTTATTCATTTGTCTTTACTAAGCACTAATTATGGTGTACTTAGGTGTGCCCAGTAAGAAAGACGTGGAGGGCAACAGCCCCCTGCGGGTGAATCAGGGGAGACAAGACCAATGCCTTAGAGACAACAGGGGGTCGGGCCACAGGATGCAGGCAGCTGTGATGGAAAGAGTGGACTTTGGAATCAACTAGATCTAAGGGCTGATTCTGACTCTGCCAGTTGAAGGTTCCCCCCAAGGAGGTTATATTAACCTAATAGCTACTGTATGGTGCTGTCCTGGGGTTTTAAGATAGGGCATGCAACAAGTCTTGTATAATTGTATATGTATAATTGCATACAATTGCATGCAAGTGTGACTCTAGCTGGGGCCATAGCTCAGTAGTAGAGCCCTTCCCAGCAAGCTCAAGGCACTGACTTCCATCCTCAGCCCCATAAGACAGCATCAGCTTACTTTTAGGTTTAGGTGAAAGAGTTATCTTCATTGAATGCTTTTCTTTCCCTCCAGGCAATGAGAGGTATGACCTTCTTGTTACCCCACAGCAGGGTAATAGTGAACCATGTGTACAAGACCTAGCTCAGCTTGTGGAAGATGCCACAGGGGTTCCACTGCCTTTTCAGAAGCTCATATTTAAGGGTAGGTGCTTCTCATTGGTTTTTGAGTACTTATGGTCAAAGGACAGATTTCATTTTATTTATTTGTTTGTTTGTTTATTTTAGTTTTCTGAGGCGGGGCTTCTCTGTGTAGACCTGGCTGGCCTCGAATTCAGAGATCCGCCTGCCTCTGCCTCCTGAGTGCTGGGATTAAAGGCATTTGCCACCACCACCCTATAAAGGACAGATTTTAAGTTGCTTAGTCCTACCTACTGGTGACTTTCAGTTTTTTGTGTGTGAATGTGTGCATGGGTGTTTTGCCTGACATACATGTCTGTGTACCATGTTTGTGCAGTGCCCACGAAGGCCAGAAGACGATGTCAGCTTCTCTGGAACTAGAGTTACAGATGGTTGTGAGCTACCATGTGGGTGCTGGGACCTGAGCCCTGATGTTCTGTAAGAGCAGCAAATGCTCTTAACCACTGAGCTATCTCTCTAGCCCCTATCTTTCAGTTTTCAAAGCAGAACCATTTTCATTCATTCATTCATTCATTTATTTATTCATTCATTCATTCATTTACAAGGTATTTATTAAGGACCTGCTCTACACTAGACATTGTAAACATCTGGATGACTATCAGATTTGGGGTAACATGATGTCAGATGTTAACCTTTTTGAGGAAACATGGACAGTCTTCTCTGGCTAGGCTAGATCCTTTCCCCATTATATGTTCTGCATGATTGTATTGAAGTTACTACTAAGTAAAGTTATCTTAGTTGCCTAATATCTGATTTCTTAGTATGACAGCAGAGACAGTGTTCTTGCCAATACTTGACATCGTGCTGATTAGAGAGGCTTTGAACAGACTTAGCAGGATCCTGGATGGGCAGAGTGTGTTGTTGATGCTGGTGCTGATTTCTGAGGCACTAGCTCCTCCCCACCCCTCCTCTCCCCTGCCTCCCCACTCCCATAGAACCCGTTATTCTAGTACATGATAGGGCCAGATTTATTTCATTAGGTTTCGGTTATTGTAAAGAATTTAATAATGAACATTATGGCAAAGGCATAACGTTCGAGTATAGCAATAGGAAGCATTTTATTTATATTTCATAGCATAGATCTTTGCCTTTTTCTTGGTGGGAAAGTGATGGTTTCCTATAGCCCAAGTCATCTCGGAACTGGTTATGTATGACCATGCCCCATGTCTTTTCCTTTTTAAATAATTTAATTTTCTGAATTAGAAAGACAATAGAAACGTATCTTTCAAAGTTGAGTATGGCAGCACACACCTATAACCCTAGTACTCTGGAGACGCAGACCAGCTCCATGTCAACCTGGGTAATAAGTCAGACTCTGCCAGAGAGAAGGGGAGAGGAGAAGGACAGAGAATAACAAGAGATCAAGTTTCAAAACAGAAAGCATAAAGAAGAAAATGTTCTCATGGATAAAACTACTTGATAATTTTTTAAAACTGTTTTTATTGATCTATATATTTTTTCTCTGTTCCCCTCCCTTCTTCCCCGCTTCTACCCTCTCCCATGATCCCCATGCTCCTAATTTACTCAGGAGATCTTGTCTTTTTCTACTTTCCATGTAGTTTAGATTCATGTCTTCTTTGTTGTCTGGGTTCTCTGGTATTGTGAATTGTAGGCTTTTTTTGTTGTTTGTTTTGATTTATGTCTAAAAGTCACTTATGAGTCAGTACATATTATATTTGTCTTTTTGGGTCTTATCAATTTTTTTAAATGCTTTCGTGGCTCAATCAAACATGCTAGACAAGTACCAAACCACTAAGCCCTATCCTCAGCCCACATATTTTACATTTTCTTTTTGTAATATTGAGTTTACCTGCATTCATTGAAATATCCTGAGAAGAAAAGAGCTTTTTTTTTATTTTAGATTTATTTATTAGTTATGTATACAGCATCTGTCTGCATGTATCCCTCAGACCAGAAGAGGGCACCAGATCTTATTATATCACAACAACCATCTGTTGTGGGCCACCGTGTGGTTGCTGGGAATTGAACTCAGGACCTCTGGAAAAACAGTCATTGTTCTTAACCCACGAGCCATCTTTCATCCCTGAAAAGAGCTTTCATGACTATAAAATCTTTTACTTTACAGAAGTAATCTCTTGGGGCTAGAGAGATATGGCATCTGCAGTCATATGCACATACCAACACATGCACACAGATATACATTATTAAGAATAAAATAAATCCCCGGAGGTGGTGGTGCATTCCTTTAATAGGGAGGCAGAGACAAGAGGATCTCTGTGAGTCTGAGGCTCGCCTGGTCTACAAAGCAAGTACTAGAACAGCCAGAGCTGTTACATAGAGAAACCTTATCTTGAAAAAAAGCAAATAAATAAAAATAAATCTTAAAACCTTTAGGGACTGGAGAGATGGCTCTGCAATTAAGAGCACTGGCTCCTCTTCTGAAGGACCCAGGTTCAATTCCCAGTATCCACATGGAGGCTCTAAACTGGTCAATAACTCCAGTTCCAGGGGATTCCAGTTCCACTGGCACCAGCCACACATATAATGTACAAGCATACATTCAGGCAAAATACCTCTCCACATAAAATAATAATGAAAAAATTTTAAAGAACTGTATCTATTATATGAATTATATTAATACTTTGTCCCCAAATATTATTTTTAATAGTTGTTATATAAATATATTTCCAGTTATTTGTTTAGGATAGATATCAAGAAATGACATTATCAGATAAAGACATTTAAAAAGATTCCTATTTATCTTTTTATTGTTAGCGAACATGAAGCTTTTTGTTGGTTTGGTTGGTTTTGGTTCTTTTTAAAAAAAACATTTATTTATTTATTATGTATACAATATTCTGTCTGTGTGTATGCTGCAGGCCTGAAAAGGGCACCAGACTCCCATTACAGATGGTTGTGAGCCACCATGTAGTTGCTGGGAATTGAACTCAGAACCTTCAGAAGAGCAGGCAATACTCTTAACCTCTGAGCCATCTCTCCAGCCCTGGTTTTGGTTCTTGAGACAGGGTTTCATTATGTAGTCTGTGCTGGTCTGGAACGTGGTCTTGGTCTACAGCCCGTTCTAGGCTTGAGCTCACAGACATCTGCTTGCCTCTGCCTCCCGAGTGCTCTGAGTTGGTTTCCTGGGTCCTCTAGAAGAGCAACCACTGCTCTTAACTATTGCACCATCTCTCAGACCCCCTTTTTATGTTAGATTTGTATTTCTGTTTTTAAATAACATTAGTTTTACGAAAATTTCACACAATGTATTTGCTCAGACTCACTTCCTTGCCCACGTTTGCCCCCTCCATTTGAGTCCATACAGGGCCTGCCCTGGGATGAGGCAGACCTATCAGGGGTCACACCTCAAAGAAAACTGACTCTTTCCCACAGCTCTTCAATGTCAGTAGCGCCACAACCAGTGGTGGGGCTCCAATCCCATCTCTTTCTCATGTACATTAGCCAAAGTCTAGTTTCAGTGTTGTACAGATGATACAATTTGGCATGCCTTTGCTTTTTTCAGGAAAATCTCTGAAAGAAATGGAGACACCATTGTCAGCACTTGGAATACAAAATGGTTGCCGAGTCATGCTAATTGGGGAAAAGGTAAATTGCTTTTTCTGTCAAAATTTTAAATCGAATGACTAAAGGACCATACGTGATTCTGTATAGAAGACCAAATTTGGCTGGGCAGTGGTGGTGCTCACCTTTAACTCCAGCACTTAAGAGGCAGAGGCAAGCCTGGTCTATATACTGAGTTCAGGACAGCCAGGGCTCCACAGAGAAGCTCTGTCTTGAAAAACAAACAAACAAAAAACAACAACAACAACAACAACAACAAAAACAAACCCCAAATTGGTTACCCAGATTCAGCATTGGTGACGTCCCCCTTGAGCAAGGGCTGATGAGATTACCAGTTTGGTAGGTGCATTATCTGTGCTTTTCTACTCTGTCAATTAAGCTTCTGCCCTGACCGTGCTACCTTGATGTAGTTAAAATGTGTCAGGAACAGGCTGTACTTAGAATTTTCAAGAGAGCTTTCGTTAGAGCTGTAGGCACTACATGGAAGAGCTCTTGGAAGAGCTCCTGCTCGGGTCTTAGGAGCTGCCTTCCATTCTATAAGAAGAAAATGCTCTCTGAGTGGGAAGGTTCAGACTGAAGAACGGAGGGGCAAGAGAAAGCGTTGGTGACAGGTGAGGGCTGTGGCCCTACCCTGCCGTGGTGGGCACTGTGCCCACCCTGCATTGTGACACAGTGGCACCGCTCACTGCAAGCTTCTTGCTTGAGTGAGGTGGCTGAGTCCATCTAGCTAAGTGGACTCAATGAGAGTCTGATCTCGAGCCGGAGCCCCTGGGGGACTGGGCTTGAGATTTGGCCGTGGAGAATGAACAGTGTAGGGGAGTGTAAGAAAGCAGGCAGCTGCTGGCCCTGGCTGCCAGCTGTGGGTGAGAGGCAGGAGAATGTTCTAGATGTCTTGCTGAAAGGTCTGGGAGAACAGTGTGGGCATCAGGCAGTACCCATGGTCAGTTTGAAGAAGCTATAGTAGTTTCGGTTGGAGCTGGCTAAGAGTGGGGAGCCACATCTGGATTCTAGTACGTTTCCCCTTTGGGCATTGGGATCTTAGGTCACTTCACTACATTAAGCCCTGGTTTCCATTATCTGTTAAACGGTTTCTGCCTCTTAGGATTGTGGTAAGGCTTAAAAAGAAAGAAAGGAAGGAAGGAAGGAAGGAAGGAAGGAAGGAAGGAAGGAAGGAAGGAAGGAAGGAAGGAAAAGAAAGAATGGAAGGAAGGAAGGAAGAAAAAAGAGAAAGAGAGAGAGAGAGAAAGAAGCATAGCTAACATGCTAAGCATAGTAGCTGGCATATAACGGGTGACCAATAAAAGTATAAGTATTATCATTGTCACCATCATATTTAATGATAGAGTTAAATAGGCATAAACCAAACATAGTGGCACATGCCTGTAATTCTAGCATGGGGAAGATAGAGGCAGCTGGATCAGGAGTTCAAGGTCATCCTCCCATTACATAGTAAGTTTGAGGCCACCCTGGGCTAGTTTGAGACACTGCCTGGTGGAAAAAGACTTGTCATACTGCTGGGCACGCTAGTACATTGTTTAATCCCAACACTTAGGAAGCTGAGGTGGGAGGAAGGAATTCAAGGACTAGATAGTGAGATCTTGTCTCAAAACAAAGGACTAGTTGAATTCTGCCTGCCTTTTCATTCTGTACGTCTTAGTGGCATCCACTTGAATTTGCTTACGTTCTATTTCTTTCTTTTTTAAAAAAATATTTATTTATTTATTATAAAATATTCTGTCTGTGTGTATGTCTGCAGGCCAGAAGAGGGCACCAGACCTCATTGCAGATGGTTGTGAGCCACCATGTGGTTGCTGGGAATTGAACTCAGGACCTTTGGAAGAACAGGCTATGCTCTTAACTGCTGAGCCATCTTTCCAGCCCCTGTTCTATTTCTTTTTTAAAGATTTATTTAACCTCTTATATATATATGAACATTTTGCCTACATTTATGTTTGTGTTCTATGTGCATGTCTGTTGCCCATAAGAGGGGTTGGATTCCTGGAACTGGAGTTACAAAAGATTGTAAGCCACTGAGTGGATGCTGGGGACTGAATCCAGGTCCTCTGGAAGAGTAGTGAGTTCTCTCTAGTCCTCGATTACACTCTAACCTAGCTGCTGGGATCCTCACCCTAATGCAGGGGCTGAATCTGACACTTGGATTGGCTCCATTCTCTGAACATAAGTCGTCAGGATTCTCACTAGAGCGTTTGCCCAACACCTTCCTTCCCTCTAGACTAGGCTTTCCAGACAGGAAACCTGTTGCTTTCCAAGAGGCATCAGCAGTTGGTTCAGCCCTCCTCAGTGAGTGGCTTAGCCCAGTGGTGGTCAGATGTTCTTTCAGAGGCAGCTAGCCTTTGTGATTACTGACCGCGTTTTTATTCTTCACATTAGAGCAATCCAGAGGAAGAAGTTGAGTTAAAGAAGTTGAAAGATTTGGAGGTATCTGTAGAGAAGACAGCTCACCACCTGGAAGGCTTGACCAAAGAACTTTCTGGCATCCAGCAGGTGACTTAGCCATTTCAATTCTAATTTAGTGGTATGATATGGTTACCTAGTTGGCTTTTTAAAAAACCATTTATTTCATTTTAAAATTATGTATGTATGTGTGAGAGTATGTGCATGGGAGTCCTGGTGGCCAGGGAGGCCAGGGTCTCCAATTCCCAAAACTGGAGCTACATGAAGTTCTGAGCCTCCATGTGGATGCTAGGAACACAACTCAGGTCTTCTAGAGGAGCAACACATGCTCTTAATTACTGAGCCATCTCTCCAGTCCTGTTTTGTCTTTTAATTATAAAATTTAATTTGTGCTGGGCAGTGGCAACCAGGTCTTTAATCTCAGCACTCGAAAGACAGAGGCAGGCAGATCTCTGAGTTCATGGCCACACTGGTCTACAGAGTGAGTTCCAGGATGGCCAGAGCTACACAGAGAAATCCTGTCTCTAAAAACCAAATAATAACATAATAATAATAAATTACTACTATTATTATTATTATTATTATTATTATTATTTGTGGTACTTATACAAGAGTTTTAAATGTATGTACAAATAGATTCAGACCAAGGCCCATCACTCCCTAAACTTCATGCCCTTACTGCTCTTGTGTGTAAGTATGTACCTGTGGTCCAGAGATACTATTGTTCTGAAAAATATTTTTTATCTTATTATCAAGAATTTCAATATGATGTACATTTGGTAAATTGTTCTTTTATTGATTAAAAAGTTAACATTTTTCTGGTGTCATTGAAAATGGTCATATTTTATTGCATATCATGTTTTATCTAAGCTAGTTTCTATTCTCTGTTGTTTTACCTAATAATTTTTTTCTGTTACATATGATGCTTCTTTGAATGCCCTTAGACATGAATCTTTTTTGAACAGTTGTGATTGTTTTTGATAGTGTAGGTGAAGGTTGCCTATTTGTTTCCCGGCATCCCAGACGCAAAATAATCACACAGAAACTAAACTAATTAAAATATTGCTTGGCCCATTAGCTTATGCATGTTTCTAGCTAGCTCTTAATCTTAAATTAACCCATCTGGATTAACCTGTGCATCACCACAAGGTCATGACCTATGGGCAAGGTTCTGGCAGGCTCTGGCTGGTATCTTTCTCCTTGGCATCTCCCTGACTCTGCCTACTTTCTCCCAGCATTAAGTTTAGTTTTCCTGACTAGCTCTGTTCTCCCTGCCATAGGCCAAAGCAGCTTTATTCATTAACCAATAAAAGCAATACAGATACAGGAGGTCCCACTGAGTTTGGATTTCTGAGTAATTTTGAGCTTCTTGCTGTGTGTTGTAAAATATGCATTTGTCACTGCTTTGGTAGCCATCCTCAGAAATTCCTGCTTTTCAGCTCAGCCCTCAGCTGAGAGATGTGAATAAATAGCAAGGTGGTTTAATAAGAAGAGTGTTGCTTGAGCCAGGTGTGGTTTTAGACGCCTCTAATCCCAGCTCTTCTGAGGTGGAGGAATCAGGAGCTCATGGGCAGCATTGACTAAGCAGTGAGTTGGAGACCACTTCTACTACCTGAGACCCTGTCTCAAAACAAAACTAAAATAAATACAGTCATCCTCTGTTTTCATATGGACCTATCTGTGTAGGCAGCAGGAAGAGAGAGACTCTGGGCCTGGCTTGAGCATTTGAACACCCAAAACCCAGTGACATACTTCCTTCCACAAGGCTGTACTTACTCTAACAAGGCCACACCTCTTAGTCCTGTCAAGTAGTGCCACTCCCTCAAAACTGAGCATCCAAATATATGAGCTGAGGGTGCCCATTCCTGTTCAAACCACCAAACAGAGAGTGTCATGCAGACCTTCGATGTCCACATGTTGTGCCACAATGCCTAGCATTCAAGTCTGCTCTAATGTCTGCCTCTTAAGAGCACATGTATACTTGTGGCCGAAGGCTATACTCTAGTTAGGCTTTAGAGGCATTCAGAACCCAGTGGACCACATGAGAAACAGCAGCCTGCAGCCTGCTAGGATTCTTAGACTGGCCAGGGTCAGCATTTCTAATTGTCCTAAGGGATGAAGATCTGAGACTCAGCCTGGCTTATTAGAACAGTGGTAAACTCTGTATCACTTCATCAGTATAGTGGTGTGGTTTTCCATAAGTCTGAAGAAACACTTACGGTAATGCCTTTTTCCTTCACAGGGTTTTCTGGCTAAGGAATTGCAAGCAGAGGCTCTCTGCAAACTTGATAGGAAAGTAAAGGCCACAATTGAGCAGTTCATGAAGATCTTGGAAGAGATTGACACAATGGTAAGTAAATACTCAGCTTAGAGATGCTAGTTCTTCATGACAGTATTTCCGTCCATTTCGCTCTGCCAGCATAGCACTTCTATTGCCTGGGAAATCTGTTGCTCAGGGATGCAAGCATCTACTATTGCGTGCCAGATACTGTGTGTCCTAGTTAGCTTTCCCTAAGAAGTGCCTCTCGATTGATGGTACCCAGATTAGGGTGGCCTTTGGGCACGTGGAGGGGGTGAAGTTGTTTTGGTAATTGAAATAGCCCATCATGGGTTGTGTCACCCTAGATAGCTGGTCCTGGACTGGATAAGAAAGCTAGCTTTGAGCTAGAGAGATGGCTTAGTGGTTAAGAGTACTGGTTACTCTTCTAGAGGACCTGGGTTTGATTCCCAGAACCTACATAGTGTGGCTCACAACCATCTTTTTTTTTTTTTTTTTAATATGGATACAATATTCTGTCTGCGAGTATGCCTACAGGTCAGAAGAGGGCACCAGACCTCATTTCAGATGGTTGTGAGTCACCATGTGGTTGCTGGGAATTGAACTCGGGACCTTTGGAAGAGCAGGCAATACTCTTAACCACTGAGCCATCTCTCCAGCTCTGCTCACAACCATCTTTAACTCAAATTTCGAATCTAATGTCATCTCTGGCCTCCTCAGGTATCAGGCATGCATATGGTACAGATAGACATGTAGACAAAACATCCATAAAATTAAAATAAATAAACCTTAGAAAGAAAGCTAAGTGTGAGCCAGCAAACAGCGTTCCTCCATGGTTTTTGCCCTGACTTCATTGATAACGGACTGTGGCCTGGTAGTCTAAGTCAAACAAACTCTTTCCTCCCCTAGTTGATCAGAGTGTTTTTAATCACACAACAAGGAGGAAACTAGGACAGCATGCTAGGTTCTGGGTGAATATATGGAATTTCTGACCTGGGCATTCACAGCCCACCAACACAGGGCTTTTGTAATATAGATGACAAATGTGTGAAATGTGTGTGTGTGTGTGTGTGTGTGTGTGTGGTTGTGGACCTGGAACCCAAGAATTTTATAATCTGTGGTTAAGGAAACATGGGTCTTTGTTTTTTAAACCTCAGGTTGTGATGTCATTGAGCGTGTTTCTTCTACAGGCTGCAGCCATAGCCAGATCTGGGGAGGCTGTTGAATCGCTGACCCAAGCTTTCTTTAACAGATTAATGTTAGGGTATCTCTAGCTTGATGCTTTATTCTTGAGAGCAAATTTCTCTGGGCTTGGAGTTCTGTTGTGACAGAGGGGTTAAAAAGAACAAAGCAGCCAGGCGATGGTGGTGCGCACCTTTAATCCCAGTACTTGAGAGGCAGGCAGATCTCTGTGAGTTTGAGGCTGGCTTGGTCTACAGAGTGAGCCCCAGGACAGCCAAGGATCTATAGAGAAACCCAGTTTCGAAAAACCAGCCAAACAAACAAGCAAATAAGCAAACCCCAAAGCAACAGAAGGTACTTTTCCTGGCATAGTAGTATCTGTATGTAGGAAACAGTGAAGAAACAAAATCTGTGTTTCAGACCAGGATACAGTCCAGGCATTGCAATCAAGGGAGGCACCATTCATGGGAACAAGAGCCATGAGAGGAGCCTCATAGGATGCAGAATGGGAGAAATGATGCCTGAAAGTGCACATCTTACTTCTATTGGTGACCTGTTGGGTATATTGTGTGGATTTTCAATGTCTCTTGTCATTGCCATTACAGATTCAGTTGTGAACTGTTTCTTCCATAGGTCCTACCAGAAAATTTTAAGGACAGCAGGCTAAAAAGGAAGAATTTGGTTAAGAGGGTTCAGGTGAGTTATATGGTAATACATGAGAGACTGTAATATATTTAGTGTGTTGGTATGTGTGTTTATCTGCCCAAAACAGGGAAGTGTAGAACCGTGGTTAAGAGGCATGGTCTGGCAAGTTAGTGGTGGTGCTCGCCTTTAATCCCAGCACTCATGAGGCAGAGGCAGGTGGATCTCTGGTCTACAGAGCCTGGTCTACAGAGCGAGTTCCATGTCAGCTAGGGCTGTTAAACAGAGAAACCCTGTTTCAACAAACAAACTAAGAGGCATGGTCTGTTGTTACTGTTTATTTATTAGCATGAACCTGAGATGGGGATTCTTGTCACTGTGTATTTGATTTAGTCAGTTTGGGCAAGTTCACTGGAGAGCGGATAGGGCTGGCAAATTTCTAGTAAGGACCATTGGTATGTCCATTGCCTCCTTTTGGAGGGCCATTGGCCTAGGGCATATCCAGAAACCATGAACCAGTGTTTCATTATTTCTGTTCCCCTTAACCGTGGAGTCCAGACAGGGAGTCCATGTCCACCCCCACACCACCTGTTTAGCATCTAAGCAACAGGCTCCCCAGATGACTGAATAAAGAGCCTCGTATGGGCAGTGGTTGGCTTGTCCTCGGAAGGCCTGGGATTTCACTGCCTGTGTCTGTCTCGTAGGTGTTCTTAGCTGAGTGCGACACGGTGGAGCAATACATCTGCCAAGAGACAGAGCGGCTGCAGTCTACGAACTTGGCCCTCGCTGAATGAAGTGTGGGAGAGAGTGACTGTTCTAGCCTGAAGAGCAGCTTCACGGCTCTGCCCTCTCTGGAACAGAAGCTGCTTGTTTCTCTAGCACTGCCAGAGGCAACTGGCTAAATGTCAATTTCCCTACTCCTCCATCGGTTCTCAATGAAAAGTACTATCTCTGCAACTCTGAAGTAGAGTTCCTGTTTTCTCCTTCTGGCTCTGTGTGGTTGTGCTGTCCAGCAGCTCCCTTTGTAGGAGAGAGGCCTCCCTACCCAGTGGTTACTAGCTCTCGACATTCAGAAACTTTCTGGGCTGGGCAGAGCTCTAGTTCATGTGGAGCTAGTTCCAGGTTTGTAGGGCCCCCTAGTCCTCAGTTTGTAGATGTAAGTAGTTGCTCCCAGGTAGAAGTGTCAGATAGAAGTTTGGCACCTGGACAATCCACAGAGTGCCCTACTGGGGACTGATTTCAGAACATCTGACTGGATTGTGGGTTTAAAGACCTTGTCCTCATCCTCCACTACTCCTCCCCAGCCACAGTCATTATATTTATTATTATTTTATTAATATTTGAGACAGGAACCCACTGGGTAGTTCTAGCCATCCTGAAATTCACTATGTAAACCGGAGATCCGCCTGCTTTTGCCTCCCAAGTACTGGGGTTAAAGGTGTGTGCCACTATGCCTGGATTCAAGGTGCTGTTTTGGGATGGGCCCTGTGGTTAATCTGTGGATGACCTTGCCCCCAAACAAGTCTCCAGACTGTTAAAAACCCAGTGCCAACTGAGTCTCTGCCTGAAACCAGTTCTAAACCATGGCTCAGGAAGGCAAAGACAGCAGTTTGAGTGTGTGAAGTGGGGCGAAGCCAGCTGGCGGCTTCTGTTAACCGTGCCCTCTGGCTCTAGGTTTCCCTGGAGACTGTTCCTGCGAGTTCTGGACTTCCCCTTCCATTGTTTGTTTTTTAATATTTTTACATTATTTTTATCTTGTACAGATGAGTATTTTGCCTGCACAGATGCCTGTGTACTGTGTGCATGCGATGCCCATGGAGGCCCAAAGAGGATGTCGTATCTCCTTGGAACTGGAGCTAGAGGGAGTTAAAAGCTGTCATGTGGGTGCTGGCTCGTCTAGAAGGGCAATCAGTGCTCTTGACTGCTAAGCCATCTCTCCAGCTCCTCCATTGCTTTAAAACCAGTTCGTGTGTTGTCATCAAGCACAAGAATATTTGGAATTTTTCTCCTCTGCGTCTGTCCATCTGTCTATCTGCCTGCTTGCCCGTGCATGTGTGCGCGTGCGTGTGTGCGTGCGTGTTTGTGTGTGTGTGTGTGTGTGTTTTCATGGCCGACCATGTGTGTCCCTCCTTTGGACACAGTCTTGCTATACAGCCTAGGCTGGTCTTGAACTTACATCCTTTGCCTCCTGAGTCTTGAGTTATAGCTGTACACAACTGTATACAGTGTTTATTTTTTGTTGTGTGAGAAAGACGACTGTGGCTTGTTAGCATTTGCGTTTGATGAAGCTGAGAGATTCTGTGTGTTAGAATTCCTTTAAGCTAGCCGGCTGCTCTCACCCATTTTCAGCATGGCACTCAGGAGACAGGCTTTCAACAGGCCCAGTGAGGCTTATCTTGTTACCAAGGGGGCTTCACTGAAGTCCCAGGGACTTAGGACCGGGTAGGTAAGACATCAGACCTGGGGATAGTAGAGGTAAACGGGTAGACAGAACGCAGGATCTAACCCATGCCTGACTTTACTGGAACACTGCCACCGTCCTTTCTGTGGCATCTGTTTGTCCCTGGGTCACAGTTAACAAGAAGTTACTGTGGGACTCGGGGATGTGTTTGTCACACAAGCAAGAGGTCCTCAAAACCCATGTTGTTTGTTGTTATTTATCTGTTTTTAAAGCTGAGAGTGGTGGCGCATATAGTCCTAGCACCGGGGAGATAAACATAGGCCGATCCCTGGGGCTCACCGGCCAGCCAGTCTAGCTAGTGCGAGACCCTGTTTTAAAAAGGCTAAACAAGGTGGATGGCTCTGGAGGAGCAAAGCCTGAGGTTGTCTTCTAGCCCCTGCACACACACGAGCACACAAAGTTACTTAGCACTGGGCACTGTTCTTTGTATATATTCGTGACCTAATCCTCACATAATAAAGAGGTGGAGGAAATAGGGAAGAATGGCAGAGCTACACCACAAAGCCGGGTGCTTTCTGTCAAAGCTGGATGCTCTTAAAAAAAATTCATTTGTAGTATGTGTCTGGATGTTTTGACTGCATGCATGTCTGCGCACCATGTGTGTGCATGGTGGCCTCAGAGGCCAGAAAGGGCCATCAGATCTCCTGGGACTGGAGTTACAGACAGTTGTAAGATGCCATGTGGGTGCTGGGAATTGAACCCAGGTCCTCTGCAAGAGCAGTCAGTGCTCTTAATTGCCCAGCCATCCCTCTAGTATTCTTTTTCTTCTTTTCTCCTCTCCCCCCACCCCATTCTGTAGTGCTGGGAAACAAACTAAGGACCTTGTGCATGCTAGGCAAGCATGCTAATATCCTCCAAACAGAGCCAATGCTTTTAATGCCTGACCGTCTTCCTCCTAATTGGCATGGAGTCATACACACTCATTCTAGCTTCCTCTTTATACCCTATATTGATGTAGGTAATTTTGTTCTGGTTTTTAAGATATATTTTTATAACCTGGGGTGTGTGTGTGTGTGTGTGTGTGTCTGGGCATGTGCACATGCATGCATGCATATATTTATGCTAGTACCCACAGAGGCCAGAGGTGCTGGAATCCCCTGGAGCTGGAGTTAGTGGTTATGCACTGCCTGACGTGAGTGCTGGGAATTGAGCTCGGCTACTCTGGTAAGAGCAGTCTGTGCTCTTACCTGCAGAGCAGTCCTCTCCAACCCCCTGCAGGTGAGTGTTGTCAACCTGACATGATCTAGAATTACCCGGGAAGGGAGATTCACCGATGGATTGTCTAGATTAGCTTGGCCTGTGAGCATGTCTTTTGAGGGGATCGTTTTGAGTACATTAACTGGGATGGGAAGACATGTCCACTGTGGGCGACACCATACCCTGGGCGGAGGATTCGGAACTATGAGTAGAAGAAGCAAGCCAAGCACTAGTTTGCATGCATCCATCCTTCTGCTTTACTGTGGATTCAATGTGACTAACGTCCCTAAGTTCCCGTGACTTTCTCCCACGATGGAATAACCTGGGAATTGAGTCAAATAACCCCCTTTTCCCCTCAAGTTGCTTTAGTCGGCATTTATCATGACAGCAGGATACAAAATCAAAATAATTGCTCCACCCCTCTGCAGTTCATTTTCCTCAGAGCAGTCTGAATGATGCTAAAATATGTATGAGATCTGTCTGGAAACCTCCAGTGGCTCCAGTGCCTCCTAGGATAAAGACCCTACAGTCCTTAACAGCCATGGTAACTTACACTTATAATCCTAGCACCAGAGAGGCTGATGCAGGAGGATTGGCGTAAGTTCAAGGCCAGCCTGAGCCACACTGTAAGACCCTGTCTCAACTGCCATTGTACCTTTCAGAAGAAAGAACCAGAGTTCTTTCCTGTCTTGTCTCCCGCATCTCAGCCCCCACTGGTCAGCCAGTTCCCAGATTCATGGTGTTTACTGCCCTGGAGCCTTTGCACCCGCTGCTCTCTCTGTGTAGACAGCCTCTCAACAACTTTCCTCTCCGCTTTGTTAGGTGGCTCCTGCTGTCTTTCAGTGTCTCTTCCACGGGGAAAACTGCCCCTAGCTGAGACTATTCAGGCCTACCTGGCATCCTTCTGTCCTGCCTGTAGCTTTTCCCTCAGCACCTAACCACAGGCTGACTTATTTGTGGAGTCATCTGACTGCCTCTAACCCTGGACTGCAGTTCCCTTGGTGGGGCGTTTTGACCACCATGTTTGGTCAAGCATGTTGCCTAGCATTAGTAGGTTCTCAAGTGAATGCTGAGTGTGTCCATCCAGAGTGAGTGTGGAATTTCCACAGCTGTACTTGGTCATGGAAGCGCTCTTGTCAGCACTGGGTTTTATGGCATTGTCTCCTTTAGAGATTGAGAAAAGAGGCCCTGAGACTTAGACTGCAAATGTACAGCATGGTGGCCAAGGGCACAGGCCCCACCCACATAGACCTGTCCACCCACAGGGCGGCTCTGCCTCAGGACAAGGAATGGACTCCCCTCTCAGTTGCCCGCTTTCCTAGGACTAGACTAGTTCTACATAGGATGACCAAGGAGTGTAATTCTACAAACTTGTCCTTCAACCTCAGAGCGGGAAGACTTCCCTTGCATGTTTATTTTGTCAGCATTTTCTACTTGCCCTTCACTGCGGCTTCAGTGTTCCCTCGGCCTCCTCCTTCCCCTTCTTCTGTGCTCATCACTGAAGGTAAAGATTTGCTACGTGGCCCAGACTGGTATCAAATTGTAATCCTTCTGTATCAGCCTCCCAAGTGGGATTAGAGACAGCACCATCACTGCTGACCACTTCTCCTGAGAAGCCTTCCTCCATGTGGTGGTCAGGGCTTCTTTTATTTGAAGGTACCAGGAACTTAATTCCGAAGAGATACAGTGAAAGAGAAAAATGAGCAGAATCCATAATTTCTTTTTTATAGGCAAATATATCTGCTTGGAAACAGAGACAGGAAGATCCTGAGTTCAAAGCCAGTCTGGACTACTTATAAGACCCTTTCTCAGAAAATAAAAATATTAAGCCAGGCATTGGTGCATGCCTTTAATCCCAACACTGGGGAGGCAGAAGCAGGTGAATCTCTGTGAGCTTCAGGCTAGCCTGGTCTACAGAGTAAGTTCCAGGACAGTCAGGATCACACAGATAAACCCTGTCTTGAAAAACCAAAAACTAACTAAATATAGAAATAGAAGATACCAGCCAAGTTATGCCATGCGGCTTTGGAAGGTCAAAAGTAGCTGGGTTGGAGGAGCTCCCACATTAGCTGCAGCCTGGCCTCACCCCTTCTGTTTGTGCCCTCATCCTCCCAGCATCGCTCTTCCTCAAAATAGGAAACCTGGCTGTCAACAGCCTTCATGCCCCACACAGCCTCAGAAGAACTTGTTTCTGTTTATTTCCAAGATCTGAAGAATCTTTTGACCAGTGGGCAATGGTCAACATGGCCGTGTGCTATAGGGCAGAGTCTGGGAGGGGCTGGGGATGAAGCTCAGTGGTGGTTGGCTGAGCAAGTACAAGGTCATGGTTTCTGTCTTCAGGAATACCCTGCACCAACACCTTTTCCCTAAACACCCCCCCACACACACTATATTGTCTTTAGAACTACACTTGCATTTCAGACCACAGATGTAAATGGGGGATTACGCATTTCTTCCGGTGGAGTATTGGGCACGTTGTTGAAGCTTTAACCTTGTGATTCCTTGGAGCAAGTAGAGTCCTGAGAAGGACTGGTCACTGAGGAAATGCTTGGCTGGTTTATGTGTGTTATGTGAGAGACTGGCCACTTAAGATGGAAACTTCCAGATGCTACCAGTATGCCTTTTCCCCTTGTACACTTGCTCCTAATTTTTAGTTTAACAGAGACTAGGATTAGGTTCTCGGTCTCCTTGCTCTTACTTGGTCACGAGATGATATTTTAGACATTGGGATACGAACATACTATGCCTGGGTTGCATGAAGCGTCTTTGGAGGTAGGTGGTGCCCTTTCCTTATCTGGGCCCTGAAATACAGATGAAGGCGGCAGTCAGAACAGCTGCCTTACACTTAGAGACAGAGGCTGAGGCGAAGGTGATCGAGTAACAACACGGAGGGAGCACAGAGCTGTCAGTCTGCATAGATCCGTGCGAGGAAAACTAAGTTCTACAGATTTAAGTCTACTATTTTGGTTTTGTGTTTTACAACCAATACCTAATCCTATACCATCACCTGCAGGTGGGAACAGCTGGTCAATAGCAATGGGAAGGCCTGTTGGTAGATGACCTAAGCCCCTGCTACCTGTCAATCAGCATCCACTGCTTGGTTTTCTCATCTCACTGGTCCAGGGGAAGTTGGCTTTTTGCCTTTGTTGACCAACTTTCCTCTTATGTGTCATTCCAGAGCATCTCTGTCCTTTTTGCACCCCTAGAGCAGGAATCTGAACCTGGGTAAAATTGGTACCACCTACCCAGGTCCCTCCACACTTCATTACCCTGCCATCATATCAAGAGCCTTCTAGCTGAAGAGGTGGCCAAGTGGCTAGGAGCACTAACTGCTTTCCAGAGAGCTGGGTTTGATGTCTAGCCACCCACATGGCCGCTTACACTAACTCCAGTTCTGGAGAGGGAGGATCCGCTGCCCTCTTCTGGCTTCTTCATACGCAGATATATGAGCAAGCAAAACATCCATACGTATATAATAATCATTTTTGCTGAGCATTGTAAGGTACACCTTTAATCCCGGCACTCAGGAGGCAGATGCAGGCAGATCTCTCTTGAGTTTGAGGCTAGCCTGATCTACATAGCAAATTCCAGGCCAGTCAAGGCTACATAGACTATTTCAAAACAAAAACAAAATAAACCAAATTCTTCTATAGGTTTTGGCCAATAGAGGTTACTCAATGTATACTATGGGCTGGAGTAGTGGTTCTCAACCTATGTGCTGTGACCCCTTTGAAGGCTGTATATCATATGTTGACATTATGATTCATAACAACAAAATTAGGTATAAAGTAACAATTAAAATGATTCTGTTAATAATAATTCTATTAATAGATTAAGCTGAGGGAGCTGTCAGGGCTGATCCCATCTCTTGCTGCCACCTCCTCCCCCAGAGTTCCCAAAGACTGGTCCACTTCACCGGCTTGGGCTGCATCTTTTATTTCGCATCATAGCCTCTGGTGCACGGCTGTTCTCTAGCTGGAAGTCTCGTGGCTGGAGTGCGTCTTGGGGCTCAGCACCTGCCGTCCTTTATGATCTGGATGTCCTCTTTTGTTTTTCTAGAACCAGAGAAGGTAAGGATGAGGTTATTAACTGTAGAATCTATAAGGGAAGAAGCCAGGCCCAGCCCATCCTCCCTGCCGAGCCCCTCCTGGAAATGTCCAGATGCAGGGAGGTGTCAGGGATCTAAGCAAACATACCCCTATAAACTGACCCTCTTACACCTATCCTGAGAGCTTTCAGCTTCCTGCTGTCTCAACTACTACTGCTTGTTGATGACTGCCGTGTTGCAAGGATCTGCTTGTTGGTTCTGGCCACTTAGCCCCAAAATAATCACACAGAAACCATATTATTTAAATCCCTGCTTGGCCCATTAGCTCTAGCTTCTTACTGGCTAACTCATATTCATTTAACCCATTTCTATTCATCTGTATATCACCACGAGGTTATGGTCTACTAGCAAAGTTTCAGCACGTCTATCACTGGCAGCTCCATGGTTTCTAACTCTGCCTTCTTCCCAGCATTCAGTTTCATCTTCCCCACCTAGTTCTGTTCTGCTCTTGCCATAGGCTCAAAGCAGTTCTTTATTCATTAACCAATAAAAGCAACACAGAGACCAAAGGACCTCCCACCTCACTGCCAAGCCCCTGTCCTACCTGTTTTTGTACCTATTGCAGGCTCCACCGAGATATACCAGGGACCAACTATCCACAGTCATCACTGCCTCCCAGAACTGCCCTTGTAGCCCCATCTTAGCCACCTGAGGCTGTAAGTGGATATGTTACTAGACCTGGAACTAGAGGGCTGGAATCCCTTACTCAAGAGGCTGGGCCAAGAATTCTGGCTGGTATCAGGACCTCCTTGAGCTTTGTAAAACGAGTTCAAGGCCTATGCAACTTAACAAGGCCTTGTTTAGAGGAAGAGCTATAGCTCAGATGGTAGAGCGCTTGCCTAGAATCAGAAGTCCTGTGTTCAGTTCCTAGTACTGAAACCAAACCAAACCATGGATTCCTTGAGCGCATGAATTCAAGGCCATTCTGGACAACATGTTTCAGAAGAAGGAAAAGAAGGGAGGCAGGGCAGTTGTTCTTACCCCCTCTCCGCTCACCCTTCACATCCAATCCTGTACTGCCCCTGACAGTTCTACCCACAATGTCCCTCCTACCCATGAATCTTGACCATGACCTTTTCAAAGCCAGGACTGTATCTTCTTACATTTCTCCCAATACAGACTTACACATCTGCCTAGACAGCTTTGCATTGCCAAAGATTTCTCCTCATGATCTCACTGGACTCTCAGTTTGATTGATAATTTTACTGGTGAGAAAACAGACCAAGTAGGTGATCTAATATACCAAGGTCGTGGTCTAGCCCGGACTCATTTATCACCTCTCCCCCATTTCATATTCTAGTATGCCCAACTTCCTGTACTTCCTTAAGTATAAGCTAATGTTCCTTCATAGGACTTTCCAAATCTCCCCTTTTCTACTTGGAATTATCTTTCTTCTTTTTCTAGCCGATTTCTACTTACATTTCAGGAATGAGCTTGGGTTTTACCTCTAGTCTTCCCTGGCCCTGTTCCTTTCCTGTGTGCTCCAAGTCTTAAGATGTACTGCTGTTGGCTTGACTTCTCTCTCTTAGCCTGGTTCCGAGAAACTAGAGAGGCTCTTGGGGACTAGCCATAGTAAGTGCTCAGTAAATAACAGTTGGCCTCCTTTTGTTCTAGAAACCTGTGCTTCCTTTGAGGTACCTTTAGCTCGTTCAGTTAGACAAATGTTTGAGAATTCTTCTCTGGTGAAGGTGAGCTCAAGCCCTGTTCCTTTCAGATCTGCATGTACCAGAGAGGGGGCCTCCCAATTAGTTGGATGGGGGAGGGAACTTACATCCGAGTCACGCAGAGATGGCATTCGTTTTCATATGTCACCCCATCCGTACCACAGATCAGTTTAGGTGTCTTGGGGCACTTTGGAGACTCTGCCATGTGCTCACAGATGGGCTGTGGAAAACAGAAGTAGTGGGGGGATTCAGAGGCAGCGGTCAGGGGCCCAGGGGCTCTGCTTGGAATGTGAAATCAGCTACTCAGGTCTCTATGTTGTGTTTGCTTGTGTGAGTGCGTGTGGGGCGTGAGTTCATACATTGTAGTCTATGTCTGTTGAACCCTGGTCACGTGTGACATCCTGCTTAGTCTCGTGTGTGTGTGTGCACGCGTGTGTGTGTGTGCGCACGTGTGTGCATGTAGGAAGCTTGTGCCCTCAAGCTCCTGGAGATTGGTTCACATACTCTTTAGTGAATGCATCTGAAATTTTGCTGCTGGTCTGTTGTGAGCCCAGTAAACAGGCATCCATCATTCCTAGGGAATGTCTTATACCCTGCGGACTCTTGTACTTACCAATACCAATATTATCTTCTTTGTGTACATGTATGTGGGGGGGGGGCTACATGTATGCAGAAGCCATTAAACATTGGATGTTCTTCCTTAGGAGCCAGTCACCTGATTCATTTGGGACAGGTTCTCTCATGGCCTGGAACTCACCAAGAAGGCTAGGCCTACTGTCCAGCAAGCCCTAGGGATGCCCCTAGCTCCACTTCACAAGTACTAGGACTATATGGGTGCTGGGGATCAAACTTGGGTCTTCACATTTGCAAGGCAAGCATTTACCGACTGAGCTCTCCGAGCCCCCAACATGGTCCTGTAGGCCCTATGGGAAGGCTGAAGGAATGGTGCAGCGCTTATAGCTTAATTAGTCTCAGACTGAAAGGTTCCCGGGCTCAGAGAGAACACAGACAAGACTGGGGTTGGAGCCTGGGTGAAGGAGAAGGTGAGGGAGACATGGTGTCATCCCAGCAGTTGGAAGATGGAGGCAGGAGGATCAGAAGCTCGAGCTTATCTACTAAACCAGTAGAAAATCAGCTGGTGCTACACAAGGCAGCTCAAGTCTACAGTCTGGAGACCCCAGTTCAGCCACTGACTTGCTCTGTAAGCTTAGGCAAGTTAGTTCATTCTCCGGGCCTCAGTTTCCTCCTCAGTGAAAAGGGTGGATAACGGTGTCCCTCTCAATGCGGGATTAGCTGGAGTCATGTATATAAAGTATTTGGCTCTTGGTACCAAATAAGTGGGGCTGGATTCTGAGGGACTAATGAATACGGAAGAAGCTGCTTGGGAAGGTGGCTCTGAGGGCCCTACAGATGCCCTGTCACTGGGAGTCTGAGACCCAAGGCGGAGTCAGGCAGGGCAGCGGACGAATGATGAGTGGTGTTTTGGAAAGGCCGGCAGGCTCCACAGGGCTATTCGCTGACCCGGGGACACCTCTGGCCTGACACCCGTGGCTTCTCTTGCGCTTCACAAAGTACAGCAGGCCAGTGTCCTGCTCTGCTGCGGGGGAGTACCCGCTGAGGAAAAGACCTTGGAAACCAGGTCTGGGGCAGATCCTGAGGGCTGAAGTCAGGCTCAGAACTTGGCCAATCTGGAGGGGATATTCTGAGGAGAGTGTGGGTTCGGGAGGTCACCTTGGCCCCCCTGGTACCATCGAAGGTGTCAGTGGAAGTTTGGATGTATAGAATGGATGACGGGACTCCTGCAGAGGGATGGCCTTACCATTCTCAAGAAGACAATCCTTCCTGCTGCCACCTGCACCTCTGAAAGACAAAAAGAGCAACAGGACACCGTCAGCTCTGGCTGCTGGGCCAGGGTCTGGGGACTCTGTCTCTTGTCCTGGGGCACCTGACCCAGGCACTACCAATCGGAATTTAATGAGACATAGATGGTAGGGTTGCCAGAAAGCTCACGTCATGTTGGATACATGAATAAAGACCAAAAGTCTAGAATTAGGGGGTGACAACCCAAACTGCTTCTAATTACTCACATCCCAGTGGAATTTTTATGTCCCGTCAAATAATAATAATAACATTAAAAAAAAACAGCAGTTAACTGTATGCCAGACATGGAGAATACATATTTTTTTTTTTTGGATTCTCCACGCCTCCCACTATTCTGTAACAGAAGGGAGAGTGGACGTAATAAATGCTGTGTCTGCTACCCAGAGTCCAGCTCAGAACTAAGGTACCAGCCCCAGCTGCCAGGAGTGCTGACTTCACCACCAGCCCCTTCTTGGGAATTACCCTTGGGGGACCAGGCTGCCTCACTCAACCTTGCTTCCTGTGCCATGGACATATCCTAACGATGGTGTGGCTGCAAGATCTCAGCCCTCGTGTCTCTGGAATAGGTTGAGGTGCCACCCGGCTCCTAAGCTTCCCGCAGGGCCACCTGACACTCGGGTTACACTCAGCCAACTTCCTTGCTCCCAGTAAGCAGCAACTCCCACACTTCCCATAAATGCGTTCAGACTCGGGTCTGTCTGCTGGGACACTCGACTGACCTACGAAAGGCTCAGAGAACTTGAGTGATACAGTTTGATACGGCAGAGCTAGGATCAGCACACAGGTTCGCCACCCCAAGCCTCACTCCCTACCAAACAGTCATAGGCTTCAAGCAAGGTTTGGCTGAGCTGCTTATGGGACATGAGCAAAGCGGTGAAACCATAGGCATAGCCTGTGGGCAAGAGAATTTGAGCCACGTTTAATGCACAGCTGGGAGTAAGAGGGGCTCTGAGAGCTGGAGAAGGAATGGATGCTTCCAGATGCCTCTGAAGGGCTGTCCAGGGCCTGATGGAGAGATGGGCTCTTCCTACCCTTCCGTAGCAGAACCCATCAGTGGCAGAGGCTGCAGGGAAACAAACTACGATTCTGGATGGAGCGGAAAGCTGTGTTATCGTAAAGGAAGCTGTCTCCAGCACTAGAGTTCCACAGCTACTGCAAGGTTAGCAGATCTGACTTTTTCTTGGAGATTTCCCCAGACACAGAGGAAAAAAGGGACTGAAACTAAGTCACCTCTAGTGTGCTTTGCCAGTCTGGCAATGGAGGCTCAAACATAAACCTAGCCTTGTCACCACGCTGCCCAGAGTCTTCCGTGTCATACCTGTCATAACCAAGAACAACCTAAACGCCCTCCCACAGGAGAACAGATAAAGTGTGGACTTGTCTACGGTGGAGCACTGCTCAGCAAGAGGACAAGCACCCTTGAGGCAGCTCAGGAGGATCAGCACAAGTCTGAGGCCAGCCTGGACCGCGGGGCGAGTTCCAGGCCATTCTGGCTGCGGGGTAAGATCCCGTCTCAAACAACACACAAGCAAACAGCACAAATGCAATTACCGGCTGTGGTGTGTGTATTAATTACTTTTTGTTGCTGTGATACAGCATTATGGCCAAAAGCAACTTCCAAAAGAAAGACTTTATTTTGTCTTATGGTTCCAGGGGGATAGGAGTCCGTCACGGCGAGGAGGCACGGCAGCCGTCTGTAGGCGTGGCGGCTGGAGCGGAAGCTGAGAGCTCACATCCTCAACTACAGGCAAGAAGACTGTGAACACTCAGAGCTCACCCCCAGCGACGTACTTTATTTCCCAAGGCCCCAGAGCACAAAAGTTCTACAGCCTTCCCAAACAGCACCCCAACTTGGGGAGTAAGTGTTCTAATGCCTGAGCCTGTGGGGGACATTCCCGTTCAAGCCACTACAGTGAGAACACATGTAAACCCAGTACTGAAAGGAACTTGAAGGCAGCCTAGACTACATAAAGAGACACTGCCTAAAAAAAAGTAAACAGGGCCGGAGAGACAGTTCAGAGCACATATTAAACTATGTATGTGCTGAGTATGTGATGTGAGCTGATCACCCATGCCGAACATTTCATAACTGCCTGTAACTCCAGCTCCAGGGTATCCAGTGCCCTTTTCTGGGCTCCCCAGGAGCCTACAGTCATATATACATACCCCCCCCACAAACACACATGCAAATACAGAACTTTAAAAAGTAAAACCTTTTTAAAACAATAACAGCAACAATGACAGACAAACTACAAAAATAATTTAGCTGAGCAGAGGAAACGGGCACAGAAGACTCCCTGGAGTGGAATGGCATTCGCGCCACATCAACTACAGATCTGGCAGTGTGTGACAGGGAGAAGGCAGGTCAGGGTGACAAGGAGGTGAGTGTGATTGCCTGTGAGTGCTGAGCAGTACTGCTGCCTCTGAGACAAGGAAGGACCAGGACGCAGGAGAGAAATTCCCCTATCTTGTTTATTTGGTTGTTGTTGAGACAAGGTTTTGCTGTGTAGCCTTGACTGGCCTGGGGCTTGCTATGTAGCTCTGGCCGGCCTCACCTGCTTCTGCCTCAAGTCCTGGGATTACAGGAGTGTACCTCCTCGCCTCGCTGCACTCTGTATCTCGATAGAGGTCTGGGACACATGGTGTGTGCATTGTCAGAGCTCATCCATAAACTTTCCTGGGTGAAAATGCTATGTGTTTCATGGCCTTGTAACAACTAGGAGAAAAGCTCTACAAAGGCTGAGCGAGTGTGAGGGTGGAGGCCTATAATCCCAGCATTGGGAGGCTGAGGCAGAAGGGTCAAAAATTCAAGATCAGACTGGACTACATAACAAAACCAAAATCTCAAACATTTAAAAGACAGAACAACCTCCCCTGGCTCCTGTCACTGTCTAGCATTCCCTGGCCACATGCTTGAACCGCCCCCCAGTCTTGCTCTATGGCCTTGCTATCTAATAGATCTACATCCTCCAAGGCTGCAGGACCCAAGGGTTCCTCTCTGCTCGCTGTCCTGGAACAAGGGCTTCTCTGCCTCACGCGGATCCGCTGTCTCAGCTGTCTTCACTCCCATTCTCCCCATCCTGCCAGGCTCAGAAGCTTTCCTTCCTGTCCCCACAGTTCACAGAGAAAACTGGATTTGAGCTGCGTCACCAAGTCGATGCTCTCACCCCGCCTCCCTATGAACCCAGGCTTCTTGGGGCTCCTGTGCACTCATCAGCGCCCCATCCAGAGATTATTCAGGAGTTGAGCACTGAAGAGTGTTGCGGGAAAGGAGAGAACCCTACAGGGCCAGAATTTCTTCCTGGGATTGTGAAGGGTTGTATTTAACCCCAGGCATCCCTTGCCCTTCACCCAGGCGAATCCTTCATTCATCCAAGACCGGAATCTGAAATGTCTACAAGGACCTTCAAAGCAGGCTGCTTAATGTTCCTAACAGATGAGGTGCTGGGGAATGGGAAACGGGCAGGGGAGGGGTAGGGCGGGAGCGAGTGAGCATCTGACCAGAGCCTGCGGGCCTGTTCCTCATTGACCCAGCTGCCAGATCTGTGACTAACAGGAGGGAGTGGGCATGGAGTCCATGGCCCTGAGGTCCTGCCAGGCCCTGCTTTAAAACGTTATGACTCCTGTCTAGTGAGTCCCAGTGAGTCTCTGCTTCCCTGTTCTGCTTATTCTCAACATACAAACGAGAGCATTCTTTCCATGTCTGACTCCACTCCAGCCCTGGCTCCCACTATCAGAGCAAAAGGTTCTCACATTAATTCCGAAGACTTTGCCTAACATAGTTCCCAGCTGCTTCCCTCCCCTGCCCTGCCCTCCTCTCCTCCCCTTTCATTCTGTACCATGCTCTTCGCTCCCTCAATCTGCTCAGTACCTCAAACATTCCAGACATGCTTCTCCAGTAGGGCCCTTGTATTGGCTGCTCCCTCCATCGGAACATTCTTGTCTAAAACATCTTCACTCCCTTACCTTCTTCAAGCTTCCCTCCAACCTGGACCTCCCTAAAAGACCTCCTCTGATTTAAAATTGCAGCTCCCTCCTAACCCATCACCCAGCTTCATATTTCCTAGCCTTTATCACATTCTTATATACTGTTTATTGTCAATTACCCTCCTCGATCCCACTAGGTTTAAGCCCTGTTGGGATGGTACCGTTTCTTGTTTTGGTCCCTCGTGCATTAAAGGGCTAGAAAGGTATCTGGGACAGGAACTGTGAGACTGCTGAGCTGCTCCAGGCCCGAGGAAGCTCACCTCTGGTGTCTAGCCACCCAAGGGTCCCCACCACATGCTTAAATGGTTGTCCTGGATCCCGTACTACACCCTATCAAAGCAGATCAGGAACCTGAGGGGTCCAGGCCAAATCTGCCTTAGTACTTGCCACCCCACAGCCAACCTGAGGCCGGTTGCACCTTCTGTCTGCCCAGCTTCCAGGCCATAATTTCTCAATGCAGCTTTGAACTGGAAGAGCATCCTACCTCACAGTGCCAAGGGACGAGGACTTGGCAGTTTTGGTTCAGGACTGATCTCGTTTCTTTTCTCTCAGTCCATGTTTTGCCTACTGTAGTAGATGAATGCTGAAGAAAGAATCATGCAGCAAGTCTCAGCACACAGGGAACTCCAGCTCTTGCCTCTGTCCCCACACCCAAGCTCACCTACTAAGACCAAGCTTCAGAGAAACCAGGTTCTGCCCACTCACCCCCGTCCATGGCAAGGAAGGCAGCCAAGGTCAGGGTGACCATCCACAGGTGCATAGCCATGCTGCTTGCGACTGTGACCTCAGCCAACTGTGACCTGGGCCAAGAGCGAGGCTGGGGCCTATTTATTGCACTGATCTCCACCCTTATCTTATCTGGGGCCAGTTGGCAGCCAGAGTGTCACCCCAAGTTAATCTCTTCATCCTGACACCTGGAAAAGGCTTGTTCAAGGCATGACGCTGGCTTTGTGGTGACATGGTGCTGGGGCCAGGGCCAGGGCTAGAACTGGGCTGGTTTCCAGAGCGTGCAAAGGTTTGGACGGTTTGCAAAGCTGACTCCGTTTATCGGTTAAAGCAAGGGGAAGGCGTGGAAGTAGAGAGAAACACAGAACGAGGCAGAGATGGGGATGGTGGTTGAGAAGTATGTGGGGGGCAGCAAGAAGCAAGCGCTAGGAAAGAGGCCATGGCGGCTTTGCACTGCCACCTCTGCCAAATCTGTGACGTCAGAAAAGCCACTTTGCTTACTTGAACCTCTGTTGCGTGTTTATTTGTTTTTGGTGCTGAGGTTTGCCTCATGAGTGCTGGGCAAATGCTTTTCTGCTGATAAATCCCCAGCCCTCTTTTCCCTCTTTGAGACAGGGTTCCACTTAGTTGCTTAGTCTGACCTCAAACTTGCTCTGTAGACCAGGCAAACCTTGAACTTGAATTTTCTGCCTCATCTTTCCACGTAGTACTGCCAGGCCTGTCCAGCTGGGTCTCAGTTTACCCATGCACAAGACAGAGATGATAACTCTGGCTCTGCCTACTTCCCAGGGCTGATTGAGGTCAGTGCTGGTGACAGCACACAGGGACGCCAAGTACGGGAAAAGGGAAATGTCAGTAGAACTGATTTTAAAAACTTTTTAAAAGAGATTTTTTTTTAAAAGATGTATTTATATTTCATATGTATGAGAGTTTGCCTATGTATATGTGTGTGCACCATGTGTATGTATGGGGTCCTCAGAGATCAGCAAAGGCCTGGCCGTGGTGGTGCACACCTTTAGTCCAGCGCTCACTCGGAAGGGAGAGGCAGGCAGATCTCTGACTTGAGGGCAGCCTGGTCTACAAGAGCTGGTTCCAGGACAGTCAGGGCTACACAGAGAAAAACCAAAACCAAACCAAACCGAAGCAACAACAAAAAGAGGATGTTAGATCCCCTGCAGCCGGAGTTAAGGATATTGTGAAACACTGTGTGGGTGCAGGGAATCAAACCCGGGTCCTCTGACCGAGCTGCAAGTGATCTTAGCCTCTGACCCATTTCTCTAGCCCCAGAAACTTACTTTTGTTTTTTTAAAAATATTTTTAATGTTTTTTTTCCTTTAGGTCTGCGTGTCTGTGTGTGGGTGTGTGTCTGTGTGTGTCAGTGTGTATGTCTCTGTGTGGATATGTGCCTGTGTGTATGTGTGTGTGTGTGTGTGTGTGTCAGTGTGTATGTCTCTGTGTGGATATGTGCCTGTGTGTATGTGTGTGTGTGTGTGTGTGTGTGTGTCAGTGTGTATGTATCTGTGTGTATGGGTGTATCTGCGTGTGGGTGTGTGTATGTGTGTGAGTGTGTGTCTGTGTGGATGTGTATTTGTGTGTGGGTGTGTGTACGTGTGAGTGCAGGTGCTTGTGGAGCTCAGAAGAGGGCATCAGATCTACTAGTATAAGTTACAGATGACTGAGTCATTTGATATGGGTGCTGGGACTGAACTTTCAAAAGCAGTATATGCTCTTAACTAATGAGCCCTCCACCTCCACCCTCTTTTTTGGTACCACAAAGTGGGTGCAACTAACTGACTTTCTCTCTCTCTCTCTCTCTCTCTCTCTATATATATATATATATATATGTGTGTGTGTGTGTGTGTGTGTGTGTGTGTGTGTGTGTGTGTGTAGGGGGCTACACGGCTTCTCTTTGACTCTGCTTCCTTTCTCCCAGCATTCAGTTTATTATTTAATGATGATTTTCTGTCGCAAAGAAGGTCCTCAGTAGAGGGAAACTCAAGTCCAGCCACCCATCTTCCACTCAGGTTTTCCCCTAGCAGTTCTGACCAGGAAGCCATTCACCCTGCGGTGATGGGGAGGGAGCTCACAACCTACACTTTCATCATTGGAAGGCTTAGAACAGAGAGTGCTTTGCCCAGATCTGCTGCCCTGAGGCTCCTTGGGGGCCTCAGCTTTGACTCTGGCCTCCTGAGCTGCAGAAATACCTGTGAACAGACCTCCGCCTTGCCTGTTCCCCACACCTGCTGCGCACAGCGAGGCTTCTGGAAAGCTCTTTACTGCCTGTCTGATCTCCTGGCCTGTCTGTCATTATCCCACATCAGAGGAAGAAAGGAACAGAGGGGACACAGGAATTTGTCTCTTCCCTGTTTTGAACTTGACCTCTATCAATGTGGCGGGATACCGTCACTTTTGCTTTCGGATATGATCACAAGCCTTTGGGGGCCAGGGAGTGGAATGTGGTGGTTTGAAAGAAAATGGCCCCCAAAGGGAGTGGCACTATTAGAAGGTGTGGCCTTGTGGAATAGGTGTGGTCTTGTTGGAGGAAGTGTGTCACTGTGGAGGTGAGCTTTGAGGTCTCATATATGCTTAAGATACACCCAGTGTCACAGCCCACTTCCTGTTGTCTTCTGGTCAAAAAGTAGCCAGCACCATGTCCTGCCTGCACACTGCTATGCTCCCCGCCATGATGATTACCTGAACCTCTGAACTGTAAGCGGCCACCCCAATTAAATGATTTCCTTTATAAATGCTGCTGTGAGCATGGTGTCTCTTCACAGCAATAGAAACCCTAAGACACTACCAATGGCTCTGCTAGCTGCAAGGAAGCAGGAACCTTGAACTGTACATCCTTCCAAGGACGGGGTAGGGGTGGGGGAGCAGCCCACGTCACGCTGAGTCCTCCACCATCCTACCCCCACAAAGGTCTCTTTCCCTGGGCACTTTCTAGGTTCACTCCTAGTAATTTCTTCCTTTCTTTATTTTTTTTTTTTAGGTTTATTTATTTATTATGTATACAGTGTCCTGCCTGTCTGTATGCTTGCTGGCCAGAAGAGGGCACCAGATCTCATTACAGATGGCTGTGAGCCACCATGTGGTTGCTGGGAATTGAACTCAGGACCTCTGGAAGAGCAGTCAGTGCTCTTAACCTCTGAGCCATCTCTCCAGCCCCCCACTCCTAGTAATTTCTTAACCTGTCATCCTGTCCAAGTATGGGCCTCACTCCTGTATCTGCCTGTCATTGTATGGCGCCCCGTGACGGTCAATCCATCTGAATGAACTTCATTCACAAATACACAACCCATCCGTTAATATGTATTTAGCAAGCAGCTCAATGATGAAAGTGCCAATGCATCTGGGAATAACAGCCGCAGCCCCCCTTCCGGCGTAGGAAGGTTGCGGTACAGTGGGGTGGCAGGTTCTAACTGTAATGTACTTTCTCCTTGGGACCACCAGCTCAACGCAGAGACTTTTATTAATTATGAAAGCTCAGTCTTCAGCTTAGGCTTGTCCTCAACTAGCTCTTACACCTTAAATGAACCCATTTATATTAATTTATGTTCTGTCACATGGCATTGCCTTTCTTTCGTCTTGTGCCTCCCGTTTCCTCTCCATCTGGCCAGTGACTCCACCCTTCTTTTCTTCCCAGAATCCTTTCTATCTCCGCAAGTCCCACCTACCTTCTTCTTCTTTTTTTTTTTTTACTAGCTATTGGCCAGTCATCTCTTTATTAAACCAATCAGAGGAGACCTTGGCAAAGACACGTCTTTACAGTGTAAACAAACATTCCACAGCTTCTAACCAAGCAGTAGAACCGTATGGCCACCATCTCAACAGATCCTGTAAATGAGACACCCTGGTGCCGTATGAGAGAAATGAAGATGGGCCTATCTATGAGGATGGTTCAAGAAAGCCCAGGGTAAGGCAGACTGTAACCTCCTGGAATGGTGCTGGGACAGAGGACAGTGTGAGAGACCGGAGGCTGCCCTGTTCTAAACAAAGAATAGAAAAGTCCTGGAGGTGGGTAAGGCCAGTGAGCTGGGATGTTTGTGGGATGAGCTTGGAACAGGCCCTGGGGTCAAACCCATCTTGATTTCCCATGCTCACCCCATGCTCCAGTGACATCCGACAATGGGATCTCATAAACTAACCTTCACCTTTGTTTGCCTTACCACTGAGTGTGTGTGTGTCTGCGTCCTAAATATTTCTGGCTTGCTTTTAGACAGGGTCTCCTATAGCACAGGCTAGCCTCAGACTCACTAGATAGACAAAGCTGACCTTGAACTGCTGATCTTCCATCCTCTACCTCTCAAGTGCTCTGATGACAGGGGTGGGCTGCCATGGCCAATGATCCTGAAGCGCTGTTGAACCCACCCCTCCTCCTCCAGGTCCACTGGTATAGCCTAGCCCGACACTGCTCTCTGCATCCCAGTCACTGTGGCAGGGCCTTCAGTACCTTGGCTCCCATCTGCCACTCCGAACTCCCCTGAGTAAAGTGACCTAGATAAACCACTAAAAAGGTGACCAGTTCACCTTAGCCCAAAATGCTGCAGCGGTGCCCGCTACCAATAGCATTTGGCTCAAGCTCCTGAGTCAGACATTCAAGGCCTTTCACAATCTAACTCCATCCAGGTTTCCTTACTGTTCTCTAGACTTGAATTCCTTTAGCTTGCATAACTTTAGCTCATCTCTTTCCTCTGTGGAATGTATCCCCCACCCTCTTCTGTGTGCGCAGGAGTGTCCTGGGGATCAGATCCAGGTCTTTGAACACTGCGTGAGTGTCCCCCCATTGAGCCACTCCCCTAGCCCTACGCAATGTGTGATCTTGGATGATGCTGATTCTCCCCTCTCTCTGCCCACTCTCCACCACAACCCCAGCCCCTTCAGAGCAAGCCCTAGAAGCTCTTCTGAAACCTTCCCTGAGTGCCCCTTGTCAACCTGGCATTGCGGTCACTGGCTGCCCCCAGTGCCCTGCTCCCATGGCTCCATCTTCCTCGTGCTCTGATGATGTTGGCATGTCTGCTTTGCTGACAGCCTTGAGATCCCTGAGATACAGGGTGATACTTCATTTATCTGCCCTAAGCCTGGCACACAGTAGGTGCTCAATTAACACCAAGCTCTTGACCTAAGGGAAGGCAGAAGGCAGAGAGACCATGGTAGATATGATGCCAACTCTTCTGAAGTGGGGGTCAAATGTTCCTGCTGATACTCCAATACTTCTGGGTGCCCCGAAACAGCCAGATAGAGGGGCGTGACCTGGGTCAGGGTGTTTGCTGTGTCTTTAGCAAAGGATAAGGTTGCTTTCCAGAATCCTGAGTCAAGTTCTCCTACCCCCACCTCTCCTTTGACTGCTCCTTTGTTGCACAAAGGGACAAGCAGATGGTTTCTGGATTAGAAGTGAGGCAGACTGGATTTGTTCCCTTGTTCAACAAGCGTTCAACAAGTGTCTCTCATGTTCTGTGTAGTTTTTGAATCATAAGCACTCAGTTAGGGACTCAGCTATAAGTGGATACCAATCCCTGTTATAAGGCTCTTGGATCTAGTGGAGTTAACAAGCCTTGCAGGGCCGAGGGAAGGACTTCCCAAGCAGAGGCAGGTAAGTGCAAAGGCCCTGTGGTGGGAGCAGATCTCAAAAAGTAAATACCAAGAAGTCCATTATAGCCGGGGTGAGACGAATAAGAAAATAACTTGCAGGAGATGCAATCTAGACCACATTCAAATCCCAGCCAGGCACCAGCTCCTTGGGGAACTTGAGTGCCTGCCCTCTCCTCCTCTTTGGTCTTACACACGTTCACTCATCTAAGAAATGGGTTTGCTGGGGAGATGTGCAGTGGCGAAGGTTGTACAGCGGCTGTGACTCCAGCTCCAGGGCTTACAGCACCCTCTTCTGGCCTCTGAAAGCACTGCACTCACATGCAAATACTGCCCCAACATAATTGAAATTAAAATCTTCTAAAAAACAGATAGGTCTGAAAATACATACTACTAGCAGGCTAACTCCCAGAGGCTGTGAGGGCCCTGGAAAGAAGAATGTGAGATGAGGTAGCGCTGTGGGAGCTCCTTCCGCTCCTTCAGCCAATCGCCGCTGAGTTACCAGCCCATTGGGGCGTGGTCTCTCTCTCTTTAAAAAAAGCAGAGGTTGTCCTCCTCTCTCTCTCTGGCTTTCGGCTCCGCTTCCGGCTCCTAGACTCCTTTCCTGTCTGTGCGGAGGGGTTGTTGTCTGGGACGGTAATCTGTAAGTTTTTTCCCCTTTGAATAAATAACCATTTTATTAATCATAATTTCAAACTGGTGTGAGATTGTCTGTGACTTACACCTTCATCTGGCGCCCAAATCCTACTGGCATGCGCCACCACAACCGGCAGGAAGTAGCCTAAAATACTATGCCCACATTCCCAACAAATGGACTATGGGTATTTTCCTTTGTTTAAAAAAAAAAGAGGGAAATGATGCAGGAGAATTGTCTGTATTCTGTCAATCATATTTTAATAAAACGCTGATTGACCAGGCAGGCAATATAGGTGGAAAAACCAGACAGGAAGTAGAGGTGATGCAATGAGAACAGAAAAATTCTGGGAAGCAGGAAACTTCCTCAGCCACTCCTGTGCAGACCACCGAAGAGGCAGCATGTAACCTGACCAGCTGAGAAAGGTACTGAGCTATGTGGCTAACATAGATAAGGATAATGGGGTAACAAAAGTTATAAGAGCTAATAAGTAGCCTGACCTAATGGGCCAATCAGTTTATAACCTAATGTAGACTCTGTGTTATTTTCCTTGGGGTATGCCGGCTATGGGGTACTGGGTGGGACAGAAACCCCAACAAGCCAGTCCCCTCATGTTACAAGGTAGGAGCGGTCATAATGACACCAGGGAAGGGAACCGAGCAGGGATACCTGGAAGGAGCCTGGCCAAGGCCCATACAGGTGCTGGGATTGATACGATTAGAATGGAGATGCCTAAACCTGAGCACCATTTCTTCATCTGCCCAACTGGGGTAAAGGCCAGGACATCTGTTTTGGCTAGGCCAACATTCCTAGCCTCACCAGGGGTCTTCATGCCATCTGCTCAGCCTGGGACAGGGCTAGCTCTCCTGGGGGTACCATCCCTCGTCAACACCAGCAGCATCACGTCCATGAGCTCTGAGTCATAAGTCCAGTTTATGGGTGGAGGGAGCAGCATCTTGTTTGGCTTGGGATGGATTAACTGTGCTCAAGCAGGCTTCGGGCCTGCCAGATGGCATGGTCAATATGGCCAGCTTGTCTCTAGACCACTTTCCCTGGCCTCCGGCCCATATCCTGCTCCACCCTTCCTGAAATCTAAAGGGCCTTCACCTGCTCATGGACTTGCTGCGAGGAGCCCAGGGGTCAGCACCCACTCCAACTAAAGAGGCCTGGTGTGAAACCAGGCAGTTCCACGGCTCTTAACCGTTGAGCCATCCCTCCAGTCCCACGGAGGAATTTTTAAAAAGGAGATTCCATGAAGTCTAGGTTGGGAAACTAATGAGTTAAAATTAATGTTATGTACAAGAGTCCACAAAGTCCCATCCTCTGTCAGGGTTTGGAGCTCTGACATACGTCAGCATTTCTAACTAGGACAGGGTGGAGTGGAGGTTTGAATCATTGGGGTGAGTCTGTGGCCCTCCTCCCCATCTCCAACAGAGAGGGTTAGCAGTCTCATTCCCACAGACCTGGTTGCTGGGTAGTTCTGTTTACCATTTTGTCATCCAAAGAGGACTTGGCCTAGATTATGGTTGAAATCATCTCCACGTAGGCACATCCCATCCTGCCACATAGCAGACAGAACGGGGCACCTACTATGTGGCACACCAATCCCGTGCCAGTTCCTAGAACTCTAGAGACCATTAAGGCCAAGAGCCCAGTCTTAAGGCGCTGGCACTCTCAACAGTGGGCGCTTGGGATGGGGACAGTTAAGCTGTAGACGGAGCAATAGCAGAATGTCGGATGTTGCAAACCTCAGCCCTTGACACAAAGGCAGTCATGGTTTTTTGTTGAGTCAAATGTAAGTGACTATAGTCCCAAGCATGAACTCACATTAGCCTAAATCACATGTTGCAATGTGGAGACAGGTTCATGAGTTTCTATGGTTACAGAACAAAAGAAAGTTTTTTTCATAAATCATAAAGTTTTTTTCATAAATCAAGGCACTTTCCAAATACCTGGGTGGGAGCTTCAGGTAGGTGGGTTACAGCAGAAAGGGGGAAGCCTCTGCCATGGTCTCAGATACAATCTGAGGACATTCTTAGCTTTGGGGTTGGTGAAAGCTAGTGGTCTGTTAAAGAACATCACAGAAGTTTTCAGAGATAGATAGAAGAAAGTTGGGCCAGGAACAGGCAGGTGATAACTGCTTAGGGAACTGAAGATAGCCCAGAATAATTTGGCTCTGGGCACAAAACATTCAGCTCTACACAGTCACAGTTCTAATCAGCCAGCCTCGGAGAATCTTTAAACACAGTTACGCCATTTTTTAACTCAGGAAACTGCAGTTCACTTGGGGAATATTTCTTCTTCCTCTGTATCCTATAGACTCCTTTACTCAGTATGTCCAAAAGTCAGTTGGGCATCTACCCAGACTGCTCAAACTTCCAGGTAGTCAGTACCTCCATGTTCTGGGTACTTAGTGTTCTGGCAGAGCTGGGTGGGCTTCACCCTGAGTGTCTTTCTCACCTTAAGCAACTAGGCCTCTCTTATACCCCTCACTTTTTATACATTTCTTGTAGTTTGGCCTCTGGGACTTGTCACCTCCACTACTTAGGTTATTTCTCTACCTCCACGTTCATCTATTTTACAACCCTTTGCTTCCAGAGCAGTGGTCCCCTGTTCTCCCTTCTCTTCCCCCTCTTCCCCTACACAATTGCCTGTAACTTCAGCTTCAGGAGCTCCAGCTCCTCCCTTGACCTTCTCAAGCCCTTTGCTCACCTGCACAAACACACACATATGCACGTAAGAGATGCAGGGCTGGAGAGATGACCTAGTGGCTAAGAGTTTGAGTTGTCCTTGCAGCCATCCTGGGCTCAGTTACTAGCATCATGCTGGCTCGCTACTCCTTTTCAGGAGACCTGACACTCTCTTCTGGCTTCCGTGAGCATCAGGCAGGCACGTTGTATGTGGGCATACATACGTGTTGGTAAAACGCTCATGCACGTATAAGAAAATAAGTCTAAAATAGTAAAAAAAAAAAAAAAAAAAAGGGCTGGACATGGTGGTTTACATGTCCCAGTACTCCAGAGGCAAAGGCAGGCAGATCTCTGTGACTTTGAGACTAGTCGTCTACACAGTTAGTTCTAGGTCAGCCAAGGCTACACAAAAAGAACCTCTCTTAATAAATAAATAAGTAAATCTTGTAAAAAAATGTTTATTATTTATGTGTGTGTGTGTGTGTGTGTGTGACTGTGATTGTATGCGCATGTATGTGGGGGAAGTGCATACACGCTCACACCTGTGCAGGAGAGGAGACCAGAAGAGGGCATCTCTCAGGGGTTGTAATCACGCTCACCTGCTGTGGACAGGCTCAATCCACACCACTGGGGGGCAGACATGGCTGCATGCTGCAATCCCAGGCCAGGGGGGCGATGACTTGGCGCAAGAGTACCTCACTAGTGTCTGTCAGGACAGCAAGGTCTGCATAGAGAGTTCCAGGACAGCCAAGGCCCTTAGAGAGACCCTGTCTCAAAAAGCCAAAACCAAATTAAATCCAAACAGGAAGTGTCAAAACAAGCAAGCAAGCAACAACAGAAACTCCAAACCTGCTGGGCTGTGGTGGCACATACCATTAATCCCAGCACTTGGGAAGCAGAGACAGGAGGATCTCTGTGAGTTCGAGGCTAACCTGGTCTACAGAGTGAGTTCCAGGACAGCCAAGGCTACACACAGAAACTCTGTCTCGAAAACCAAAACAAAGCAAACAACAACAAAAACAAAACTTCTCCAAACCCAAACAAAGACTGAGATTGGGTTTTGCTCAGCACTAGCTCATCTCTCGGCTAATCAGCATGGCCAGGGAACTACCCTTCTATCATTGACCAAGATGGTACATACCACCTTGTTGCCAAAGGAGCAGAGTGAAATAATTGACCATTATGTGGTCTAGCAGAAGTTCTGTCCCAAGGATCCTAAAAGCTAATGTTTTGGGTGCTCGTCCTGGGAGCCTGAGAAATCCATCTCTTGTTCAAGGAACCCAGCCTGGTCCACTTCCTCTCAAGAAAGCTACTCACTTCCAGGCGGACCTTTCTCATCTGTGGGCATTGGTCCAGAGATAGGCGAGGCAGGGGTTTCTTCTGCTCTAGTGTCACTTGATAAATATTTACTATTCTGGAGAGTTGACGGGTGAGGTGTCAGAACTGGTGAGCCCATCCCTGGCGATTGCCTCCTGCCCAGCCTGAAAGCTAGCCAAAGATCCTGCTGCCGCTCTCTGGCTCTCTGCGGTGGGTGTGGGCAGGGTGTGGTCGCTGGCTCTCTGCGTCCTTTCCCGCTGCCGGAAGGGGTCCCGGAACCCTGATCAGCATCCCTTCCTTTTAACTTGTCCGACAGCTGCAAGTTCTTCCTTCTGGAATTTCCACGAAGCCAGGCTGGGAACATGAAAGAGCAGGAGCCTGTCTTTCGGTGTACGGCTGTGTCTTACCGGCCATGTGACCTTGCGTGTTGGTTTCTCTTTTTTCAAAGGGGGAGGGGGTTTCAACTGCTGCTAGACTGGATTAATGGGGCAATAGAAGTGCTGTAGTCAAGCTTCTGGCACACTGACAGGGTCTCTTCACGGTGGCTATCTCAGACCCAGATTTGTGGACCTGATTGGTGAGGACAGGTTCTTCTCAGAGAAGCCCCAGAAGCACCACCTCATATCAGCCCTTCTGTCTCTCAGCAGCAATCAAATGACTGTCGATAGCTCGTTGGACAGGCATGGGACTTCATGCTCACCTCTCTTCTTCCATGCTGGGATTGTTGTCTGGCATGAGCCTGCTCAGATCTTGGACACTTTGTCACAGTTTTCGGAGATTCATGTGCACCTGCACTGTGTGTCTGGACAACGCTCTTTCCTCAGAGTCCGCCACCACTTCCAGCTCTTATGATCTTTCTGGCCTTTCTTCCCCATAGGTCCTTGAGTCTGAGGGGAGGGCTGTGATGCAGACATCTCGGGACTGAACATTCCAAAGGCTCGTATTCTCTGTACGCCGACCATCGGGGGAGGAGATCTTTCACAGATGGGGAAATAGAGTGTTGTAGAGAAATGAAGAGGGAGAAATGGAACACGAAGGATTAAATGTGGTGGGGGATGGGGAGGCAGGACAGAGGGGGAACATGGAGAGAGAAAACTAGCAAAGGACTTTTGAAAAGTCATTTGAGAACCTATTACTGTAGAGGCTTCTTAAATAGATACATTATAAAATATTTCAATGGAGTGGGAGCACAATACCCTAACTAGGTACCTGGATTAAAGTCCTCATACCAGGAAAGGGTTCCCTCAGATGTTTGATTTTAATATATATATATATATCTCCTATAGATATTTATACTTTTATGGGTAGTTTTCAAGACAACACATTCTTACAGGGTAGTCCTGGCCTCATTCATTGTGTAGACCGGGTTGACTTCAGATTCACGGAGATCTGCCTCCCAAGTGCTGGAATTAAAGGCGTGAGCCACCAGGCCCTGTGTGCCATACTTTTTGCTTAGAACATTGATTACAAAGGTTCATAAACTTGTCAAAAAAAATCATCAAATTAATGCTGGGGACATAGGTCAGCGGTAGAGCATTTACCTGGCACATGCAAGGCCCCTGGCTCCATCCCAAGGACTGAGAAAAATGAAGCAAATAAATAAGACCCCTTAAAATTAAAGGCAGCCGCGTGCTGCAGAGTGATGGTTCAACAGTGGGCAGGCCACAGGCAATATATTCAGTCAAGATCTATAAGATTATAAGGAAGCCTGGTGGTGGTGGTGCCTGCTTTAATCCCAGTACTCAGGAGGCAGAGGCTGTAGGATCTCTATGAGTTCAAGGTCAGCCTGGTCTACAGGGCAAGTTTCAGAATAGCGGGGTTGACACAAAGAAACCCTTTCTCTCTCAAAAAATAAATAAATAAAAATAAAAAACGAAAGGAAGGAAGGAAGGAAGGAAGGAAGGAAGATCAGAAGCAAGCTGGAAAACTCTTATCATGCAGAGATAGCCTGGCCATTGTAACAGCACAGTGCAATCTCACGTTTGTGGGAACGCTGACAGACAAGCCCATGCGGTGCCAATTGTATAGAGGTGGCTCGGGGCCTGCAAGATGACTCAGTGGGCAAAGGCTTGCTGCTAGACCTGGCAACCTGAGTTCAATCCTGGGGACCTACATGGTGGAAGGAGGGAACTGACTCCTGCCCATTGTCCTCTGACTTCCACGTGAGTGCTGTGGCATGTGTACACACACATACACACACACACACACACACACAAACACACGTTAAATAAATACAATAAAACTGCACCTCATACAATTATATACAATATATGATGCTTGGCAATGTCAATAAATGAGCACGTGGCCCAGTTTGAAGTTGAATGCCTATAATCCCAGCAGGAGAGGTAAAGCAAGAGAATTGTGAGTTATGGGCCGCCCTTGGTTACACAGACTGATTTCGTCTTGAAATAAATAAACTCTATTAAAGAAAAGTAAATTACTATGTTATTAGTGTATGCTTTACCAAGATATGCTTGTGTGTGTGTTTGTGTGTGTGTGTGTGTGTGTGGTTTTTCGAGACAGGGTTTCTCTGTGTAGCCTTGGCTGTCCTAGAATTCACTTTGTAGACCAGGCTGGCTTTTTTTAAATACATTTTTTATTGATATTTATTGAGCTCTACATTTTTCTCTGCTCCCTTCCCTGCCTCTCCACTCTCCCCTTCAATCCTCCCCCAAGGTCCCCATGCTTCCAATTTATTCAGGAGATCTTGTCTTTTTCTACTTTCTACTTCCCATGTAGATTAGATCTATTAAGTCTCTCTTAGTGTCCGCATTGTTGTCTAAGTTCTCTGAGATTGTGGTTTGTAGCTTAGCTTTCTTTGCTCTATGTTTAAAAACCACCTATGAGTGAGTACATGTGATAATTGTCTTTCTGTGTCTGGGTTACCTCACTCAAAATAATGTTTTCTAGCTCCATCTATTTTCCTGCAAAATTCAAGCTGTTGTTTTTTTTCCCCTACTGTGTAGTACTCCATTGTGTAAATGTACCACATTTTCCTTATCCATTCTTCGTTTGAGGAGCATTTAGGTTGTTTCCCAGGTTCTGGCTATGACAAACAAAGTTGCTATGAACATAGTTGAGCACATGTCCTTGTGGCACGATAGAGCATCCTTTGAATATATACCCAAAAGTAGTATTACTGGGTCTTGAAAAAGGTTGTTTCCTAATTTTCTGAGAAATCGACACACTGACATCCAAAGGAGTTGTACCAGCTTGTGTTCCCACCAGCAATGCAGAAGTGTTTCCTTTCCCCCACATAAGTTGTCATCAGTGTTTTTGATCTTGGTGGCCATTCTTCCAGGTGTAAGATGGAATCTCAGAGTTATTTTGATTTGCATTTCTCTGATGACTAAGGATGTTGAACATTTCCTCAAGTGTCTTTCAGCCAGTTTAGATTTCTCTGTTGAGAGTTCTCTGTTTAGGTCTGTACTCCATTTATTTTTATTGGATTATGTGATCTTTTGGTGTCCAATTTCTTGAGTTCTTTGTATATTTTGGAGATCAGACCTCTGTCTGATGTGGGGTTAGTGAAGATCTTTTCCCATTCTGTAGGCTGTCATTTTGTCTTGTTGACAGTGTCCTTTGCTTTACAGAAGCTTCTCAGTTTCAGGAGGTCCCATTTATTAATTGTTTCTCTCAGTGTCTGTGCTGCTGGGGTTATATTTAGGAAGTGGTCTCCTGTGCCAATGCGTTCAAGTGTACTTCCCACTTTCTCTTCTATGAGGTTCAGTGTGGCTGGCTTTATGTTGAGGTCTTTGATCCATTTGGACTTGAGTTTTGTGCATGGTGATAGATATGGGTCTATTTTCATTCTTCTACATGTTGATATCCAGTTATACCAGCACCACTTGTTAAATATGCTTTCTTTTCTCCATTTGATATTTTTTGCTTCTTTATCAAAGATCAGGTGTTTAAAGATGTGTGGGTTGATATCTGGGTCTTCTATTCGGTTCCATTGGTCCTCCTGTCTGTTCTGATGGACCAGTCTGGCTTTGAACTCAGAGACCAACTTGCCTCTGCCTCCTGAGTGCTGGGATTAAAGGTGTGAGCCACCATGCCTGGCTCCATGATATGTTTTTTAGTTTGATTAAAATAAACTGCTTCTAATTATGGAAAGCAGTACACTGTAGTCACCTTGTCCATCTTTATTGCCTTTCTTGGTTGCCTTGGAGGGCACAACATGTGCTCGATCTGTAAAAAAACTATGACATTTGCACAATAGCCTCCTGATGTAGTCTCAAAATGTACAACTGACCTGAACTATTGGCTGTATAGTTTATATTTTATTTGTTTTGTTTGATTGTTTCTTTTTAAAGGGTAAAGTGGCCTCCCAGGTCTTAAAAGACAAAGGTAGCTAGCTGGTCAGTGCCTTTAATCCTAGCACTTGGGAGGAATAGTCAGGTAAAACTCTGAGTTTGAGGCCAGCCTGGTCTTCAGAGTGAATTCCAGGACAGCCAGGGTTATACTAAGAAACCATCCAGCTACAAATCACCTTTTTTTTTTCTTTTAAATGATTTTTCTCCACTCCCCTCCTTTTTTGTTGGAGTTCTGGCTCAATTTGAAGTTACTACCACAAGGTGGCAGTGATAACTAATTCATAAAGATTGAAATGTTGAATGATGATTTGTAACTCATTCTATTGTGGGAGGTTTCTGTTTCTGCATTTTATTTCTGAGTTATGTAGCCCTGATTGCCTTGAGCTCAATATGTAGTTTGAAGCTGACCTTGAATTCCTGATCCTTCTGCCCCTACTTCCAAAGTGCTGGAACTACAGGCAACCTCCTCTATGGCTGGCTAGTGAGTCCTCTCCTCTCCTCTCCTCTCCTCTGCTCTGCTCTGCTCTCCTCTCCTCTCCTCTCCTCTCCTCTCCTCTCCTCTCCTCTCCTCTCCTCTCCTCTCCTCTCCTCTCCCCTCCCCTCCCCTCCTCTCCCCTCCCCTCCTCTCCCCTCCTCTCCCCTCCCCTCCCCTCCCCTCCCTTCTCCTCCCCTCCCCTCCCCTCTCCTCCCCTCCCCTCCCCTCTCCTCTTCTCTCCTCTTCTCTCCTCTCCTCCTTTCCTCTTCTTTTCTTTTCTGTATAGCCCTGTCTGGCCTGAAACTCACTATGTAGACCTGGTTGGCTTCAAACTCAGATATCTTTCTGCCTCTGCCTCTGCCTCTGCCTCCCAAGAGCTGGGATTAAAGGTGTGAATGGTTTCCTCGAAAGCTTGTTTTGTGGTCATGTATTTTTTTACCCTCATCATTAGTATTATATTGGAGGTCTCTTTCTCTTTCTAATTCTTTCTCCTCCATGTGACACCAGCTTGAAGAATTCATTTTTGTTGTCGGTGCATCTAGTTCATTGATCCTTACTGTGGTAGGAGAGTGGGAGGTTGGCAGAGATGGTGACTCATACCTGTAATTGCAGCCTCCTGGGGGTTGAGGCAGGAGGATTATGAGTTAGACGCCAGCATGCGCTATCTCGTTTATAAAGAAAATCATGAGATAAACAGGCAACACATATCACGTGCTATCCCCGTTCCCTTTCTTGTGGATTCATCATTGCATCCAGATCTCCAAGCACCTGCAAGTGCCTTAGTGACAAATGCTCTCCTGTGTGTCTTCTATTGGACCTGCATGCCCATTTCTCTCACTATATAGCCAGGAATGGGAGGCTTCTAATTCTCATATTTTTCATTCACACACATTATCCCTTTTTTCCCTTAATAAATTGCCTACAAATTTCTCTTGGTACTAAGTACAGGTGAATTAAAGCAATGTCCTAAAGTTTTGTTATGTTCTCATGTACTTGTGTTTGTGTGTTGGGGAGTATGAGTGTGTGTGTGTGTGTGTGTGTGTGTGTGTGTGTGTAGGGGGATAGACCTGTGTGTGTGTGTGTGTGTGTGTGTGTGTGTAGGTGTGTGCATATAGGTATGTGTGTGTAGATATGTATGGGGGTATGCCTGTGTATGTATAGGTGTAGTGATATTTTGTTTATGTTTTAACAAATAAAGCTTGCCTGAAGATCAGAGTGCAGAGCTAAATCACTAGAGGTCAGGAGGTGGTGGTTCACACCTTTAATCCCAGTACTTGGGAGTCCAGCACCTTTAATCCCCGCATGAGGGAGGTGGAGACAGGAAGGGATGTGGCTTGAGGAAGAAAAGAATATAAGGTGGGAAGAGACAGGAGCTCAGCTGCAGTCTGAGGTGTGGTGGAGACAGAGGTAGTTTGAGGATGCAGTCTGAGGTGCAGTCTGAGAACAGGATCACCCCTTCAGTCTGAGAATTAGGTAGAGGTAAAAGGTCTAGTGACTGGCCTCCCTGCTTCTCTAATCTCTCAGTTTTCACCCCCTAATATCTGACTCTGGGTTTTTATCATTAAGAACAATTAGAATTTGTATAGGTGTGTGTGTGTGTTGAGTGTGTGTGTAGGGAGTATGCCTGTGTGTGTGTATAGATGTGTGTGTGTGTAGGTGTGTGTGTGTAGGGAGTATGTCTCTGTGTGTATATAGATGTGTGTTTATGTGTGTTTGTGTGTATGTGTGTGTGTAAGGGTGCATATGGAGGCCAGAAGTCAACATTGGGTGTCTTCTATTGTTTGCTTCTGCCTTTTTTAACTTAAATTTTTTATGAATTAAAAATTTTTAAGATTTTTTTTTAATTTCATGGGTTTTGTTTATTTGTTTGTTTTTGGGCTTTTGTTTTTGTTTTGCCTGCACAGACATATGTGCTCCAGGGGCCTGACTGGGGCCTGTAGAGGTCAGAAGAGGACACCGAATCCCCTGAAACTGACCTTACTCATGGTTGTGAGCCAAAGGTGGGTGTTAGGAATCAAACCTGGGCCCTCTGAAAGAGCAACAAGCGCTCTTAACTGCTGAACCATCTCCCCTGTACTTGAGGCCTTCTTTCTGAGACAGGGATTCTTCGTGGGACCAGAAGCTTGCCGGTTCGGCTAGACCACACTGCTTGGTGAGTGCTAGCGTGCAATGCTCCTGTATCCCTCTCAGGGCCCTCACCCACCAGATTGCTCTAGATGCACTCTGGTCAAGAGCAGGCTGATGCCGTGCACTGGATCTCTCTCTTAGACACCGGCCACAACCAGTAGTTCATTAGTTCTTTAGGTATTCAATTTCTGTCCAGTAGTTCACAGTTTAAATGATTTTAAAATTTTCACCCCTTTCCCCCAAACAAATCTCAGAATTCATGACCTAATTAGCAGGTTAGTAAACGCTGCCTTAGAGATTTACCACCTATACCTTTTGTGAATTGCCTTCAAGAGCTATCGGATTTATTCAGCAAGCTGTTGAGCATCTACCATGGCAGGGATTCAGGCCATAATGAGTCCTTATTCCAAGGGCCCAAATACTAGCAGAGAACATGGGCAGACTCAGGTGAGCCCAGCCACAGCCAGGGCTATGACAAGACACAGTAAAGGTGGGAGCAGGTGCTTGAGAATGGCAGGCTGGAGTGACTGGTTCTGACCCCAGGGGCTCTGATAGTCTTCCCTGAGACACAGAACTCACGTCTGGGTCCCCGGTGTCATAGCAGTGTCAGACACTTGATAAAATACAGAGCCTCAGGCTCCACCCTAGAGCTGCTAAGCAGGCAGCTGAGCATTAAGGAGATCCGAGGTGGCGGCCTGGCCTAGCCTGATTTAGCGGTTTCTGAGGGAGACCAGGCAGGGAAAGCAGGAAGGAAGGGCAGAAGTGGAAAAACAGAAGCTCTGAGCATCTCTCTCTCCTGGCCCGAACCTAACAATGACTGATTCCGCCGCTAGGGCACAGAGAGCTAAGCAGCCATGCAAGAAGCAAGGGCAGGAAACAGGGCCAAGCCTGTGGTCCTTCCTGCCAAGCCGCCTATGACGGTTGGGGAAGGGATAAGGAGGGCTCAGGTGGGAAAGGTTGTCCCCGTCACTCTTGTATACTCACTGCAGTGAGAAAAGCCTGAGAGAAGCTCCCTGGGGAAGGAGAAGTTTATTTCGGATTATAGTTCAGCACAGGCAGTTCAGCTATCGTGGTGGGGAAAGAACATGGCAGCTGCCGGAGCGCAGCCTGTGGTGTCGGGAGCTTTGCAGCACAGCTGTTCAAATGGGAAAGATCAGGAAGTAGAGACTTTGGGCTGGAACCAGAAAGTAAACACCACCTTCAAGGCCTGCTCTCAGCCGCGCTTCTGCTTCACTAGGCTGCACGTCCCTAAGATTCTTTATCCTTCTAAAGCATCCCCGCTCACGCGGCCAGGTATTTAAACACACGTGCCTGTAGAGAATGTTTTATGGTAGAACCGTAACATCTTCTCAGAGATCCTTTCTTGGTTAGACCCAGGCCTGTGGCCAGGCACAGGGCTGCAGAGCACAAAGCTGAAGAATTTTTTTTTCCCCCTCATTTTCTTGATCCTCAGTACCGGGCACGAGAGAAGCTGTAGGAGGATTTGGGGCAGCCTGACCCATCAGAACACAGGAACATTCAGGGCGTGTACACTGGAAGCTGAGCAAGCTGTTCTTTCCTGGCCCTGAACACAGCTAGGGCAATCGCTGAGGCTTATAACAAGACTGTGGCTGGGTCAGGAGGTTCCAGGGCAAGAGGAAGACTTTTGCCACACCCTGCAGCCTGTGCTGGGTGAAGGCTGCTGTCTTAATTACTTTTCTATTACCATGAAGGGGCAACATGACCAAGGCAATTCATAGAAGAAGGTGTTTAACGGGGCTTACAGTTACAGAGGGCGAATCCATGGCTGTCAGGGTAGGGAGGACGGATGGGCAGGCAGGCAGGCAGGCATGGTGCTGAGCAGTAACTGAGAGCTCACATCTGATCCACAAGGTGGAGGCAGGGAGAGCTGGCTAGGAATGGCTAGGGTTCCGAATTATCAAAGCCCATCCCCAGGGACACACCTCCTCCGACAAAGTCACACCTCCCAATCCTTCACAAACAGTTCCACTTCTGGGAACCAAGCAGTCAGACATTCGAGCCTTTGGGAGTCATTTTCATCAAACGCCATAGCTGCCTAACCCTGGAGGAAAGTAATTATCAGAAAGGGAAACAGAAAACGGGGACATGGATAAGTTCAACAAAATAAAACATACAGACACACCAACACCCTACAGGCTTCACCTGCCCCTGTCCCCACCCTGCCCCAGCCCTGTCCCTTCCCTGCCCCTAGGGAGAGGTCTAGTTTTTCCCAGCAGGGGAACCTGTCTACCTTTTCCATAGAACCAGAAAAGATGTGGGTCCTCCAATGTCCAGTAGCCATAGATAAGTAGACCTCTTAATTCTACCCACAACTCAGAAGAGAGGCAGGTAGGAACGTAGTAAACAGATGGGATGGGGAGACTGCATCTCTTGCAGACGGCCCAGAGGCATGGCTATATTTATGTGGAAAGGACGAGGGTACTAATTTACATCTCTACTCATTTATAATTAAGCTAGGCTACTCCTTCTTTGTTTCTTTCTCTCCCCTCCCTTGCTTCCTCCCTCTCATCTTTCCATTACCCTCTTTTCTCCCCTACCTTCTCTTCCTTCCTTTCTTTGGACAACTTCTGACTAAATAACCCAGATTACTCTTGAACTCCCAGTCCCTCAGAGCGCTATGACTACAGGCATGCACATCTCACCGGGCTCTCCCTAACCCCTTTCTGGAGAAAGAGTTTACCCTGACAGTTTGGTAAGACTGCCACCCTAGCCAAGCCTCACCGTGTCAGAGGAGGCTGATTCCTCTTCTGAGAGTTGCCAATGTCAGGCTGTTCCTGGCAAAGGAAGCAGAGCAGAGCTAGTGTCCTCTTCCAAAATAAAGCTCTGCCTAAAAAGGAAGAGTCTTGGGACAGTGGGATGACTCCATGGGTAAAGGAGCTTGCTGCCAGGCCTGAAGATCCAAGTTCAATCCCCAGGATTCACATGAGAGCAGAGGACTGCTCCCCCAAGCTTCCACATGCACACTGTAATACTCAAGCACCCGCTCAGACACACACACACACTATATGTATGTATGTATGTGTGTGTGTATATATATATATATATATATATATATATATATATGTATTCTTTTAAAAAGAGAAAATAATTTTGCTCCTAAATTCACTCCCTAGTAGCAATCGCTATACATTTGGTGAAAAAAATTTTTTGCCTCATGTGTATTTGTTCAGGTTTAACGTAACTGAGATTATAACAGTCATGCATTGCACTCCCTGTTTTTCTGCCTAGTGCACTATGAACTCTTCATTGTTAGAATTTCTGTAATCATAATTAACACGTTAACTTATGGTTCTCTAAGTTAGTTAGTCATGCCCCTGTAGCAGGGACACATGGACATCACACTGTGACTGGGGCTGGGTTGAGAAACTGGGAGGATTGCTAAGGGCCTTTTCCCTTCCCCCTCCTTTAAAACTTTTAAAAAATTATGTTATTCACTGTGGTCGAAATGCAAAACAAAATTAAAATAATAAATTTTAAAAATTACATTATTTATTTTGTGTGTGTGTGTGTGTGTGTGTGAGAGAGAGAGAGAGAGAGAGACAGAGAGAGAGAGAGAAAGAGAGAGAGACTGCCACGGTGGGGTCAGAGGACCACTTGTACTTTCTTGACCTTCTGAGTCAGAAAGGGAAATGAAGGTTTTAGAGGCCGACATGCAGAAGGCAAAGGAAGCAGGAAACAAAAGACCAGTAGCCCAGAGCCAAGGTTAGCTAATGAACTTGGAAGAGGTGGGTATTACTATTACGTTAATGAGCCATAAAGGGCTTCAGTCCTCTGTTCCTTCTCTCTTTCCTTGCCCTCTGGGAGTCAGGCCCCTGGGGAGGCTTGGTACACCTCTAGGCTCCTCTGTGCCTCTTCCTTAACAGACTTTCCCTTTTCTTGTAACTTTCCACAATCCTCTGTACGATTCATAAAAGGCACGGCTCTGGGGAGATGGCTCTCTGGTTAAAGAACTGGCTGCTCTTCCAGGGGATTCTGGTTCGATTCCTAGCACCCATAGGGCTGCTCACAGTGACCTGTGGCACAAGTTCCAGGGGATCCATCACCTTCTTCTGATCTCTGTGGGTACCTGGCACGCAGACAGACGTACATGGAGGCAAACCCCCAACCAAGCTTCATACTAATGAATAATTAAGGAAGGGATGTGGCACAAGAGCCTTGAAATTTCAGCGTCTGCCCCGTAGACTCTATCCATGCCAGTTAACACTTCCACAGTGTGGATCCTGGGGATCTAAACTTAGGTTATCTGTTTGACAGCAAGCACTCCTAGCTGCTGAGCCAACGCGCCAGCTCTGAGATTTCTAAACTCTTTGTTCTCACTGATGGAGATTCTCTCACAGTCTCCTTCTCCCCACAACAGTTAGCAAGGAAAGTTAACCAAACATCTAAGAGCAGAAGAATATGAAGCGATAATTTAAACACCTGCCTCTAAAGGCTTTTGTTTTTGTTTGTTTTTGAGATAGGGTTTCACTATGTAGCTCTGGCTGCCTGTCCTGGAGCTCACTATGTAAACCAGGCTGGCCTCAAACTCACAGACCTTCACCTGCCCCTGCCTCTGGAGTGCCGGGATTAAGGGCATGCATCACCTTAAGCATTTACTTCCTTTGACAAAGCAGGTCGGAAAGCTCCATCTGTCTCTCTGTAAAGCACACTGACCCTCTACGCCCCTCCTCCGCTGGGATATCAATGGAGGTGCTTAGGATGTTACTGAGGAGTTTGATGCAGGGACTGTTTATGGAGGGGCCAGTGAGGTTAAAGTAACAAATGGGAATCCAGGAGGCACTTGGGACCAGTGTCCTGGGATGAAGATGTCCTCCCAGGAGGCCTGAAGAAACAACAGCAGAAGTTGTTCTGGGAGAGAAGGCTGGACAGGAGTTTTTAATTTTCAGGTGGTAAAATGCACTGAGGCCTGCCAGGCAGTCTGGGGGAGGGCATGGGGGGTAGTAAACACCTTGCCGTCTCCCTGTGGACCTCACACCTCCTTCCAGCTCCACTGATCAGCAGACCAGAACTGGAAGGCAGACGGCTGAGTATCCTCCAGTCAACCTCTCAGTAAGCAAGGAAGAGCAGAAAACAGCAGAGGTGGATCTGAAGGGACAAATGGAAAATACCCCGCTTTACGGTTTGTGCTTCAAAAGACAAAATTATGGGCTGTAATGATGCAGTTCAGTGACAGAGCCTTGCCTGGCATCGCCAAGCCCTGGATTGGGTCTTCTAGCACTGGGGGTGGGGTAGGGAGCCATGTCAAAGCCCATAGCTTGTTTAGTTACAGATCTGATTGGCTTGATTTGTGATTCATGAATTGAGACCGCTTCCAATTTACAAAATAAGATTGTGAGAGGCCATGGGGCAGGGTTTAGAGACTGCTCCATGTATCCCCAACCTGGAGATTTTGAACTTTTTTTTTTTGAGACAGGTTTTCTCTGTAGCTTTGGAGCCTGTCCTGGAACTAGCTCTTGTAGACCAGGCTGGCTTTGAACTCACAGAGATCCATCTGCCTCTGCCTCCTGAGTGCTGGGATTAAAGGCATGTGCCACCACCGCCTGGCTCTTGAACAGTTTTAAGCACAGGGATGAGAGGTAAGGAGGGAGGGACAGAGGGACAGAGGGACAGAGGGAGGGAGACTGACTTAGGGAACTGATAGTCCAACTCAAATGTGAGTATGAATTCCTAAAGAATCACACTGAGACATCTTTTGTTCTTTTTTTTTTTTTGAGACAGGATTTCTCTGTGTAACAGCTCTGGCTGTCCTGGACCTCGCTCTGTAGACCAGGCCAGCCTCGAACTCTGTTCTTTTTTTAAGTAAGGAAAAAAATCACAAGTATTTTATTTATATTTTATTATAAATATAATACATATTTATCTATATTAACTATTTTATTTATAATACCTATTTTTATTATATATACTTCCAGCTGTTTTTGTTTTAAAATATTTATTTATTGATATTTTATATGTACATGTGCGTCTGAGTGTGTGTTCATGCACTACTTCCATGCAGTGCTTGCAGAGACCAGAAGAGGACGTCAGATCCCCTGGAACTGGAATTACAGACATTTGTGAGCTGCCCTGCGGGTTCTGGGAACTAAACATCCTTGGCAAGTGCAGCCAGTGCTCTTAACTACTAGGCCACCTCTCCAGCTCCAACTGAAGTTTCTTTACAGTAGTCATGGGTGTGATTTTGGTGGCTTATGAAGTTACACCTCAGTCTCATCCTTTTTTATTTTTCATAGGCAATTTCTGAGGTGTCTTGCATGGGTAGGGTTACAATCTGAAGAAATAAAACCATGGATCACAAGAGGCTACACAAGGAGGTTTTGACATCTCTTTTACTGTGTAAATGGAACTTGTGAGAGTCCTAGACAGTTGCAGAATTTCAGCCGGAGAAAGACCATTCTTGGGCAATATTTTCTTAAGGCTAGAAGATGGTTCATTTTGCTATTTGAACATTCTTCCCTTTTTTGATTTATTTATTTATTTATATGTGTGTGTTTCTCCTATGTATGTGTATGTACCACAAGCACGCCTGGTGCCCATGGAGATCAGAGGCAGGCTTGAGATCCCTTGGAAACAGTTCCCAAGTGGTTGTACCGCACCATGTAGATGCTTGAAAGAAAACCAGATCTTCTGCAAGCACAGCAAGTGTTCTTAAGAGCCGAGCCGTCTCTTCGGACTATATTTGAACAGTCTTATTTGAAATACTCTATATAAGAGGAACATGGCCTATATGCGGGCAAACTTTACTGGAAATTCTGTTACTTATGCTGAACTTCTTAAATCTCAGGAAGAAAGAAATTATTTTGGAGTGAAGAGTCCTTTCCTTCCCATGTTGCCTTAATTTTCCCATCTTTCTATTCTGTTTCAGGACACGAGCTTACTATGCTGACTCTAACCAGAAACTTCTCTCTCTCTCTCTCTCTCTCTCTTTCGTTTTGTTTTATTTCTGTGCTGCAATCAAGTCTATGGTCATTCACATGTAGGCAAGTATTAACCTGCTTTAAGAAAAACTGGTGTTTGGAGATTGCTGTGGTCTTAACGAGAATGGCCCCCGTAGGCTCATATATTTGAATGTTTGGTCCCTAGTTGGTGGAACTGTCATGAGAAGGATTGGTGGCCTTGTTGGAGGAGGTGTGTCACTGGGAGTGGGCTTTGAGGTTTTAAAAGCCTATGACAGGCCCAGTTTCCCACCCCCACTGCCTTGCACTTGTGGATCGGATGTAAGCACTCAGGTACTGCTCCAGCACCATTCCTGCTTGCCTGGTGCTGTTGTTGGGAGGCCATTAGTGTGTTCCCAGCGCCCTCCTCTTGTCCATTTCCCAGCCGCCCAGATTCCTGAAATAACCACACAGAAACTGTATTAATTAAATCACTGCTTGGCCAATTACTTAAGCATATTGCTAGCTAGTTCTTACATCGAAAATTAACCCACCTCCATTATTTTATATTTTACCATGAGGCTCAAGGCCTACTGGCAAGGTTTCAACATGTCTGTCTCTGGTGGCAGCTCCATGGCTTCTCTCTGACTTCACCTCCTTTCTCCCAGCATTCAGTTTAGTTTTTCCCACCTAGCTCAGTTCTACCCTATCAGGCCAAGCCAGTTTCTTTATTAACCAATAATATTCACAGCATACAGAGGGGAATCCCACATCATGGTGCCATGCTCCCTGTAGTGCTGGACATGGACTCACCCTCTGAAACCAAAAGCAAGCCCCCAATTAATTTTTTACATGTTTTATAAGCTGCCTTGTTCATGGTGACTCTTCCCAATAGAAAAGTAAATAAGATAGGGACCTCTTTGCTTGATCCAAGTTTTAGTTTGAATAGATGTCATTTGGTGTGAGTGATTTTTTTTTCCTGCTGGGATCTAGGGTAGAAGCTCAGACCGGTAGAATGGCTTCCATAACTTGGGGTTTTGTTTTGTTTGATACAGATTCTTTTTTTTTTTTAAACTAGTAGTTGCCTATTTATTTATTTATTTATTTATATAGTATTCTGTCTGTATGTTTGCAGGCCAGAAGAGGGCACCAGATGTCATTACAGATGGTTGTGAGCCACCATGTGGTTGCCAGGAATTGAACTCAGGACCTTTGGAAGAGCAGGCAATGCTCTTAACCACTGAGCCATCTCTCCAGCCCTACAGATTCTTTTTGGGTACTCTAGATGGCCTGATACTTTATACACCCCAAGCTGACCTTGTATGAAAAAAATAAAAACAATAGCAACAACTGAAAGGCTCCCTCGTGGGCGTCTTCCCTCGGGAAGGACCCCGTGCCCAGAGACCAGTCGAAAACACGCAGCCGGATGCAAACAGCAGAAGGTTTATTGGTGGATACGCAGGTACCTGGGCGACAAGTCTCTCGAAGAGCTTGCTCGCCTGCAGGTTGGGGATGAGGGGTTTTTATAGGGGAGCAAAAGCGTGGGTACAGAAGCAGAAAAGCTTTCATTTCATTGGTCAGTTCAAATAAGGCTAAGCTAAGTGGCACATTCTTGACCTTTTACCTAAATACCAAGGAGGGGGTTGTCCAGACCCACCTGGAGGGGGTTGTGCTACCTGTTTTTCTTATCTCTTCCTGCCTTCCTAGCTTGGCTGGCGATTTGCACAGCCCCTGACTTGTGACGAGCCTCGCTTTCTACGTGACTCAGGCCTCGCAATCTTCTCTTTCTTTGTTCCTATGACCAATCCATCCTGTCTCGCAGCCAGATAAGGCTGTCTTTGCTCAGCATCCCGGCCTTTAATGAAGCTTGCTATCTGAAAACCTTTGCAGAGCGTTATAACTGTGGTTAAAGTTAAAACCACAGTTTTAACTGTGACCCCAATGAAGTTGGGGTCCTTCACAACAGCTACAAATATGGCCCTGCTAGAGATTCAATAGGTAAAGGGTTTTCCACCAAGCCTGAAGACCTGCGTTTGATCCCTGGACCCTACATGATGGAAGAAAGTTGACTCCAGGAAGCTGTGCTCTGAGAGTGCCAAATGTACATGGTGGGACACATGCCCCCCCCACTTCTCTCTCTCTCTCTCTCTCTCTCTCTCACACACACACACACACACACACACACACACACACTAAATAAATACATATTTTAAAATAAAACAAAGATGAGTAATTTTAAAAACAGTATTTTATTTTATTTTTTTAATTCATTTTGCATACCAACCACAGTTCTCTCCTGACCTCTCTTCAACCCACCCCCATCCCCTCCTCAGAAAGGGTAAGGCCTCCCATGGGGAGTCAACAAAGCCTGGCACATTCACTTTAGCCAGGATCAAGCCCCCACCCCCACCCCTGCATCAAAGTTGAGCGAGGCATCCCAACAACATGGAATGGACCTGCTCATGCACTAGGGATAGATCCTGGTCCCACTGCCAGTGGTCCTACAAACAGACCAGGCTTCAAAACTGTCACCCACATACAGAGGGCCTGGTTTGGTCCCTTGCAGGATCCCCAACTCTCTAGAGTCTGTGAACACCCACAAGTTTGGGTCAGCTAACTCTGTGGGTTGTCCTCCTCCCCAGTTATGATTTTGATCCCCCCTTGCTCACATAATCCCTCCTCCCTCTCTTCGACTGGACTCCTGTAGCTCGGCCTGGTGCTTACGTGTGGACCTCTGCATCTGCTTCCATCAGTTACTGGATGAAGGTTCTATGATGACAATTAGGGTACTCACCAATCTGATTACAGGGGAAGGCCAGTTCAGACACCCACTCCACTACTGCTAGGAGTCTTAGCTGGGAGTTTCCCTGGCACCAGGTTCTTCCCTAGCTCCCTAATGGCTCCCTCTATTGAGATGTCCCTTTCCTTGCTCTCCCATCCCATTCCTCCCCCAACTCGACCATCCCGTTCCCTCATGTTCTCCTGCCCTATACCCTGACCTTTACTACTTCCCCACCCCAGTTACCCAGGAGATCAAGATGAGGAATTTCTTAAAGACTGTAACATTCCCATTCTTTATTATTAGATTTAGTGATTTATCATTTTGACTTCTATAAATATTATCTCAAAGATACATTTCTAAACTTTTAATATTCTGACTGAGGAGAGACTGTGAAGAGGCAATATCTCTCAGAGTCAATATATTAATCTTTTTTTTGTTTAAAAACTGCAGGAATAGATCCCAGCTTCCATCCAGAGGGCCTTCGGAGTGATCCTTTGTCTGGCGAAGGACGGCTATGCAGTCGGAGGCCCACATTGGAGCAACGGATTGAGCCCCCCGAGGTCCGGAGGGGGAGCGGAAGAAGGAGGAACATGAAAGACGAAATCAATACTGCGAGGGATGCTATCACTCACTGATACAAGGGAACGGATCTGATGAGAATTTACCAGGGCCAGTCGGACTGGGACTGAACGAGGACGTGATCTAGCCAGATTCTCGGAATTTGGCCGGATTCTCTGACTGTGGCTGGCCCGGGGTCTTTCTGAAAAGCCATTGACTATGACACTGGGACCTGTTTCCTCTGCATATACTGGATTTTGGGGATCCAGTCTGTTTGGATGCTCGCCTTCCTGGATCTGGAGGGAGGGGGAGGGAGCTGGAGCTTCCCACAGGGCAGGAAACCCTGACTGCCCTGGGGGACGGAGGGGAAGGAGGGGGGGAGTGGGTGGAGTGGGAGGGTGTTGGGAGGGGGACGGAAATGGAAACTTTTATAATTTAATAAAATTTACTAAAAAAAAAAAAAAACTGCAGGAATATACCAAAGCTAGCCTAAGTTTGGGGATAGGATACATTAATTATTAAATTATTAGATTACCATAGAGTTTCATCATCTTTTTTGTTGCTATTTTTAAGATTTTTTTTCATTTTTGTATGTGTCGAATATGTGTCTGCTTGTATATTCATGCACCAATAGAGCCAGATGTTGAATGCCCCAGAAGAGGGGTTCAGATCCTCAGAAATTAGAATTACAAAAGATTTTTGCATTTTGTGGTGTAGGTGCTGGGAAAAGAACCCAGGTCCTCTGCAAAAGGAGCAAGTGCTCTTAAGTGCTAAGCAGTTTCTCCAGTCTCTGCTGTTACTGTTAACATTTTGTTTTGCTCTTGCTATTTGTATCCCAGTGTAGCACAATTAATGAAAACCCAAAGAGAGATATTGGGGTTCAGCTTAAGGTCCGAAAAGCAAAACAGCCAGCCACTGGCTCTTACCTCTACCCTATTAGTCTGAAATGGTGATCCTGCCTCCAGGAATCTCAGAATGAGACTGTGAGTGAGAGCTGTCTCCTCCCATTTTATAGTCCTCCCTAGTGCTGGGATTAAAGGTGTGCACCACTACCACCCAGTTTCTATGGCAAACTAGTTTAGTTACTAGGATTAAAGATGTGTGCCACTACTGCCTGGTCTGTAAGGCTGGTCAGTGTGATCGTTTTACTCTCTGAACTTCAGACAAGTTTTATTTATTAAAATATAAATAAAATATCACTTCATCCCAGGCTGACCTAAACTTACTATGTAACCTAGACTAGTCTCGACCTCTTCCTGCCTCTACCTCCTGAGTGCTAGGATTATAAGCATGTGCCATTGTGCCCAACTCAGAACCTATTTTAGTCTTCTCTTGTGCTCCACAGACCAGCTCCTTCTCCACTTTTCAGTAAACATGGCTGAAAGATAATCACACTGTAAATTTTAGCCATCCAGACAGAAAGACTAAATTGTATATCTTAGATCCTCTACCAGTTAGGTTCCAACCAGAAGAGAGAAGCCATATAGTAATTAGGATAGAAAAGGTTTAACCTAAATCCAAGATGGAAACTCCAACAAGATCTGGGTTCCAGGTATGGGACTTCTGTCTTGGATGCTCTGTCCCAAACCCTCGGGATGGCAGTGGCTCCTTACAAAGCTCTTGCTATACCCTGAAGAGTTCTCATCCTTAACTGCCAATCCCTCCTTAGTCTGATCATCAGCGTGGTTGAGATCTAAATCTTGTTGGAGATAGTGTGCCTGGCGTCATTGGATGGGAGTCACTGTGCTTCCGCAGGAGTTGAGCTCACTTGAAATCCATCTTCTAGGTACTTGGGAGGTGCCTGACAGACTTACTCTCTATTAGACCACGTAGGGACGGTATAGGGAAAGCTGCTGGCCTTTGGATGATGTCGCTCACTGTGTGCTCTAGTAAGCGTCTGTTGGAGAAGCCATCTGGGTTGACAAACCCAATGCTGACACCACGGAGGGGCTGGATGCTGGAGAAGTTGTGTGCGCTGTAGCAGCCAGATGCAGCAAGCTACAGGAGTCGACCACAGCAGAAGAAGTGGGGCGGAGGAGGGGGAGTTTCTTTTTCCCACAGTATCTCTGTAGAGCGGTGACTCTCAGCCTTCCTAGTGCTGTGACCCTTTAACACAGTTCTTCACGCTGTGATGACTCCCCCCCCATCATAAAGTTATTCAGTTGCTACTTCTTAACTGTAATTTTGCAACTTTTATGAATCATAATGTAGATATCTGATATGCAGGATTTCAGGACCCCTGTGAAAGGTGTTCGACCTCCAAAGGGGTCACGACCCACAGGTGGAGAACTGCTGCCCTGGAGCAAGCCATGTACACTGAATTTGGAGCAGAGAGGCAATATCTTGAAACTTAGCACAATCCCAGAGCAACGTGCCCAGAGAAGGAGTGATAACTGGTTTAGCAGCTCCCGTCCTGGATTACTTCCTCACCTGTACGAAGAACAAAACTGGGTTAATAAAAAGAGAATTGGGGAGCAGGGAACAGAGGGTGTGGAAAAGGAAGCTGGCCACTTGTGTCTCATTTGGGGAAAAACACTGAATTAAGCACCAGTTACTAACTCTTCGCCACGGGCTGCAAAATCCAGCAAGGCTCTCTTCATTCCTTTTTATTCATACATGGTGATCACCAAGAAACCCTCGGGTTTTTCTCCTGCCTCTTCTGATACCATCTCAACAGTAGGCTTAGGCCCAGTAGCCATACCATGTTGTTTAGAAAAGGATATCATCCACATTGAACTAAGAAATGGGCTAAATTAGTATTCCCCAAAGACCACCCTTAACTAGGAAAGCTGTTTCTGACCCTGAGAGGCAAGAACTGGGCGTTGGTCTCAGGGACACAATCAAGATATTTCCTTGCAAGCTCTGGAGCCCGCACCCTAGATAGTGCTGCTAATAAATTTCCCAGGAAAGAAGCCTGCAGGACACGTGCAGGACATGGCTGCAGCTTGTTCTGCTAATGCGTGCTTCTTGGACTGTTTCCAGCCTTCACCTTTGCCCAGAACCGTAATCACATTTTCGTGATTAGCACCGAGCTGGTGGCTCATGCTTGTTTTTGCTGCCTTTTGTTTATGTATTTCAAGTAATCCATGTGCCTCCACTTCTAAAATTTGGGGATTACTGACATGTTCCACCATCCCAGGTTTATAGAGTACCAGGTATGGACCCCAGGGCTTTGTACAAGCAATGCAAGGATACCCAGCCTGCTCTTTTCTTGGGAAAACTTAAGACATTTTATAGACCTTTAACACTTAGTAATCTGATGTGGGATCCCCTCTGTATGCTGTGAATAAGTTTTATTACCGCTGGTTAAAGAAGCTGCTTTGGTTTGTGGCAGGGCAGAAGATAGCGAGGTGGGAGAACTAAACTGAATGCAGGGAGAAGGAAGGCAAAGTCAGGCAGATGCCATGTAGCCTCCCAAGAAGCAAGATGTGAGGTAGCAAACCATGAGCCTCATGGTAAAATATAAAATAATAGAAATGGGTTAATTTAAAATGTAAGAGTTAGTTAATAAAAAGCCTGAGCTAATAGGCCAAAGAGTATGTAATTATTATTAAGCTTCAGAATGGTTACTTTATGAGTGGCTCCGGGAACAGGCAGGTGGGGAGAACCCAGTCCAGGGGGACCAGTGGGACAGAGACTGTTTGTAGCTATAGTATCCAATGATTCCAGAAGAACTGTGCCAATTTCATCCTGCTGGGCCAATTTAAACCATTCCAGGACATCCTGACACTCACAAAGAAAGTGTGTGCGTGTGGGCATTCAAGTTGTGTGTGTGTGTGTGTGTGTGTGTGTGTGTGTGTGTGTGTGTGTGTTATACATTGCAAACATAGACGTGAAATCTCTGTGCATTTCTGTAGCTGATATTGGGGTTAGGTATTCATGTCCAAGTTGTTAATCTCTTGCCTTCCTCTCTTGAGGACCTTCACATTTAATTTCTCTCCCTTTTAGATAGAGAGGAGCTCTCTTCCTATTTTCAGATCCTTTGGAATTTCTCTGCTGAATTCCAGTTTCTTGACCAAGGGAGCCTAGCAATGCGGATGAGCCTGTGAGCAAGCGTACGTGAGTCTGAAGCATGCTGAGCTGGGTGAGCATATCTCTGCGTCATTTCCTTCAGGGGAAGAGAAGTCTGTTTCCTAACAGTCCACGGGGTCTCCGTGTTTTCTTATCTTTATTGAGACTCAATTTTAGCATCTAAATAAACTCCACTATTTACTAGGCCTTGTTCCATTTTTGTTTTGAAGTCGTGTGATAAATGATCAGAGCAAGAATCTCACCACAGAGTTCACAACCCTTCTGGGACTGACACAGAGAGTATGTGTGTCCCGTGTAGTTTGCACACAGTTGGTTAGTAGATTACAGGCTGTGACAGCTGCTCCTGGTTGTCAACTTGACTATATCCAGAGTGAACTACAATCCAGAAGTGGAGGGCACACTTGTGATCCAGATCTTGAGGTAGGAAGACCACATGTCTTTGAACCGGATCTTGAGGTGGGATGGCACAGGCCTTACATCTGAGCCTTGAATTTGCTGGAAGCCTGTATAAGGACAATGGAAGAAGGAAGGGTTCACTAGTTTTCTGCCTGTTTGCCCCGGCCTTGTCGGCACATCCGTTCCTTCACTGGCACTGGAGCCCACTTCAAGATTCCAGCTTATACAGAAGACCAACTGAGACATCCAACCTCGGAGGACTGAGCAGATACTGGATTCTTGGATGCCATGCACAGCTAGTCACTGTTGGAACGCAGCCTGTAAGTCAGTCCAATAAATTCCCCCACATACATACATACATGCGTACATTCACACACACACACACACACACAGAGAGAGAGAGAGAGAGAGAGAGAGAGAGAGAGAGAGATTCATCCCATAAGTTCTGTGACTCTAGAGAACCCTGACTAATACACAAGTTTTTATACAGTTGTGTGGTTGTGTGGTGTGTACAGGAGCATGGGAGGTGACGGCAGTTGTGTGAGCTGGGACTAAGCAACCACAATCCAGGGAGCTTCCGGGGAAGAGTCACCCCTGTTGGCCACCTGACATTATGGGCAGAATTTGGACATATTCTAAAGGAGTCAGCTAAGTGTCTACTTTTATCTCATCGGTACCACCAGAAATCTTGGTGAGGAGGCAGGATTAAAGGGGAAGCTATGGAGACATGGGAAGGGAAGGAACTCTTCACCCAGAGTCGGATCGAAGCCTTTGGCCATCATTCTAGCCCAATTAATAACATTTGCTGAGAGGTGATAACAGCTTGATATTTCATGTAAGAAAGTTTCCGCAGCAGCGAACTAGGCTTAAAGCCTAAGTGTAAATAGCTTTTTGTCTGGTGAGAGCCTTGCAATGGTTTGGGAATCTCACCAGAAACCCCACTTACAATAGAAGGTATGTCCCAATGTTCCTATGCAACCCTAGTGGTTCCCAATTTTATTTTATCAGGTCGTAATTCCATTCAGGGCACCCCTAGAGCAACTCTAAGCATGATTTATTGAAGAAGAGGAGAAGGGGCTGGAGAGATGGCTCAGTGGTTAAGAGCACTGGCTGCTCTTCCAGAGGATCCAGGTTCAATTGCCTGCATCCATACGGCAGCTCACAACTGTCTGAACTCCAGTTCGATGAGATCGGACATCCTCACACAGACATATACAGGCAAAACACCAATACGCATAAAAATAATTTTAAAAAAGAAGAGGGAAAAGGAAAATAAAAACAGTTTTTTTAGCAACATATTGAGATATAACCTGAGAACAGCTGAGAATAGTGTGTATACATGCCTTCGACATGTCTTCTGCCAAGACACGTAATTAAGTGCAACTTTTTCTCGAAAAAAATCTACCCCCATAGTATTGGGCACTTCGGTGTGTGTATTTCCTTCTATTTTTAATAAGCTCCAAGTGTACTTCATACTGGCTGGTTCTTGAATCATTTTCTGTGGTTGTGCCCAAGGATCTGGTTTTACCAGAGTGGAGGAGGCCTTTTCAAAGATTCTGCTCACATTGCAGAGTGCCACAGTGTGGAGCTGGGCCTCAATCCCTGCTGCCAAGGACAGGTTTTTTAGACAGGGTTTCTCTGTGCAACAGCCCTGGCTGTCCTGGAACTCACTTTGTGGACCAGGGTAGCCTCAAACTCAGAGATTCACCTGCTTCTGCCTTCCGATCACTGGGATAAAAGGTGTGCGCCATCACCTCCTGGCACTACGGACAGGACAGTTCTTCATGTGTTGTTCCTGTCATCCACCACCCACATGCCCACCCATCCATCCACTTACCCATACATGTATGTATACATACCTGAATTCCTATACTTCATTCACCCTTTGTGTGATCTCTCCTCTTTCTATCTGCCTTTTTGATGTCTACCCTGTTCAGTAGCATATGGAGTTTTGTTTTCTTGTTTGGGTTTGTGTGTGTGTGTGTGTGTGTGTGTGTGTGTGTATTTTTTTTTTTTTTTAGACCTGATCTTCCATCTCCTGGGCTGTATGAAGCCAAGGAAGTTCTCGCACTTTTGTGTTGCAGGATATTTGATCAAACTGTGACACTCCAAGACTGTTAATAAAGTTAACCTTGAATAGTTTTGTGTGATTATTTGGGTCCGGGCAGCCAGGAGACTGAAGCGCAGCCTCCATTTCCACAAGCTAACTCTTACAACTCAAATCAACCCATTTCTCCTAATCTACGTGCTGCCACATGGCTTGTGGCTTTACCTGTCCTCCAGCATGTCTTTCTGCCTCTCTGTCTGCTAGCGTCTCTCTTCCTCCCCACTTCATCCCAACATCCTTAAGTGTGTTGTCCCGCATATACTTCCTGTCTGGCTACCGGCCAATCTGGCTATCAGGCCAATGAGAGCAACACGATTTCACAGTGTACAGGATAATTCCACAGCAGTTTGGTTGATGTGGTGGTGAGGACCGAACCAGGGACTTCACGCATGCTCTCTGCAGACTGAACTACATCCCAAGCCCTGAAAACACAAATTTCAGTAAGTCAAGATTCTAACTTTCAAGAAACACACAGCTCAGTGCTTACCCTGGCCATCTGGAAAGAGATAATAAGTGGTAGAGCCTTGTCTGGCGTCTACAGGGCTCTGAGTTCAATCTCCAGTATTTTTTTTTTAAAACGAAAGTTAAAATTAAAAGCAAGACAACTTGGCAAGTCTTCCTCTAGCTGTTTGCTGAAAATATGCACATATGAGCCAGTGCCGGCTACTTGAGATACTGAGGCAATGCTGGGTGGTGGTGGCACATGCCTTTAATCCCAGCACTCCGGAGGCAGAGGCAGGAGGATCTCTGTGAGTTCGAGTCCAGCCTGGTCTACAGAGATAGTTCCAGGACAGGCTCCAAAGCTACAGAGCAACCTTGTCTCGGCGAGGGGGGGGGGGGAGAGAGAGAGAGAGAGAGAGAGGCACTGAGGCAAGATGATTGCTTGAGAGCCCAGGAGTAGAAGGCCAGTCTGAGGGGCACAGTGGCATAGTGTTTCAAAAATTTTTTTAAAAAAAGGCTTGTATAAAACGTTGCTTCCCTCAAAAGTTCTTACCTGATCAAGTAGCTGAAATCAATTTTGTTCTTCTTTCTCTACACTTCTAATTTCATACCAGAGTGCTTACCACAATGTCTTGTCACATTCTTTTTCTCTGATGTTTATTTTGAACGTGCATATATGTATGTGCACGCTTGCCACAGTGCACGCGTGGCAGGCAGAGGACAATTTGTGGGAGCTGTTCTCTCCTTCCACAGCTGATCCCTGTCATTATAGTCTTTGTGATACTTTTATTTGCTGAGTTTGTCCCCTCTGGGCGTCTGGAAGCTCTGTGGGGCAAATTCTCTGCCCAAGTTGCACATTAGAGAACACTTGCCCTCTGGTCTAGGTCTAGCACAAGGCATAGCCTCAGTAGATAAGAAATGAACGAGTTAGCATATAAACACCCTATATTTCCAGGAATTATAGGATTTTGTGCTAAGTTAATGATTATTTAAGTGTTTTTCTTGGATCAGCAGCAAAATTAACATCTGGGAGCTCATTAGAAGATCAGAATCAGAAACCTGGTTTTGTCTCATTTTAAACAAGGTCTCATTCTACAGCCTTGGCCGGCCTGGAACTTTCTATGTAGACCAGGCTGGCCTCAAATTCACAGAAATCCTCCTGCCTCTGCCTCCCAAGAGCTGGGATTAAAGGCGTGCGTCACCATACCTGGTCAGAACCAAGACTTGGAATCAACATCAGCAACCTTAATTTTAACAAACCTTCTGGATGATTCTGTTATACACTAAAGTTTGAGAACACTGTAGTGAGCTAATAAATGACCATTTTATTGATCTGTAAACATCTATGGGTTTTTGTTTTGTTTTGTCCTGAGTCTGTGTAGCCCTGGCTGTCCTGGACCTCTCCCTGCCTCCTTAGTGCTGGAATTAAACGTGTGAGCCACCATGCCTGTCTGATACCTGTGGATTTTAGCACAGAGGCAGGAGCAGTTCTGTCCAATGTGGCAAATACTTCATGGAGAAGGTGATATTTCCCAGGAAGCCTCCAGCTACAGAAACAGAAAAGCAATCCAGATAGAAGACTATACACTCGAAAGCACATAACAATACATCTGTCTGGATATCGAGTGGATCTGTCTGTAAGTAGCTCTGTGGAAGAGCTAAGCATGGCATGAGATGAGAGGGAGGTGGAGGTGGAGGTGTGTGCAGGGGTCTCAAAACCAGGTGGCAGACAGGGAGTGTACACCCACTCCACCCTCACCCCTGACTTCTGTTCTACCTTTCCCAGGTCAGGCTTCTCTGGATTCCCGTCCAGGACCTGCCTTCCTGATGGCATCCCTCCTGACTTTCCCTTTTTCTTCTCCTCCCTTTCTTTGTGGGTGAGACAGCCTAGCTGCTGGGCCAGCTCGACTCTGCCTTCATGTGGTAGGCCCACTGATGATGTCTTCTCTGCCTGGACATGCCTGGTTTGCAGCTTTGAAGCTTCCTGGGGTCATCAGGATGCTGGGGTTCTCTCAGGGAACCTTGCCAGGACAGTTGGTAGCTGGTTGATATGGGGTGTTGTGGTTTGAACATAATTGGCCCCCTAAACTCATAGGGAATGGCACTATTAGGAGATGTGGCCTTGCTGAAGTAGGTACGGCCTTGTTGGAGGAAGTGTGTCATGGTGGGGGTGGGTTTTGAGGCCTCCAATGCTCAAGATAGGCCCAGTGTCTCAGTTCACTTCCTGTTGTCCTCAGATCAGGGTGTAAGAACCCTCAGCTCCTTCCCCAGCACCATGTCTGCCTGCATGCTGCCTTGCTTCCTGCCATGATGATAATGGACTGAACTTCTGAACTGTAAATGAGCCCCAGTTAAATGTTTTTCTTTATAAGAGTTGCCGTGGTCATGGTGCATCTTCACAGCAGTAGGGATCCTAACTAAGACAACTTCCAGGGCTTCAGAGATACAGTTCTTTCTTTGGAGACTTTCAGCTCAAGAATAAGGTGACATCAGAGACCAGACTTCTCAGGACCCAGAATTGTATCTCTGTCTCTGTCTCTGTCTCTGTCTCTCTCTCTCCCCCTTTCTCCCCCCACTCACGCGCGCATGTGTGTGTGCGCGCACACACACACACATACACACACAATATTTTTATTTTAAGAAAGAGGAAAAGGAGGCCATCAGAGAACCACATTGTTTGGTATTTGATTTGACCCACCTGGCTCAGCTCTTATCTACCTAAGGGCTATCTATGATCCTGAGCTCTGTTTTAAAGCTTAAGAGGCCGGCAGTCCCTGGTGGTGCATACCTTTGATCCCAGCACTCAGGAGGCAGAGGCAAATGGATCTGTGTGAGACCAGCCTGATCTACACATTGAATTCCAGGTTAGCTAGAGGGACAGTGAGACCTTGTCTCAAAAAACAAGCAAACAAACAAACCACCCAAAAAACAAAGAATGAGATTTGGATTTTGATGGGGTTCCTGGTATTGGGAGATGGGGGCAGATAGTGATAACATATAGACATGTCCACAGCGTTGAGTTTATTTATTTTTAATTTACTGGTTTTGCTGGTAACAGAGCCCAGGACCTGGTGCACACTAAACATGCCCCTGTCACTGAGTCCAGTACCCAACCAGAGCCTTTCCGTTTGTGGCTCAGTCCTCTATGGAAGCTGCCATATTTCAGAGAATTGAGATCTCATGGAGGAATAGCTGGGGTGAGAGTAAACCTTGCTTAAGCACTCTGACCTGTGTGACCTCATTCTCCCCAGGTAACTAAGCCCCCGAGGAGCTAGCCACCAAAATCTGACAATTTGGTCCAGTGACTGGCAAATGCCAGGCTCCAGTGTTCCCACCAGAGGCCAGCCACTCAGTGCAGGTCCTCCTCAACAGGCTCACACTGCCGTTCTGCTCCTGCAACTGTCGTGTAAATCTGAGCCGTTGTCATCTCCAGAGGCCCACAGGTGAGCAGCTTTGATCTAATTTTGCACGGTGAGGACCTGGGAGGGGTTCCCAGCACAAACAGTGTTGACTGGAGCAGCAGTTTTCCCACAGTCAGACAGAGGGATGTGAGTGGCAAGAAAAGCAGAGACCGAGCAGGGAGACAGCCTCCATGAACAACGATGCAGGCAGCGGAGTTTCCAGGGTTAGAGAGAAACCGGGACACATGGTGTGGGCTTGCCTCCTCTCCAGAGGCCGAGCTGTGGTCTGCCTTGACGTTAGTACCACACGTGTGTGAGGCTGCTGAGTGCATTGGTTCCAGATCTGGGACTCTACTCCAGCTGAGAGCAGAGGTGGGAGGGAGGGGGCAGGGGAGACCACCTAGATGGTGCTGGTGTCCTGAGACGGGGAGTGGGGGGTGGTGGTGTTTGGAGGTAGATGGTTAGCTGGTAGTGACAGCATGAATTAGATTCCCAGAGGAGAGAACAGATGCTACGTGAGTGTCATCTCCCTCCCTCAACACACACACACACACACACACACACACACACACAGAGAGAGAGAGAGAGAGAGAGAGAGAGAGAGAGAGAGGACTCTCCTGGGTGGAAAAAGCAGCAGTCGATCTGGCTGAGCCTGAATCTCGCTCCAGCCTGCACTTTTTCCGAGATGTTTCCTATTCCCATTCTCCCACGCTCTTTGTTTCTGAATCAGCATCGATGTGTGGGGCAGCGAAGGCCAAGGCCACCAGATGCGCAGCAGTGGACGGTGTTGAATTCTAGATCACCCTTGCCCTGGTTATGTTACCGGACGCAGAAAAACGTCAGGAAAAGACTCCTTAAGTGACGGGGTCTGCAAAGATGCGCAGTAATGACAGCTGACGTTTGGAAGGCCTCTCACCAGAGATTTACACATCGGATGGAGGCTAAATTCACGTAGGCATGGTCCACGAGAAGTACTGACTGTTGAATAGCTGGCAGTCTCTCACTGTAAATTCTCTTGAGTGATAACGTGCTCCCCTGCAGTGTATTCCTTATATGTCAGGCACAATCTTCCTGTGTCCTGTTAGTGGGATGATTTCTTCCTACAGTATTTTCTGGCTTATAAACCAAGCTCTCAAAGTCCAATCTTTGTTCCGTTTTACAATGAGAAACTCTGAAACCTCTTCTCTATCTTATAGCCCAACTGACAGGCAAGTTGGCCCTGTGGAGTGATAATAGGAGGAACTTCCACGGAGTAGAATTGTAGGCGTCTGGCCCTGTCATATCATAGCCCTTCAAGAGATCAATATCACCTATGTCTCCTTCACTGACACCTCTCTGTCTGATTCAAAACAGCAATGAGCACTTTGTATACTTTCAATGCACTAGGCTGTTTTTGTTTAGGTCCTGAGATTCAGGCGATAAAAAAGGCTGTTTTTTGACTAACCATGTCCAGATATCATGAATCACACTTAAGAAATGTAAACGAACATACTATTCTTTGCCTTTTCCTTAGACCTCTCAATGGTTTTGCTTCTCCCTTTTGTAAGCTATGGCTGCCCCTTTAAGAGACGGTCCCCACAGCTGCAGTTGAGGTTAGCTAGAAACTAGCTGATTAAGTTTTGCTATGTCTCATTTTGTTTTTGTTTTTTTCTCTCGAGACAGGGTTTCTCTGTAGCTTTGGAGCCTGCCCTGGAACTAGCTCTTGTAGACCAGGCTGGCCTCGAACTCACAGAGATCCTCCTGCCTCTGCCTCCCGAGTGCTGGGATTAAAGGTGTGCACCGCCATCCCCTCCCCCACCACCGGGCTTTGCTATGTATCTTTAAAGAATGCCCGTGTCCCTGAGAATTTTCCTTGTAGTTTTTTTAGTTACTAACAAGTTGTTAAGGAGTGGGGATTTGGAACAGCACAAGAATAAAGAACATACAAAATGAAGACTATTAGCCCAGGTGTAGGAAGAAGCTATTATAGAGATCCCTCTATACCCCCTTTCCTCCTGATAAGCATTTCACCTTTGGGACCCTGGGTAGGGGCTGGAACGGGTCTCTTAGCCCTCACACTGAACCAGGCAGCCTTTGCTGTCTTCTTTGGGGTTGGTTTGAACACATGTGCTAGAAGAGTGATGGAAAACGCCGCGGTGCTGAGCGGTACGCCTAGCAGGGAGTGCTCATCATGCGTGGATAGGTGCTGCTTCCGCGGGCCCTGAGGCTGGCCGTTGAAGCCTGGCTTTCTCACAGTTCTCGGGCCCTTCTGCCCGCTGCCCTCATCAGGTTCGAAACTCTTGGCCTTTCCAGACTCTAGGACTATGAGAGATCAATCCGTGTTCCTTGTAAATGACCCAGGACCAAGTACAGATGGTAAGGGGCTTACAGAACAGCCAGTTATGCAAACACTGGAGCATTCAGAGGCCAGCTAGCTGCTGCCAACCGCCTCGGGCTCCTCTGGGCTCCTCTGGGCTCCTCTGGGCATTTTGCATTGTTTTTCATGGTCAGGGTCCACTTCTCTGAACTCATAGGTGTATAATCCTTGCCCCAGGCTCTGTCTTCTAGAGATTGGGCCATAACAACCTTCCAAGAGCTTCTGTTTTCCTGAAACAGTTGTTCCTCCTGTAACCAAGGTTCTTAGAATACTGTGGAAATGTTACATTGGTGACTTTTGCCTGTAAGTACCTCGTACTCTCTCTGTCCAAGACCGAATCAGCTTTTCCCTTTTTTTCTTTCCCTTTCTTCCTTTTCTGGTCTTTCCTGGTTTGATGACTAGTACCACATTTGCCTGCTCCCCAAGCTATCTGAACATCTTTTAAGAAAATATCTTTGAGGTATTGCTATGCAGCCCCGGAACTCTGCATTGTAAATTAACCTAGTCTTGAATTTATAGTGATCCTCCTGCCTTTGCCCTCTGAGTGCTGGGATTAGTGCAGTACCACCACTTCTCTCCTGGGTGTCTACCCCGTACCCCTAGGCTCTCATGTAACCCAGGCTGGTCTTGAATTTACGAAGTAGCTGAGGGTAACCTTGACCTCCTCTTGCCCCAAGCCTAAGTGCTGTTACCCCACCCAGCTTCTGGGCATTATTTTTGTCCTCCTCCTCCTTTTCTCTAACCTGCCACCCTTCTTTCCCTTCTTCTCACCTGATGACTAACATGTATTGTTGTGAGGTAGTGTATGAGCTGGGCATGTGGCTCGCACCTGCAAGCTCAACCTTAGGAAGTTGGGGCAGGAGGATTGCCACGAGTTTCAAGCTAGTCTGCTCTACAAGGTGAGTTCCAGATCAGCCTGGGCTACAGAGTGAGATCCTGTCTCAAAAGATTAAAAACTTATTTTGTCACCTTTGGAGGTTAGTAGCCTGAAATCAAGATACTGGGGTAGAGGTCTGGAGAAATGGTTTATTGGTCAAGGAGCTGATTGCTCTTCTAGAGGACCCAGCTTCTGCTCCCAGCACCCATGTGGTGGCTCAGAACTATCTGTAACTCCAGCTTCAGAGGACTTAATTCCCTCTTCTAGCCTCTACCGTTACCAGGAATATACCAGGAACACAAGCATACCTCCAGGCAAAACACCCATTCACATAAATTAAAAATAAAATGATTTTTTAAAAAAGTGTCTGTAACTTGAATTAAAAAAAAAATAACCCAGAGTCAGATATTGGGGTCCAATTCAAAAACCAGAAAAGCAAAGCAGCCAAGCCTCTAGAGAAGTCTTACTTCTATCAAGGCTGGGTGACTGCAGACTAAGCAGACTAAGCCTCTCTCTCCTATCATTTTATATTCCCTCTAGGGATGGGATTAATGGTGTATGACTCCCTAGTACTGGGGTTAAAGGTGTGAGGCACCACCCCCTGGTTTCCGCATTGGTCTGTGTAGCCCAGGGTAGCCTTGAAGTCTACCTCTGCCTCCCAAGTCCTGGGATCAAAGGTGTGTGCCACCATTGCCTGACCTCTAGTGGCCTAGTTTTGCCCTTCTGATCGTTAGGCAAGCTTTATTTATTAAATCATAAATAAACTATCACTATATGTGCCAGCAGGGACCCTTCCAGGGTTTGGCTCGGTCTTGAGCTGCATGAGATGTGGAGTTCTCCTTTCCAGGATAGACTGTAACATAAACTAGGTCAGAAAAGAAGCCTCCCTGCTCTTGTTGTTGTTAAAGAAAAGCAAACTGAAGTAGAATCCAATGCAGGTCTTTTAATGAATGGACACACTCCTTTCCTATCTCTGAAAAGGAAAATACAGACCAATAGAAGCAATGGTCAAAGCCCTGGGGACTCTGTGTCTGATCCCCACATCTCAGGATATCAGGAAGACGTCCCTGAGAAAGGCGGTGCCCTGAGGGAACCAGAAAGACAAAGCTGCTTGTAGGGAGGAGTGCTGAGATTGAGGTTGCTAAATCCTGCCGCCATTTGTAGGGCTGAAGGGTGAGGGAATAACCCTAACATGACTCCATGCACACTCTGAGATAGATTTACATACAGAATCAGTTGTTAAATTCTGCGGAGTAAGCTAATGAGGGACACAGAACGTTAAAGAGAAAATATCAGTAGGGTTTGCCCCTCTTAGAGGGAAAAATCTATTCTACGTCTCCCTCTAGCTCCTGACACCCAATCCTTGACATTGCTTGGCTGGAGGCACAGCATTCCAATTTCTGCTTTCATTGTCACATGGCCTGTGTGTGTGTGTGTGTGTGTGTGTGTGTGTGTGTGTGTGTGTGTATTCATGGCTAGAACACTCCAATGTGATCACAGTCCAACTTAAAAGTAATTACATCTTCTTTCCAAATAAAATCCCTGGCTGAGGTTTTGTGAGGTAGGAGCTCAACATGTCTTTTATTTTAAAAGATTTTTTTAGTGTATGTGGACAAAATCCAACCCGAAACAGGGGAAAAAACAATCTGATTTTATATCAACTTCAAGAAGTGTTTTGATCTAATTAGCCTTATTTTTTGCTTAGAGACACAAGCTGGTGAACCAGAAATAAGTCTGTCTCTCAAGCACGTTTGTCAAGTCAGAGTCCTTTCCATTCCCCTGTGGTGTATGCTAGGCCCTTTACAAAACCACATTGTCTTTCTGGGCTGGAAGGAATTCGCATTCTGACATTTCGGTTAGAACAGCCTCAGAATGCTGCTTCACCGCTTTAGGCTTTTAGCCGCAGAACTATCCCGAGGGCCAGGCAAGTATGCTCCCATTTCACTGACCAGGAAATGGAGGTTCAGACAGGGCAGGGGGAGGGGGAGGAAGAAAGGGAAGATCCTCTGGGATTATAAATTGAAAGTAGTGGAACCGGGACCGTACACAAGTCTAGCCAAGTGCTGATACCATGTCACCACTGCTGACAGGCGCTCGTGTGCCTTTGTCCTTTTCCAAGGTTAGATCTGGTGTAGTTAAAACACCAGCATTCTCAAGGCCAAAAACTCAAAAGCAGGCACATTCCTAAAGGGAAGCCTTTGCCGCGGTTTCTCCCAGCGAGGAGAAAGCAAAAGATGTTGTCTACTCAGCAGAAGTCTGGCTTGGAGCTCAGCTAAATTCCTTCTCCAAGCAAGCCTGAGGGTATGGGGAGAAAGAGGAGGAAGGAGGTGAAGGAAGAGAAGGCAAGGAACTGTGACTGGTACAACCAGTCAGTGGGACCGGCCTGGAAGCTAACTCCAAAGTGGCCTTCAGTGTTAATCTTTGTCCTCTCTGACCAAGAGGGAAGGAAAATATTTTTGTCTTTATGAACCCGTGGCCTGACTCTGGGCAAACGGGAGGACCAAGATTGTGTCTGTTTCTACTCAGTTGACTTTAGGTCAAAATGACCACTCTGCCAAAATGACAAATCTCGGGATGGCATGTTCTGTCTCTCACAGTAGATTCTCATGACTTTGCTTCATAACGGTGATTTTACTCAGCAATTTACTTCGTAATTCTAGACAAAGCATTTTGAGACGTGGTGTGGGGCTGGGCAGGCAACTCTATTACAAGGTAGGCATTAATCTACACACAAACGTGCTCATCTTTCAATTTAAGGGGTTTTTCTGAGACAAGGTCTCACTATGTAGCCTTGGTTGGCCTGGAATCCCTGCGTAGACCAGGCTGGCCTTGAACTTGGAAAGATCTGTCTGCCTCTGAAAGTGCTGGGACTAAAAGCATGGTGCCATCATGCCTGGCTTACCTCAAAAAAAATGTTTTTTCTTTTAAATTCTGTGTGTGGGGTATTTTGCTTGGCCTGTATGTCTGTCTGTTCACCACTTGTATGACTTGTGCCTGCACAGGCCGCAGAAGGGTGCTGGATCGCTGAACTAGAGTTACAGATGGTTGTGAATCAGCAAGTAGGTGTTGGAAGTTAAATCCTGGGCCTGAGGCAGAGCAGCCAGTGCTTTTATTCACCGGAGCCATCTCTCCAGCCCACTCCCTTCGACTTTTAATTGTCCACTCTTGTTCTGTTTATTGATCTTCCATATAGAAAATTTTCAGGAGGAGTAGAATGTACTGATGGGATACATGTATGTATGTACATATAAACAAACACACACACACACACACACACACACAGAGAGAGAGAGAGAGACAGAGAGAGAGAGAGAGAGAGAGAGAGAGAGAGAGAGAGAGAGTCTTAGATAAAGAGGGCCTGGTCTTGGGTACGAAATTTCTCCTGACTGAGTAGGACTACCTGTTGCTTGGGACACGCACAGGAGAGACTAACCAGTCCAAGCGCAGGAAGAGGAAGGAGGGGGTGATTGCCTTCCAGGGAATGGCCCAGAGCCCTCCTCCTTGGGCCTGTTAACTGGACCTCAGCGGTCTGCTTTAATCTTCTTCGCAGTGGTCTTCTTTCCTCAACTGGTATCATTCTTTCTTTCTTTATCTTTGGAGCTAAACTTAGAACACCCCTCTCTCACAGACTCTTTCATACTCCTCCCTCCTTCCAGAACTATAAACATCCTCCTATGTTCTTTTACATTTTCATGGTTTCAAGTTTTACATGCAAATCTTGAAGCCATCTGGAATTTATCTGACTGGGCTCCAAATGAATTTTGTTCCTAATGGCGAGATGTTCATGTGTGGGCTTTTTAAGTATGACTCAATTCTCAGAGCTCCAGAAAGGCTTCAGAGTCAAGAACTGAGAAGCCGAACTATAACTGAGTCAGCTTCTAATTTCTGTTCCCTTACCACTCACTCAGGGACTCCGGCGTCCTCGGTGCTCCTCAGGGGAAAAGCTCTGAACAATGAGTGCAGAGTGGGAAGCTTACAGAGAACTCTCAGGAGAAGCTAAATCCTTGCTGTGTTCCTGCCACCAGGCACCACCTCTAGGGAAACAGCACCCAGCTTTGTGAGCAGCCACACTGGCCCCAAATGCTATTTCTTAATTGCATTTTCTTCCTCTAATCCCCAAGCCCTTTCTCTACTGCACCCAAAGTCCAAACTGCTACTGTTTAGATACTCCTAATAGACACATAACTCTAGAATAGTTTATTTTACTTTATTTTTCTGAGACAGGACCTCATGTAGCCTATATCTTAGAACTTGCTATGTAGGCAAGGCTTTGAACTATCTTAAATTTTTTTTTTGACCAGGCAGAGTGGCACATGCTTTTATCCCAGCACTCAGGAGGCAGAGGCAGGCAGATCTTTGAATTTGAGGCCAGCCTGGTCAACAGAGTGAGTTCCAGGACAGCCAGGGCTAAACAGAGAAACCCTGTCTTAAAAATCAGAATAGCAAAACAATTTTAAAATATTTTATTTATTTTTATGGTTATGAATGCCTGCATGTATGTCTATGTACCAAATACAAGTAGTCCCTGCAGAGTTCAGAAGAGGGGGTCAGATTCCCCGGAACTAGAGTTACACAGGGTTGCAAGTCACCATGTGGATGAGGAAAACCTAACCTGGTCCACTGGGAGAGTAGCTAGTGATCTCAGCCGCTGAGCCATCCCTCCCTGCCAGGCTTTGACTCTTGGCTCTCTGCCGCCACTTCCCAAGTGCCCGGATTAAGACATGGGTCTTCACACTACCCCAAAGCTCTAAACTTTAAACTCTTAACACACACCATTTCACTTGATTTAAAAACAAAAACAATAACATTTAAAAAAAAACATCCAGGTGGCACTATTGGTTCCATTTCTCAAATGATGAAACTGCGCTTCAGAGAGGGGAAACAATTTTCTTATGATCACGAAGCGGAAACCACGGTCAGAAGCCTCTGGAAGGCTGACTCTGGCGGGAAGAACCTATCTGTTGGTCCCCTCTACCTCTTGAAGCTAGTTAGTGGGGTCGAGCAGGGTTTTCAGGGTTAAACTGTTGACTTTCTTTTTTGGGGATTTATTTTAAATTACACGCATATGTGTGTGGGTGTGCACACACTTGAGTGCAGCTGCCGGTACAATTCAGAAGAGGGTGTCAGAAGCCGCGGAGTTGGAGTTGCAGGCAGCTGTGAACCAGACATGCATGGGTGCCAGGGAAGCCAACTCAGGTCTTCTGAAAGAGCAGCGAGTGCTCTAACTGCTGAGCCATTTTAGCAGCTCCGGGTGGCATTGTAGAGATAGCTCTCTACCCTTCCATGTAGTTCCTTCTCTACCCTTTGACTCTAGCGCAGTGGTTTTCCTTAAAGGCAACCTCCAGTGTCCAGCTTCCTTGTCCTTGCCTCCTCCTACTCCAAGAACACCTCCAGGGCCCTGTCTTCCTTCGGGCTGTTGCGTCCTAACAGGAGAGATGAAATAACCACCTCCTACTTCCCTTTATTTTTAATCTCCAGGGCCTGATGCAGGGTCCGCCATCCATGCTTGTCTGTCTTAGTGTAATCTGTATTACTCTAACAAGACACAAATGGCTGAGGTTAACTAGAAGGTTTGTTTAGTTTTCCAGGTTGAAGAGCAGGGTACGAGCATGGGCTCAGCTGCCTGGAGAGGGCTTCTGGCATATGACACCCTAGGGATGTGCAGCAGCCGTGGAGCATGAGGAAGAAGTGAGCAATACCCGTGAAAGAGATTGACAGGGCCTGTGATGTAGCTGGGTTCCAGGCCCAATAGCTCCCCCATCCCAAAGTAAGAAAGAACCAGGAATTCAGAGAAGGGATCTGCCTTGCTTACTCTTGTTGGGGCATGGTGGCACAGGTCTGTATCCAAGCACCAGGAGGCTATAGCAAGAGGAATGTAAATTCAAGTTCAGCCTTGGCTATGTAGTAAGACCTTGTCCCAAACAAACGGATGGCTAGAGATGTGCTTAGTTGTAGAATACTGGTCTAGCACACACAGGGCTCTGGGTCCATTCCCAGTACAAGCAGAATGCAGGATGTAGGGGCATAGCGCTCTACTCCCAAGTGAACTGATCTAGTCCCATGACTTAAGTGTTCATCTCCTCCCTACAGCTTAAACCTTAATTAGGTTTTACCAGGCTCCATCTAGTTAAGGTTCTACTCTCTCATGGTGTGGGACAGTGGTCTGTATTCTGTCAACTATATTTTAAATAAACACTGATTGGCCAGTAGCCAGGCAGGAAGTATAAGCAGGACAACCAGACAGGAGTAGAGGTGGGTCAATGAGAACAGGAGAATTCTGGGAAGAGGAAAGCCCATTCCTCCGCTGTCCTGACCCGACCACAGAAGAAGATGTGATTGCCTCGCTGAATCAGGTACTGAGTCACATGGCTAACATAGACAAGAATAATGGGCTAATAATATAAGTTATAAGAGTTAATAAAAAGCCTGAGCTAATGGGTCAATCAGTTTATAGTAAATGTAGACCTCTGTGTGATTTCTTTGGGACTTAATGACTGCAGGAACCAGGCAGGACAGAAACCCCGACAACAGTCTCATCAATACGCTAGGATTGGGAATGAAGATTCCCGCACATGCAAGTCATAGCATATATTATATAAGAAGGAAAGTGGGGGGGGCTGTTTCTGGTGATAGAACTCAGCACTTTGCAAATGCTTACACTTTCCTACTACTGAGCCCGCTCTCCAGCTGACTCTCCCTTTTAATACTTCATTTTGAGATGAGGTCACACTAAGTTACCCTGGAATTCACTCTGTAGCCCAGGCTTAGCAAACTCCTGCCTCAGTTCCTCCTGAACAGCCAGGAATAAGGGATGCACAGTGGGAAGGATTGCCTCCATTTCCAAGTAGAGGGTCTTTGTTTGGTTTCACAGACAAAAGGGGGTCTCACATATCCCAGGCTAGCCTTATACTTGTAGCCACGATGACCTTAAACGTAAGATTCTCCTGCCTCCACCTCCCAAGTGCTGGTTATAGGCACGAGCCACAATACCCAGTTTTAGGCAGTGCAAGGGATTGAACTCAGGGTTTCATGAATGGTAGACAAGCACTTACTAACTGAGCCACATTTCCAACTAGTCCACCAAACACAGACTTTACCATCTCAGTAATTTTCTTGTGTACAGATAGTAGTGCTTAATATAGTCACCTTGTTGTGCAACCAAGCTTTCAAATGTTTACATCTTGAAGAACTAAAACTTAGTACTGATTAAATATAACTATCAAGTTTTTTCTGTCTCTGGTACCAGGCAACCATCATTCCACTTTGTGTCTCTATGAATTTGACTCTTTTAAAGGAACTCATGAAAGCAGATTCATAGAACAAGCCATTTTAGTGACTGGCTTATTTCACTTAGCACAATGGCCTCAACTTTTATTCTTGCATCTGTCAGAATTTTCCTCTTTTTAAAAGCCTGAAAAGTATTCTATCAGTTGAGACAATGTCTCTCCATGTATCTCTGACTGTCCTGAACTCACCCTGTAGACCAGGCTGGCCTTAAACTCAGAGAAATCCTCCTGTCTCTACCTCCTGAGTATTGGAACTCACCATCCTAAGTGCTCACCACCACCCCTGCCTGGCTAGGCTGTTTGATTTTTGGTATGGTCATTTTTAAGTGGTTTATGGGTACCTGCCAAAAGAATATATTATTGATTTTCAAGGTTTGGAGCTTGATATATTTTAATTCAATCTATCTTGCTAATTAATAAATCATATAATCTATGTTTTCTGTTATTGTCTGATTTATTGATTAATCATGGGCTAAGAGAGTTGAATTAAAATTACCTACTGTTGGGGCTGGAGAGATGGCTCAGCAGTTAAGAGCACATACTGCTCTTCCAGAGGATCCAGGTTTGGTTCCCAGCACGCACTAGGTTGGGTGGGTGACTTACCATCTGACCCCTCCTATTTTCATGGGCACCTGCTTTCAAGGGCATGGACATATACACATAACTAAAAACAATAAAAATGAATTCTCTACCACTAATTGTATTTCTGCGTATTTCTCCCTATATTTTTTGTCAATGTTTTTGCTTTATGAATTCGATTGCTATATTTTTTATGCACAGATATTTATGACAGAGTTTCATTTCGTATGTAACTATTTTCATCCGAAAGTCTTCTTTTGTGTTTTATTTTCTAGGTGTGTGTGATGTCAACCTTGTGTGATAATAATATTAAAATAAAAGGCAACCCCTGCCTTTTCATTGCTTCTATTTTCACTGTAGCTTCTATTTTTGTTTCTATTTAACACCAAGGAAGATTGTTTTACATGCTTCTCTTGCACACAGTACTGGCTGGGTTTAGTTTGGGACTCTCCATTGCTTCTTAAGGCTGAGATTATCAGGTCAAAGGTAAAGAAAGCTTTCTCAGCTCTTGATCCCCATGACCGAGTAAACTGTTTTTCACAGGTTGCTTCCACACTTTATCCTGCCACTGGCCATTTAGAAGCAAAACATTTCCCCATCACCACCCGCATGGCTGTTATCCTACTGACTGCTTAAATTTTTAATAGGTGAAGATGGGCCTCATTGTTTTTTCTTCTCTCCCCCCTCCTCCCACAGCGTTGTCAAATTCACTCTAAGTGGATTAAGATGAAAGAAAGATGAACTCAAAATCGGATGTCCTGCTTCGGGTCCCAGTGAGCTTAATGCTTGGTGGTAGTGTTTTTTATTGCTGATTGCCACAGAGACACCAGATCAGCCTCTTCCCATAGGCTCCTCAGCCTAGCGCTTGGATTTTCCTGGGAGAAAGGATCTCTGTCCCTTCCTTTCAGGCTGATACTTTTATTTCTGATGGGAAATCCAGGCGACTTGCAGCCGTGTTGCCTGTCGGGAAGCCAAGTGCAAGAATGAGGCTGATTGAGTGGAGAGGAACAGACGTCACCAGAATGAAGAGAACCTGACATTGCTAGAATCTCTGATTATGACAGTCCAGAAACGTATCTCATGAACCAGTATGTAGCCTTTTTTTTTTTCCTAAGCTCACTTTGAGTTTCTGTCAGTTGTAACCTAAAAAGAGCCTTTAATGTATTTCCTGAGGCACTTCAGGATGGGACAGACTGAGGCTTCCCATCTGTTAGCTACCTCTCTAAAAACTTTAACAAGCTTCCTAAGGCACCTCAGGATGGGACAGCCTGAGGTCTCCCATCTGTTACTTTTTACCTCTCTAAAACCTTGAAAAGCTCTTGGAGGCGCTCCCTGCTCCCCCCTACACCCACGCAGAATGATGGCAACTCAAACGCAACCATCTCAAGATGCACACAGCTCCTGCCCATGCATCTGCTTCCCCACACATACCGCCCACACACTTCATGCCAACAGGGATCCGCACTAGCGGAGCAGGATGCTATCCCGGAAATCCGTGCGGTTCTCTGTACCCCCATTGTCCTTCCTCTTCACTGCCCTATTCAGTAACTTCACAGATGTACAATGAACACCTGCTAAGAACCACGTCAGCCCGAGGCCCCAAGAGAGGCAGCAAACAGTCTCTGCTGTCAATGAAGCTACAGGCCCAGGGCTGGGAGGCTGTCAAAGGACAGCCCTGAGAGGGGTGGTGGGATGAGCGCTGAGCAGATGTTTTTGCCAAGTGCTGCAGTCGCTCACAGGCTTCATCACTTGTTGCCCGAGACAGTTGTCTGGCTGGCTTACCAGCTCCTCCCCGCCCAGCCTGCCCCACGTGCCGCTGCCAGAATGGCTTCCCGCACACAGCTGCGCCATCCTCCCTCTCCCTGCAGGCTGAGACCAAATTCCTCAGCCTAACGAAATGTGAATCCAGATAATTCCTTAGCTTCCTTTCTTAGCCGCATCACCCACGGCTCCCCATTCACAAACCTTCCAGTGTAATCAGCCCACATTCCTCACTACTCCAGGTCAGCACTTCTCCCCGCCCAGCTCGCTTCTCCTCCAGCCGGTTCTCTTTGCCTCTTACACAGATGTCTCAATTGTACATACCTTCTAAGGTGATAGGATGGTGGATGGATTTGCTTCTCATATGACGTCTCTGGTAGTCTAGCTGGAGAGTTATGTGGCAAAGAGTTCCACGGACACACCCAGGTTCAGTGAAAGAGTAAAGGGATTCATAGGCAGAGTTTGCCGTGGTTACCAAATTGGGAGTGTGTATGAGTGTACTATGCACACCTGGCAGGATGTACCAGGCATTACCCTGGCCAGCCCGGGGTCCTAGTTTATAAGCAGGTGCAAAGGTCCATTTAAGAGACAAACCTTGCCTACCCCTGCTCTTTTTCTCTGCCATTCTCTCTGTCTCCCTCTCTCTGTGTCTCTCTGTCTCTCTGGCATTCTCCCTTCCCTTCCCATTTTCTTTATCTCAATAAACTTCACGCTCAAACTCTGTCTGCATGGCGTATTTGTCCCCTGCTTACTGTCCTCACCTGGCAGGTGCCACTCGCGCCATTTTACAGTATTTGGTTCTGTGACCACCAGGCTCTCTTCATATTCTCTCAGGCCTGTGGGCAGAAGGCCCAAGGCATGCAGGGATCCTGGACCTGGACCCACCCACTTTCCAATCACCTGTCCACTGGGATACTCCACACAATACTGGCTACAGTTGGTTTGTTCCTCTCCACCCAGCCACCACCTTCACGGCCATCTCTGGTCCCTTTCACCTGCAAACTTCCCACCAGTGAAGCTTTAGGACTTGGTTCCCTAGCACGGCCTGAATGATGCCTTCATTTCTTGGACCTATAGGTCCTTCAGGGATAGGGTCCCCCTCTCATCCTCATGCCTTTTGGGCTGCTGCCCTCTCTCAACCTCGTGTCTTCAGACTCCACATCCTTTGGACTTTGTGCTCTTGGCCCCTTAATTTTGATGACAAACGAAATTGATGGCCTGAGCCAGTTGCTTATCTTTCTGCCTCACCCATGGGAAACAGGCTGACAAAAAACGATATACAATTTTAACTTCTGCCAGCTAAATGGACAGTTAAATGGGAAGCTTTACAACATGTGGGCAGTCATCATCTTGGCTAAGGGCAGGTCAAATGTCTCAACCTCATCTTGGCTAAGGGTAACCACGTGACCGGGACCATTTTGTTTAAGGGAGGAGCCACGGACTCCTGAGGTTCCGGCCCTAGCCAAATAGAGCGGGCAGCAGTTATGTGACCTGGTGCCAGCTGTCTTTATGCTGTCTGGTCTCATCTTTTACTTATGTCTCTGCCTCTAATTTCTGTTGCACTGACTCTGTTGCATGTGGTGTGTTTGTGTAATGGTACAGCTGGGCAGGACCGGCCTGAGCATCTGCTTCACACAGGGACCCCCCCTCTGCAGTGAGTCTGTTCTCCCTACCTAAAATGAATCTGGAGGCTTTGATTCTCCACTTTTTTCTTTGCTCCAAAAGACCGGCGCATGTCTGTCTACTCTTTTTCTTTAAAATACCCTGTCTACTTGGTACAAAGTACGAGTCAGAGATAGAGAAAAGCCAGCTTTCTTTAGTTCGCTTTTCATTTAACTTTATGTGTGAATGTTAGCTAGCTTTAACTATGTATGCATATCTGTGTATGCAACTTAAATTCAACTGTACATATATCAAGCTTCAATCATTGTATATCCTTCTAGACAAAAAAAAACCCTCAAGTATTTTTAAATGATGATAAACTTTTTAAATGATGATAAATATATGGTTAGATCTGTTAAAACATACTGTTGGTATGTTGTAAAATACTGTAATTAAACCCTGTTTTAAAATATATTTTACATGGTGATAAAAATGTAAGGTTATAAAGATCTAGTCAGATTAACAAAACTAATCTAGAGATTTCCTTGAAGCTGTTCTCCACTATTGTCTGTTTTTACTGTTAAGCTTCTATTGCAAAAAAAAAAAATTCTTTATTTCTTTGTCCTTCAAGTATAAATCTGTCCTGCTAAATTAAAACCAGTACAGTCAAGCTGAAGGATTCTGGGTAAAACATTCCTCCACAACCTCTCATCTTGGATTCAGCACTCCAGGCAGATCCTATACTATAGTCATAACAATTGGTCATATACCCAATTGACCGTCCTCAAATGCTCAGAGATCTGGGGAATATGGCATTTAAATGTTTAATTAAAAAGACATTTTTTTAAACAGAAAGACAGGTTGACTCCTAGCAGCAACCCCTACTTTCTCCAGAGAAGATGAGTGGACACAGAACTTCCATCCATAACTTACTTCCACTGATCAAAACTGCCTTTCACCTCAACTGCAGCAAACCTCTTCAGACCGTAGGCAACAGGACACTGAGGAATTGACTGCCACATTGCCTAGAGCAAGGTAGGCTGGTATTCCTACAAACTCCTAATCCGCAGGATCTTCTGCACCTGTCAGGCCCGTGCTGCTGCTGAAAGACAGATGTTGCCTTACAACCTGCCCTTAATGACATGGAGGACCCTGGGGTGGCTGTCTAGGTAGCCAATCGAGTAAGTCAATCATTATTAAATCATTAACTCAGGCTAAACTTATTCTTCTCAAGATCTCTGATGCAGTTTGACGACCGGTAGCTTTGCCAGCTGCCTTCTCAGTTCTCTGTGTAAAATTCAGCTCACAGGGCTCGCTCTCCTAGAGCCAATACTAAGTCTATACACAATTTACCTCATTAACAGGTTCAGATAATAAATAAATAAACTCACAGATTTCTCCTAAATGTTAAGGTGATATCATGATAAAAAAAAACAGTGCTTTAAGGTTTATTTATGTAAAGACATGAGAGCTCAAGATGTGAGTGTTTTAGGGCCTGAGAAGGTGTTTAAGATATGCAAATGCAAGTTATTAAGGTGTGTACATGCAAGTTATGGAGGTCTGAAGATAAGAAGCTGTGATGACGAAGGCAGGTGATTTGAGACGTTTGAAAGAATAAAACATGTTCCAGATCTCTCTTTTATTATGCTACTGTTGTATTAGGACTCCAAGGGTCCATAGTCTCAACCTTAATCAATAAAATTCTGATAAGCCATTAATCTAGCTCTGGCAGAACACACCACTACGTAACTGCAAGATCAAGATTTCAAACTCCCTTTGGTAGTTTGCTAACTATAGACCTCAAAGATACTTTTCATTGTCCAAAAAGCATCTGTCACAGTCATCTCTGGTATAAATATACTGCTGTTTATGCAATGTAAATTTCAGTACAGATTATAAACAGTGGAATTGCTAATGTGTCTAAAACTTATGTTTTCACAAACAAAGAGAATTCTTGTAAGTTCCAGGAAGCTGACTTAGAGGATTTACTTCAAACAAGTCGGACACACCCCTCCCTCAATTATCAGGCCCCTAGAGCCCAAGCCTCCCCACCTTGTCCTGGTCTTGACACCCTCCCCCTCAATCACTAAGATCTAACAGAAAAAAAAAATTTCCCTAAACTTAACCTTGTCCTCTGCTCTGCCAACACCTTGCTAGGTCCAAGAGATACAACAGTTCCACATACCCTGGGTTCTACCGCCAGCACAGCAAAATAAGTAGTTTTAAGAAAAAAATAGTGGGTGGCAAATGGTTCAGGGGTAAAGGCACTTAATGCCAAGCCTGGCCACTTACGTTCCATCTCTAGAACCCACAGGCTGGAAGGACAGAACTGATCCCCACCTTGACCTCCACATTTGCATCGTGGGATAAGAACTCACACTCATGTGCACATGCCTATAAGTAAGTGTAGCAAAAACATTAAAAATAGTAAGAATTAAAAGAGAAGGGAAAAAAAGCATTGTGTGTATATGGGGAATGGTACCCTTGTTTCAAAGCCAGCCTGATGTCACCTGTCTCTACGAAACCTCCCTATTCCTCCGAGTGAAATTGATCCCCTCTGTTTCTGAACTTTCCTGGTGTCATGTCTGTGCTCCAGCACAGATGGCGCCTACCTTTTCAGGGGCACGTGTGTTTCTATGTGTTTGAGCGACAGATGGCATCCTGTGGTGTGTGGAGCAATCTGTTTACTGACACACTGGAGCTGTGTGAAACCTCACTTGTTCTTTCCCAGGACGGATGCACAGCTGCACAACCGCACAGGTGCTTCAGGGTCCACCACAAGGAACTGACTTTACACACGCCAGGTGTCTGTCCAGCAGACTCTGAGCATGGCGTTAGTGCAACCATGTGTGAGAATGTGTCTGTGTGTGAATGTGGGTGTCTGTATGTGAATGTGTGTCTATGTATGTATGAGTGTGTGTGTGTCTGTGTGTGAATGTGTTTGCCTGTATGTGAATGTGTGTCTATGTATGACTGTGTGTGAGTATGTGTGTGTGTGTCTGTGAGTGTGTGTGTGAGTATGCGTGTGTGTCTGTGAGTGTGTGTGTATCTGTGTGTGAGTATGTGTGTGTATGTGTCTGTGTATGAGTGTGTGTGTCTGTGAGTGTGTGTCTATGAGTGTATATGAGTGAATGTATGTCTGTGAGTGTGTGTGTGAATGTGTGTGTGTGAGTGTATGAGTGTGTGTGAATGTGTCTGTGTGAGTGTGTGTGTGTGAATGTGTGTGTCTGTGAGTGTATATGTGAATGTGTATGTGTGTGTGAATGTGTGTGTCTGTGTGAGTGTGTATGTGTGTGTGTGTGTGTGTGTGTGTATGTAGGGCAGAGGTCAATGTCGGACATCTTCATCTATTGTTCTCCACCTTAGTGTTTGAGACAAGGTCTCTCATTGAATGTGGAGCTTGTCTTTTGAGCTACACTGACTGACTAGAAGCCCAAGGATCCTCGTGCCTCCACCTTACCCTTTCCAGCTCTGGGGTTACAGACACATGCTACTGCCAGCTTCTACATGGGTGCTGGAGATGAGAACTCAGGCCACCATGCTTATGAAGCAAGGGCTTTATCTCTTGTGCCATCTCTTCAGTTTTACTATTATTGCCCCTGCTTGCCTAGATCTCAATATGTAGACCAGGCTAGCCTTGAACTCACAGAGATCTGCCTACCTCTGCCTCCTAAGGACTGGGATTAAAAAGACATGCTACCATTGGCCTGGCACGATAGCACACACCTTTAATCCCAGCATTCAGGAGGGAGAGGCAGGCAGGTTTGTGAGTCTGAGGCCAGTCTGCTCTCCAGAGTGAGCTCCAGGACAGCCAGGATTACACAGGGAAACCCTGCCTCGAAAAATCAACCAATTAAACAAAAACAAATATGTGCCTCCACACCCAGCACCGGTCACATGTGTGTTTTGACAGTCTTACTAAACAATCCAAGTTGGCCTTTAGCTTATGACCTTTCTGCCTTCAGTCTCTCAAGTGTTGGGCCTCCAGACCTGTACCACCATGCCAGACCTCTTCTCAAACCTGAAATTGATCACTTCCTGCATCATTACTTCTGTCTGACCTGCTATTTGCTATATGCTTGTGACCTGTGACTCCTGATGGCTGGGCTCATGGTCCGCACCTCCTTAGTGGTCAGCTCTGTGCTTATTGTGAGAGGTGCGGGTTAGTATCCGGCCTGCAGCCAGTCTAACTTCAGAGAATGAGGTGGAGCAAGTCTTGAGCCATGAGTAAAGGTATAAAGGAAATGAGAGAGGGCTAAGGGGGGCATGGTGGAAGAAGGCCTGGGAGGTGGCATAGTGGGGGTTTTTGGCATACCCACACCCACATACTAAGTTCCCACGGTCCTCCCTTACACCTGGGTCCTGTGATTACCACCGCTTCAAGCCCTGTGCTCCCCAGTTCAGGGACCTACACTAATAGGACCCAGTTAAGTAGTCGTCACTCATCTCACCCTACCTGACAGTCGTCCCCCGCACATGTACAAACAAGAGCTCAGCCCGCCCTCATCTGGGATCTGGACGCTGCACTTGCTTGAACCTCCTTGGCTGCATTCATACCCAGGACCTGGGCCTAGGAAAGTCTCCAGACTCTTGAGCTGTATGATGCTCCCCACCCCCACCTCCTGCCACCCCCAGCGGGGGTTTCATGTCTCCAGGACTGGGTGACCACCTATAATGTCCTTAAATTATTACAGGAGCTATAAAATCACTGGCCAGTTCACTAGGACTCCTCTGCCTCTCTGTTGTCGGCCCTACCCTAGGCACCTCCCCCACCTTCGCTCCCTGCCTGCAAACATGTTTAGGCTGCCAGACTCAGCTGTAGAATCTTAGAGCCTTTTGGCAGGAGCCGAGCCGGCTCCAGAGAACAGGCTGGAGAGAAATGTGGCGGATCACATTTCTTCAGCTTGTGCCAAATATTATTCAGATGTAGCTTTGTCAGACACACACACACAAATTGCTCATCCAATAAACACAGAAGGGCTAATCCCAAGACATTTATCAAAGTGGGGAAAGACCAGAGAAAGAGCAGTCCCAAGAGGCTTTTGAGACCTGGCCTGGTGAGGCTGGCCTGGGGGGGGGGGGGGATGGTGAGACCTCTGTGCACTGCTGGGTTTTTCTTCCACAGAAGACCTGAAACCTAGTACCGGGGCTTTCGAATCTGCTGTCATCATGTCACACGGAGCCCACACTGGCGTATACACTTCCCAGGGTGAGCGTCAATGGAGAAATCCACACGGGCCAGTCTGCCTTTGTAAGCAGACAGACCTCACTCCAAGTGACAATGGTCAGGCAGAATAGCTGGCTGTAAGGACTTCGGGAGCTACCGCCACCAGACACAAACTGTGCTTATTCCTTTTGTGAATTCTCAGAGTTTCTGGTCTCATTTTAGCTCTGCCTGGCAGGTGTGGGCACGGCAGCTAGGAAAGCCTGCTAAGGGACTGGACCAACACAATGGCTAGGGGCAAAGCCATGAGACCTTCTGTTCTCGCCAGAAGACTAGTCACGCAGCTTGAGACTCTTGCCAGCTCTTCTGTTGAGTCCTTCTAACCAGCTCTGGGAGCTCGTCCCTCCGGGGACTCAGCCCAGAAATGAGAGAAACCAGGCCCTTTTCTCAGCCCCAACATCTGCAGCCAGAGAGAGCAAGGTTAGATGAGGCCTCTGGAGACAGCCTGTGTCCTCTCATGGCCCTGCAGCGGGGTCTGCCCCACAACTGGCATCTTGATGGGTACTCAGTAGGGAGGCCTCTCCTAGGAGGAGGAGGTACTGACAAGAGCAAGGTAAGGGAATAAAAATGATTGCTTGGGGGGCTGGAGAGATGGCTCAGAGGTTAAGGATGCTGACTGTTCTTCCAGAGGTCCTGAGTTCAATTCCCAGCAACCATGTGGTGGCTCACAACCATCTACATGAGATCTGGTGCCCTCTTCTGGCCTGCAGGCATACATGGAGGCAGCACACTGTATTGTATACACAATAAATAAAATCTTAAAAAAAAAATGATTGCTTGGCTGGACGTGATGGTGCATATATTTAATCCTAGCAGTCCCAAAGCAGAGGTAGCCAGGACTCGTGAGTTTGAAACCAGCCCTGTCTTTATCGAAAGTTCCAGGCTAGCCAAAACTGCATTGTGGAGACCTTGTTTTAAAAACAGAAACAATGAAAACCTATGACCACCATGACAAAATAATTTCTGACTTTTATATTGTTGGAATATTTTAAAGTCTATAATTGTTGGCAGCAATAAAGCAGGGGGTATTGTGGCTTCCAGGTAAGGCAAGGGGTCTCCTGGTGTAGCTGGTTCTAACTGTAATGATCTGTCCTGTCCCTTTAAGAGACACCCCTCCTGATCCCATCCGCTGAGGCAGGCAGATCTTCCCTTCCTGCTTGCAGCCTGACTCTTTCTTTTCCTAACTCCCTCTCGAAGAGGCAGCTTCCATCTCTCCTTTCTCTCTCTCTCCTCTCCTCTCCTCTCCTCTCCTCTCCTCTCCTCTCCTCTCCTCTCCTCTCCTCTTCTCTTCTCTCTCTCTCTCTCTCTCTCTCTCTCTCTCTCTCTCTCTCTCTCTCTCTCTCCTCTTCTTCCTTTCTCCATAACCCACTAAATAAATATCCAACCTCTGCATGCCTATCCATGTCTGTGTCTCTCGCCCTCCATGTGGCTCCCTGCCTGGAACCAGCTGCTCGCAGACCTGCAGCGTGGTCTCATGGCATGCCCATCTGTCTGTCTCTCCTCGTGGCCTGCTGCAGCCACTCAGGGAACTGCACCATCCCTGCCTGGGACTGGCTGCTCTCAGGACCTGCTGCCCACTGCTGCTGCTTGGGGACCTGCAGTGTCTGCCACTGCAGCTGCCAGGGATCTGCAACATTTTATTAATCCATTACACTAACCTAATCAGGAACTCTGAGGGGTTCCCAAGGTTATTTCTGCAGGATCAGTGTGGGTATGCTGCTTTTATTACTTTTCTGATTAAGATACTGTCTTAGTCACTTTTCTATTGCTATACATAGACACCATGACCAAGGCAACTCTCTCTCTCTCTCTCTCTCTCTCTCTCTCTCTCTCTCTCTCTCTCTCTCGGAACTCAATTTGTAGACCAGGCTGGTCTTGAATTAAGAGATCCACCTACCTCTGCCTCCCGAGTACTGGGATTAAAGGCATACACCATCACACCCAGCCCAAGGCAACTCTTATAAAAGAAAGCATTTCATTGGGGGTTTGCTTATAGTTTTGGAGGCTTAGTCCATTATCACTGTGGCAGGGAGGATGGCGGCACACATGGTGATGGAACAGTAGTTGAGAGCCACATCCTAATCTACAAGCTGAGAACAACATTGGGTTTGGCTTGGGCTTTTGAAACCTTAAGTCCACCTTCAGAGACACACTTCCTCCAACAAGGCTACACCTCCTAATCCTCCTAAATCCTATCAAAGAATTCCATTCCCTGATGATTAAATTCAAATATATGAGCCGTGTGTGTGTGTGTGTGTGTGTGTGTGTGTGTGTGTGTGTGTGTGTGTGTGATTCTTATTCAAACCACCACATTTCACTCCCTGGTCCCCCCATAGGCTTGTAGGCCTTGCATATCAAAATGCAAAAATGTATTCAGTCTCTCTTCAAAAGTCCTCATAGTCTTTCAGTCTCAACTCTTTAAAAGTTTAAAGTTTCGTCCAAAACTCATAGCAATATTTTAACTGTAATCCCCTGTAAAATTAAAATTAAAAGGTCACATATGTCTTGCATACAGTGATACAGGATAGACATTACCATTCCCAAAGAGAGGGAGCATAGTGAGGAAATGTTGGATCAAAGCAAAACTGAAAAACAGCAGGGCAAGCTCCAAATTCTGCATCTACATTTCTGATACAAAGTGTTCTTCAGATCTCCTTCTTTTCTGCTTAGGTTTTTGTTATTGCTGTTGTTGTTTTTCAAGACAGGGTTTCTCTGTGTAACAGCCCTGGCTGACCTGGATCTCATGTTGTAGACCAGGCTGGCCTTGAACTCACAGAGATCCACCTGCCTCTGCCTCCCAAGTGTTGGGATTAAAGGCGTGCGCCACCATGCCTAGCCTCTGCTTTGTTTACTGAACATACTTCTTTCGTTCTTTTTTTTTGTTTTGTTTTGTTTTGTTGAGACAGGGTTTCTCTATGGAGCCTGTCCTGGAACTAGTTCTTGTAGACCAGGCTGTCCTCGAACTCACAGACATCTGCCTGCCTCTGCCTCCTGAGTGCTGGGATTAAAGGAGTGTGCCACCACCTCCTGGCTCATACTTTCTTTTGGGATGGTTCCACACTCACTCCACAGCTTTCCTTGGTAGGTATTGATATCATTTATAAAACACTGTTAACCCAAGGCCAATCGCAGGAGGGGCGGAGTGAGTCACCCGAGGCTTTGGTGGGTTCCCTTGGCAGGTGAGAGACAGACAGATACTCCATACAGAGAGAACTGAGATATAGAATTTATTTAGTGGGTTATGGAGGGAAAAGGGAAGGGGAGAAGGGGGGAGAAAAGAGAGAGGCAGAAGCTGCTTCTCCAGAAGAAAGGTAGAGAGAGAGAGAGAGAGAGAGAGAGAGAGAGAGAGAAGAGTAGGTTGGAGAGGAGGTAGGAGATCAGTTTCCCTCAGCCCAGAAGGGAGTAAGCGGGGCTTGTCTTTTAAAAGGACAGCGTACCCAGGTGACAGACCAGGTCAGCAGATTACAACAGGCATCCCACGACTCTGGCATTACCAATATCTTTAGGTCTCTAACACAATCCAGCCTTCACCTTCACATCTTCTCTAGGCCTCCATATAGGGATACCCCATCTCATGCCTGGCCTCAGCAGCTTTCTTTAGCCTTAGCCTTGGAGGGAGATTCTACAACCCCTTTCTTGTATCTTTGACTCTAAAGCCCAAAGCAGGCGACTGAAGCTGCCAAGCTCTGCTGCTTGATGGAGCTAGAGAGGCCCCCTTGGTAGTCACATTTGCATTAGCTTTCTGTTGCTGAAGGTTTTCTTCACTGCTTGAGCTCTTCTTCAGTTCCTTTTCCCAAGCTGGAAGCTTAGCTGGGCAGGGTCTTGCCCTGAGGTTTTTCTTTAATCGGTTTATCTCCTTGAGCACAGGATCTCCCTTATACTTCCTAGTACTCCATTCTCCTCAAACAGTATACTTCCTATTTCTCTGTCCAGCTTCTTCCATTTTGTTATAGATTTGCCTAGGCATGGTTACTAGTAGCCCCGTGACAACAATACTAAACTGTCTTGACAGCTCCTCTGCTAACACCATTCACCCAAAACTCTGCAGTTTAGCCTCAGGCCGATTTTTAGGGAAAGGGTAGAAAGTAGCCACATTCTTTGCCAAAATGTCACAAGAATGGTCTCCAGGCCACTTACTAATATTCTCCCCCACAAAACCCTCTTGAGCAAGGCTGTTGTAATTCACATTGCTCTCCGCACCACTGTCTTCCATGCTCCAACTAATTTGGTTCATTAAGCCCAGTTTAAAGTTTTCAATCACTTTCCTAAACCACATTCCCAAATTCCACATCCTGCCAACAAGCAGCATGGCCAGGCCTGCCACAGACATACCCCACTCCTACTGCAAACATCCGTCTTAGTTGTGTTCTATTGCTGTGAAGAGACACCATGACCAAGGCAACTCTTATAAAAGAAAGCATTTCATTGGAGGCTTGGTTACAGTTTTAGAGGCTTAGTCTACTATCCTAGTAGGGGGGTGTTAGGAATATCCTTAAGACGAGCCTCTCCCCTGATGCAAATAATTCCAATCAGACCAAATCAGACCGAATAAAAGATGCCCATGTTTAATGCAGCGCTCCCGGGTGGCCCAAAAAAGCATGTCAAGGGAAAGAGAGAAAAGGGGAGACCACGCGAAACCCAGAGACCAACCCCGTCACTCCTGCTGCCTGGGCCAAGACCAGCTTACAAAGCGCTCTCCAGACAGCGTCAACACCTGCACCAGCTCCTGGGACTTCGCCATTGGTACCAACTCTCCTGAATCAAGGACACCTGCCAACTAGAATTCAGTTTTATCTGCTGTTGTGTCTCACTTATACACCCGAGCCTCACCTGTACAACTGGGGCACTTCTCTGTCCCATTATTTCTAACAGTTAATGACTTCCCATGGCTAGCTCCATTCATAGGGCCAATAATAACTATATTTTTTCTCTCCTAACCACCTGCCTTCTCATCTCCCTCAAAAAGCAGCTACCTGAGGACTCCAGGATGACAGTAAACCGGATGCCGCTCCAGCCACACCTCTCGCTGAGTGAGAGCCCACCAACTCCCAGCTCCCCTCTTCAGACTTGAGCTGATGCCCCTATATCCAAAGACTCTGGGATGTTTGGTCAAAAGTGAGACCGCAACGCCCTGACACCCCTATATGCAAGGAGTCTGGGGTGATTGATTGAAAGCGTCACCCCAGCCCCTGGGCCCTGGCATCCATTTCAGGTTCCCTGCCATGGAAGTTGCCTTGGTCCGGACTCCACCTCTGGGAAAACCTGCCAAGCAGTAGCCTCTCCCCAGGGAGAGTCAAAAATCCCACCAAGCAATGACCCCTCCCCAGGGAGGGTCAGGACCACTCCCACAGGCTATTTATGCCTAGAAAAGGAGCTCATGGTCTCTGGGTTTCGCGTGGTCTCCCCTGCTCTCTCATCCCCTCTCCATGCTTTCTAGGGACACCCGGGAGCGCTGCATTAAACTTGGGCATCTTTTATTTGGTCTGATTGGAATTGTGTCAGTGGAGAGGCTCGTTTTTAATAATTATTCCTAACAGGGGCATGGTGGCATGCACAATGCTACAGCCAAGAATTACATCCTAATTCATAAGCCAAGAGTGACACCAGTCTTGGCCTGGGCTTCAGAGACCTCAGCACCCACCCTCAGTGACACACTTCCTCCAACAATGCCATATCATGCAGTCTTTTCAAATAATACCACTTCTTAGTGACTCTGCATTCAAATACATGAACCTGGGGTGGGACATTCCTGTTCAAACCACCACAGATATTGAGAGGGCTGGGGGTAAGAGTCAGTGTGGCACAGCATGGGTGAGTCCCAGGATTTGGTCTTCAGTGCTGTAAAACAAAATAAAAATATGTCCAAATAAGGCCCTGAGAAGTTAGCTCATTTGTCCATCCAAGATGAGCCAGTTTCTGAATGTGAGGCCTCTGAATTTAGGCTCATGCTCCTCTTTTTGTCCCTCCCCTTTCTTTTCTTCCGTCTTTCCTTTTTTGGGGGGTGTGGGGTGATTCAGGACAGGGTTTCTTTGTGTAGCCTTGGCTGTCCTGGAACTCCCTGAGATCTACCTGTCTCTGTTTCCCAAATGCCGGGATTAAAGATGTGTGCCACCACTGCTGGCTTCAAGACAGAATTTTATGTAATCCGGACTGGTCCCAAACTCCCGGCGTAGCCTAACGTGGGAAAATCTGTGCTGCTCTTAGCGTGAATCCGCTATGCCTACTCCATTGCTATAAACTTCTGAGAGGTGTAGTGGATCCAGGAATCAGTATAAAAATATTCACTGTGGCCAGGTGGTGGTGCATGCCTTTAATCCCAGCACTCTGGAGGCAAAGGCTGATGGATCTCTGTGAGTTCAAGGCCTGCCTGGTCCACAGAGTGAGTTTCAGGATAGTCAGGCCAACACAGAGAAATCCTATCTTGAAAAACAAAACAAAACAAAACAAAAAACCCCCCAAAAAACAGAAAACAAAAACCCCAACCCAAATCAAAATGAAGCAAACAAAAAAATTCAGTGGGGCTTGGGACTTAGCCTAGTCACAGAACAACACCCTAGCATGTATAGGGCCCTGTGTTCAGCCCCCAGTACTATAGAAATTCCCAGTTATATGGCAATTCTCAGAACAGTGGGTTTGGAATTTTGGTGGCCTTGATCTTGGAACGATACCTTTATGAGACAGTATTTAGGCAGGTTTCCATCGAGACCCTCAAGCTGTTGTAATCATCTTAGTTTTCCAGACTCTGAAAGGATTCTTGGGATATTGAATTTTCTGCCTTAAAGTAGGGTGGTTCTGGGCAAAGCAGAGCAATTAGTCACCTCTCTGTGCTGAACAAGTCTTGAGCTCGGCAGCTCAGATAAGCTTTGCTGCACCCTCAAGTGCAGGGACTGAGAAGGTGACATGTCAATTATAGGATGCTAAGCAAAATGTCAACCAGTTGGGCATTAACTCTTCACAGATACTTGGAAGGCCAGGCTATAAGCAAATGTGCATGGCAATAAGTCAAGGTTCCCAGAGCTTGATGAGGTGCCTTTTAGTGTGGCTGACTTTAACATAGCTGGAAAGGCTGATGGCAGTGACCAATGGGGACTGCCCCAGGAGGTCAGAATGACCCTCGTAGCACTGAAGGAAGTCCAGAAGCAAGTCCTCTCTCTGCAGGAAGGAGTAGGGCCTAGCAAGTTTCTTCACTGGTGTGTGAAATGTTATTCCTGTCAGGAACGGCTCCTACCTTCTCCCCTGAGGGACCCATATTAATGTGTGCTCTTAGGTCCAATTCCTTTCTCCTCAGAATTTGTTTCCATTTGTGAGACTACCTATCATCCCTTTGGGTTTGAAGATTTGACATTGGTGTTAATAATATGGTGAGAGATGGACCTTGGCTGGTGACAAACCAAAGTGACAAACACACCATGCAGACAGAACTTACCTTGTGAGTTTAACTGGGGGAAAGGAAGGGAGAGAGGGGAGAGGGAAAGAGGGAGGGGGGAGAAAGAGAAAGGGAAGGAGGGAGGGAGGGAGGGAGAGAGGGAGGGAGAGAGGGAAAGAGAGAGAGAGAGAGAGAGAGAGAGAGAGAGAGAGAGAGTCGCCAAGGCCCCTTCTTGAAGAGAACAGGCTGGACATGTTCTCTGTCACGTTTCCTAGAACTACCACGTGACTGTCCCTTCACTTCTCAGAACTTCTCCATTTTCCCGAGTGTCAGTGAGTGACCCCAGCGGCCCCACACGTGGCTAAGGAAGTACCATGCAGGCTCTGTGCAGTGCCAGCACCTCCCAGAAATCATGAGATTTCCTTGTGTCTCCTTCAGGGCTTGGTCCAGTGTTAGCCTCATTTAGGAATATTTTATGAGTCAGTTTAGGTAGTCTATAAGCTCCTCAGCAAGCCAGTTCTTAACCCTGTGGCCCATTACCTCTGTACCACCCTGCAATTTTCTTCTCTGCTTTATGACTTTAGGGCCTTGTAACTTGGTGATCCATAGACACACAGCAATTCTATCACCTAAATGTTTAGAGAAGTGCAGAATTCCAGCCTGTAATCCCAGGGAGGCTGAGGCAGGGGAATCTCAAATTTGAGGTTAGCCTGGGCTATCCAGTAAGTTCTAGGGTAGCCTGGGATATAACGAGATGCTGTCTCAATAAAGCAAATAAACATTGCTGGAGAGATGGCTTAGCAGTCAAGAGCACTTGTGGTCCTGGCAGAGGACTTAAATTCGGTTCCTAGAACCCGCACAATGGCTCACGACCACACATAGCTCCAGGCTTAGGGGAGCCAATGCCATCCTCTGACCTCCCTGAGCAACAGGAATGCAAATGATTCACGTTCACACACACAGGAAAAATACTCATACAGATATAATAAAATGAATAAATCGAAAAATTTAAAGCAAATACAAACAAAGCAAAAGAAGCAAATGAACAGAGGACGCTGAAGAATTAATTCCTCCTTGACCTAGTGAAGCTGCAGCTGTATTAAAATTACATTTTACTTACTTGTGTGTGGAGGTCAAAGAAGGTTCCCTCCTCCCACTACATGGAACCCTGCGGACAGTCAGATGTCATGTCTTAAATGAGGTGATTGAAGCATGGGGATTTGCTATCTTATCTACTTCATATGCTTTTCAAGTTTTTCATAACAAATTTGAAATGAAAAGACCAACAACTAAGACACTCATTGTCAGGGCTCAATCTTCCAGCTGCTCAAAATAGATTTGTTTCATAGCCAAATGAAGTAATCCAAGGCATGAGGCCTACTTGCAAATGAAATTGCTCAGACCTCAGCCGGAGGATTTGGGAGGTGCGGATAGCATGGGGACGTCAGGAGCACTGGTCACCACAAATGCTACTCTAACGTGTCTGTTAGCTCAGATCAACTTAAAGAAAAGGGGGAGGCAGTGCTCTTAACAGGTGGCCCTCGGGAAGCCAGACATGGCATAGCAGGGCATGCTCCTCTTGTGCCTTTGTTGGTTTCGTTCTTGTTGGTCCCTTCTACACGGGGGCTGTAGTTGGTGAAACAGTGAATTTTTAAATTTTTACCTTATTCAAAACTTCAGAATGGTATTTATTTGGAAACATTGTTAAGTGAAGATGATGTCGTCCTAGATTAGGGTAGACCTCAAATACATTGTGGTATCTTAGAAGAAAAGGTGAGGCTAGGCATGTTATGAATGTCTTTAATCCCAGAACTCAGGAGACTGAGATAGGAAGATTTGAGCTGACAGAGAGCTGGGCTACATAGCAAGACCCTGTCTAAAAAAGCAGGAATTCAAACAAGAGTAAGAAATAGAAAAGAAAGGGGACAGAGAAAGAAGCCAGGACACATTAGCAGAAGAGAACTCTTCTTGGTCCAGAGTGAGGTGGTTGGGCAGTCATGTTGACAAGGATGGGATTGTGATCACATTGATAAGGATGCAATTGTGATTACATTGACAATAATGATGTTGTAATAACGTTGACAAAGATGGGATTGTGGTCACATTGACAAGGATGGGATTGTGATCACGTTGATAAGGGTGGGATTGTGATCATGTTGACAAGGATGGGATTGTGATCATGTTGACAAGGGTTGGATTGTGATCACGTTGATAAAAATGAGATTGTGGTCACATTGGCAAGGATGCAATTGTGATTACATTGACAATGATGATGTTGTAATCACGTTGACAAAGATGGGATTGTGGTCACATTGACAAGGATGGGATTGTGACCACGTTGACAAGGATGCAATTGTGATCACGTTGACAAGATGGGATTGTGATCACATTGATAAGGATAGGATTGTGATCATGCTGACATGGATGAGATTGTGATCACGTTGACAAGGGTGGGATTGTGATCATGCTGACAAGGATGAGATTGTGATCACGTTGATAAAAATGAGATTGTGGTCACATTGGCAAGGATGCAATTGTGATTACATTGACAATGATGATGTTGTAATCACGTTGACAAAGATGGGATTGTGACCACGTTGACAAGGATGGAATTGTGATGACTTATAGTCTTTAGTGTCAACTTGGTTTGATTTAAAATGCCGCAGAGACACTGTGGTGGATGTGCCTATAGGGTTTTTCCAGAAATGTTTGCCTATAGAGGGAAGAGGGAAGGCTCATTAGTGGTGTAGGAAGGCCTTCTGTCTATGTGTTGCTTTCATTGGTTGAATAAAGAAACTGCCTTGGCCTTTTGATAGGGCAGAACTTAGGTAGGCAGAGAAGACAGAACTGAATTCTGGGAGAAAGAAAGTAGGGTCAGAGAGAGAGTCAGACATGTTAAATCTTTCCTGGTAAGCCATGACCTCGTGGTGAACACAGATTATTAGAAATGGATTAAATCAAGATGTGAGAGTTAGCCAATAAGAGGCTAGAGATAATGGGCCAAGCAGTGATTTAATTAATGCAATTTCTGTGTGGTTATTTTGGGTGTAAGCTAGCCGGGTGGGACGGAACAAAGGGACCCCTCTCCGACAACACATTAGAATATGGGCAACAGTCCTAGACTGACTCAAAAGGAGAAACGAAGCTGAAGATCACTGTTCTTCTCTCTGCTTCCTGCCTACAGAAGCAAGTGTCCAGTCTCACCTTCAGCTGCCATGGCTTTCCCACCAGGATGTACTGTCCCCTTCAAACTGGGAGCTGAAAGTCGCTCTTGTCAGGCGTGTTGTCCCAGCGAGTAGAGAAGTAACTAACTCATAAACCATATAACCCATAAACAGGAAGACGTCTACAAAAAGACAGTGGAGGAGACAGAAGAACAAAGCTACAGACCACAGAACGCCAAAGATTCCTGAGAGCCACTGGAAACTGGAAGGCATATGGAAGGATCGTTTCTGAAAATTATGATTTTAGACTTATTTGCCTGTATGAATGATTTGCCTACATGTAAATATGTGTACTGTGTGCATGCCTGGTTACCAGGAGCTCAGGGGAGAGCACTGAATCCTCTGGACTGGAGTCATGGATGACTGTGAGCCAGCATGTGGACACTAGAAAGCCAACCCAGGTTCCTCTGAAAGAGCAACAACTGCTCTTAACCTCTGAGCCTCCTCTCCAGCCCAAAGGATTCTTTAGCATGTTTAAAAGGACCATGGCCCTGTTTCCACCTCTACTTCAGATTTGACCTCTGGAACTGGGGAAGAATTATTTCTGGGTTTTGCTTTGTAGACAAGGTCTTACTATGCTGCCCTGACTGGCCTGGAACTTGCTTTGTAAATCAGGTTGGTTTTGAACTCACAGAGAGTCACCTGCCTCTGCCTCCTGAGCGCTAGGACTAAAGGTGTGTGCCACCCCTGAATTTTTGTTGCTTTAAACCATCAGATCTGTAGCAGTTTGTTCCAGGAATCCTGGAAAGATAGTGTAGCACTTGCTACAGAATGGCACCTGCTGAAGGAAAGAAAAGCCTCTCTCAACACTAGTAGCAGACATTCTAAGGGAGGACTGGACAGTGCTTGTCAATCAACCTTGAGCTGTGTACTGTTCCCTAATTTAGTAACTATTGCCTGAGGGATTTAATGCTCTATTAGCATAAATTGTCCAATCCATTCAGAAACCTATGGTGAATCTGTGCTAACCACATGGAGAAGAAAGAAGGGGTCTCTTTTTAAAAATGTGTATGGTGTTTTGCCTGCATAGATGTCTGAACCAGTGTAGAGACCACAAGAGCGTGTTGGATCTCTTGGAACTGGAGAGTTGGTTGTAAGCCAGTGTGAGAATTGGGGGATAGAACATAGGTTCTCTGGAAGAGAAGACAGTGGTCTTAACTGCTGAGCCATCTCTCCAGTCCTGAAACTGGGGGTGGGGTGGGGTTATCTCTTATTAGAAGAAATAATGAAAAGAAATCAGACAAAACCATTCTCCATCCATTCTAGAGACTTCATTAGTCGACTTGGGGTTACTATAACAAAAGCCAAAGATAATCAACTTGAAAATAGGAAGTTTATTCTAGCTTAAAATTTGGGAGCTTTCAGCCTATGATTTGGCCTGTTGAGACAGGCTCTCGTGTAGCCTAGACTGGATGATGCTGAAGTCCTGAACTTCTACAGCAGAGATCACAGATGCGAACCTTCACACCCAGCTCTCGGTCCAGAACTGACTGGATCCGGTCCTTTGGGTCTGTGTCAAGGCCACAGAGGCACACGGCAGAACAAAATCACGGACTTTATCACCGGGAGTGAAAAGAAAATGATGAAGGGACCGGGGTCCCATAAATCTTCAAGGAGATACCTCCAATTACCTGGAGATTTCTTAGTAGGCCCTACTTTCTAAAGCTCTTACCTCCTCCCACTACCCTGAGCTGAGGGCTAAGGTGTTTCACACATGGACCTTTGGGGGACACTCTGAAGAAAAAAATTGATTCTGCAAACTATACGCTTACATGAAAGCAGGTTTTGAAAGATATAAAGGAAGTGGAGAGTTCTCAGAATAAGCCAGGGCAGACACGATCACAATTTCCTATTTGTCAAGTACCTGAACTGACAAACCACAAAGATCTATGTGTTCATCTGTTTACAAACTGGGTCCTTGGCAGGGATCTTAATCTCAGGCATGGTATTCATATAGATAAAATAGAAGAATTGGATAATGTTATAATTAAGAGGGAAAGCGGGCATGGTAGTGAATGCCTGCAACCCCAGAACTTGGGTGGTAAAGGTGGGAGGACCAGGAGTTCAAGCCAGCCTTGGTTACATAGCCTAGACTACATGAGACCTTGTCTCAGAAAAATAAAACAACTGAGATGGGGCTCAAAAGATTGCTCAGGCTGGGTGCGCACGCCTTTAAATCCAGCACTTGGGAGGCAGAGAGGCAGGTGGATCTCTGAGTTCAAGGCCAGTCTAGTCTACAGAATGAGTTCTAGGACAGCCTGGGCAGAACCTATCTCAGAGGGAAAGAGAAGAGAAGGGAAGGGAAGGGAAGGGAAGGGAAGGGAAGGGAAGGGAAGGGAAGGGAAGGGAAGGGAAGAGACAGGAAGGGAAGGGAAGAGACAGGAAGGGAAGAGAGGTTGCTCTGTGGTTAAGAGGACTTGACCAGAGTTCAGATTCCAGTATCCGTGTCTGGCAGTTTACAACGGCCTGTAACTCCAGTGGCAAGTGATCTAATGCCTTATTCTTGCCTCCTCTGGCACCTGCACACACATGTGCACATGCACTGACAGATAATCTCATACAAAAAATTGATAAACAAATTTAAAATGAGGGGGGAAGGAGAGAAAGGGAGAGAGGGGCTAAATGACTTCCGGGAGTCTTTGTCACCATGTTTGCCTACCAGCAAATATCTTATTTGGAAGAATATTCCTGAGTACACAGTACAGGAAAGCTGCAATGCCTTGAAGCCTACCATGGAAGCAGAAAGAAGAAGGTTGTTAATGTCTGATAGAAGGACTGGGCTCACTACACCCACCAAGGACTTGATGCTCCAAGCGGATAATACTCCCAGGCAGGTGGTGGCAGCAGCAGGAAAGTCCTGAAGTGGGTATGTTGAGCACTCCCTCTCAACACCGGCACAATGATTTTATTCAGAAGATTCGAGTCAACTTATAGAAGTGTTTCCACTGTACTAGGACTCTGCCTTCCACCCTCAACTGCCAGTTTAACAGGAACACCGGGAAGTGAATATGTGGACTGGCAATGTGACTCGGTAGGTAAAGGTCCTTGCTACCAAGCCTGAAGACCTGAGTTCAATTCCTGGGACCCACATGATAAGAGAAATCTGACTCCTCCAAGTTATTCTCTGACCTCTACACAAGTGCCTCCTGTTAAATTAATGTTTGCTTGTTTTAAAAGGTGACTATTAGTCAAATATATTGACTCCTGCCTATAACTCGAGCGTACTGTAAGCTAAAGCAAGAAGATGCTGAGTTTAAGGCTAGCCCTATCTACATGGTGAGTTATTGACTAGCCTAGGCTATAGTGTAAGACCCTATCTCAAACAAACAAACAAAACAGAACAAAACAAAACAACAACAAAAAACCCAATCCAACCCAAACCCGAATCCCACAAAGGGAAACAAACACAGCAAAAAACAAAGGAATAAATTTAGGGTAGCACTTGGGTTACATAATAGGACCCTACTTTTGTTGTTGCTTTAAAAAAACAAAAACAGGGGCTGGAGAGATGGCTCAGCGGTTAAGAGCACTGACTGCTCTTCCAGAGGTCCTGAGTTCAATTCCCAGCAACCATGTGGTGGCTCACAACCACCTATAATGAGATCTAGTGCCCTCTTCTGGCCTACAGACAGGATACTGCATAAATAAATAAATAAATAAACAAATAAATATAAAAAAAAGGAAAAAAAAGAAAAGAAAAAAAAAACCCAAACAGCAACCAAAAGAAGTGAATTTGTGTGTGTGTGTGGTATTAAAGCTTAGGATGCACTTCCATGGTAGAAAGCTTGTAAGGGGTTCTAGCTTGGAGTCCCAGAACCGTAAACCAAACCACCAGACCGAACTGTTCAGGGCTGCCAGCATACTAGGCATGTGTTCCACTAACTGAACTGCATCCCAAGCCCTTGAATGCTCTTTCTTAGAACCCAGCTGCCATTTTTGTCACGCTGTGTGTGTGTACGTATGCACGTGCGCATATGTGTAGTGTAGTGTATGTATGATTGTTCCTCACATTTTTTTTCTTTTTTTGGAGACAGAATTTCTCACTGAACTGGAAGTTCACCAGTTGGTTAGACCATATGGCAGCCAGTGAGCCCCCAGAACCTGCCTGTCTCCATCTCCTCAGTGCTGGAGTTACAGGCATGCATAGCCACAAGTGGCTTTTGTGTAGGTGCTGGTCGTTAGTGCTGAGAACTTAGGTCCTCAAGATTGTACAGCAAGCACTTCACACAAGGAGTCCTCTCCCCAGGCTCCTAGCTGCTGTTCTTTGAAGAAGCGCAAACAGCCAGGTAGGAGATCCTATGGTGGTGGTGGCAGGGCAGGGAAAGACACTGGGCTAACAGCTCCAGTAGGCCTACCAGCTGCCAACCAGCAGCAGCTTTCAGCCGTGGAATGAGGCAATCTGTACCTTCCAAACGCTCCGTAAGCATCTCCAGAAAACACGCTATGAAACAGGAAAACGCTTGACTCATAAGAAATATGTTATTGTTTTTAAAAAATAATTCACTTTCAGAGTCAGGCATCGTGGTGCACGCCTTTAATCTCAGCACTCCTGAGGCAGAGGCAGGAGAATCTGTAAGTTCGAGGCCAGCCTGGTCTACAAATCAAGTTCCAGGATAGCCAGGGCCACACAGAGAAACTCTTTTGAAAAACCAAAAGAGGGGAGGAGAGAGAGAGAGAGAGAGAGAAAGAGAGAGGGAGGGAGAGGGAGAGAGAGTCACTTTTGAGCCACTCTTGGTGGCAGCCCTTCCGGTGTTGGGAGTAGGGGGTGGGGATTATTTTGGGTCAGAATTTTTCTGTGTTTGGTTTTGTTTTGCATAGTGATAGATTGGCAAAGTTTTTTTTTTTCTGTGAAAGATGAGGTAATGCACTAAATATTTTCGACTTTGTGGGCATCCAGCCTCTGTTACACCTCCCTAATTCTGCAGCTGTAGCTTGGAAGTCACCGTAGACACAAACACAAGTGCACTGCTGAGTCATCATAAATCAGCTACAGAAAGGAGAGGTGGGACAGGTTTAGTGCAGGGGAATTCAGCCTCCCCAAGCTCTCCGGGAGATAACGGGCACAGAGACTGCAGCTTCCATGATAAAAACCTAAAGTGTGACATTTGCCTTTGGTACCAGGAAGTCTGCAGAGTTATGGGAGTCGTGAGGATGACCAAAGTTCAATGAGCAAACTATTACTGGTAGTGACCCACCCAAATCATGCACTGACGACATACCGTAACCAGATAGGATGCGGGCAAGACATGGGGATTTCTAAGTTCAATATTCCAAGTTCCAGCTGATTCCCCTTAGCAACCCACATTAGAGTCCAGCATCGAGATTGGGCTGTGCTCCTAGGTTACTGCCTATTGTATACAACACTGTGGCATTTCTGTTTCTGATTGTTTGTTTGTTTTGTTTGGGGCTTTGTATTGCTCTAGGAAACTCCATTTTACAAACAACTTTTTTCTCAACTTGGGGGGAGAGGTTGACTATGGCCACTTGAGTGGGCCTAGAAACTGCCCCATCTGCCAGGTAAAAGCGATGGACGCTCAGTGCTGCAATGGCACGGTCCTACCACAGCCTGTCACCTGACGTCTGGTGCGAATGTCAAGGACTGAGGACTCTCTGGCTCAGCATCTACTGACCTGTCTGCTGGACCACCTGTCCCTCTGCCTGAACCTGAATCTGACCTCTTGTCCGGCTCTGCATTCAGTTCCATTTCGCCTTCCACCTCAAAGCTGAATTCTGCAGCTTCACTCTCAAACTAGATTCTAGCAGCTTCAGTAGCAGTGACTCCCAGCACTGGTCCGGTTCAGTATTTTACCAATGCTAACTCCTACTCATCTCACTTCTGAGACCTCTTGACCTCCGCCGCAGCCTCTTTTTACATATACGTATAGAGCTATATAGGTATATTTGCTGTGTGATATGAGAGTTAATATTAGTGACTAGGAAAAAAAAGAACTTACATTTGCCATGGCCAGGCTACTAAGGTAGGTGGATTTTATGACAAATTATTGTCACGGAAACTTCTAAACCTTAAAACTTTATACTGCTATTCAGTAAATTCTGACATTGTGCAAAGACATAAAGTGTGTTCATCTATGTTTTTGGGGGTTTTTTTTGCTTTTGTGACAACAGGAAGAAAAAAAACTATTGGTTTGGCAAAATTTAGAGAAACTAAAGAGGGTCCAGCCAGGAGAGTCTCTAGAGGTACAAAAAGAAGTATTTGGGACTGGAGAGACGGCTCAGAGCTTAAGAGCACTGACTGCTCTTCCAAAGGCCATGAGTTCAATTCCCAGCAATCACACGGTGGCTCGCAACCATATATAATGAGATCTGGTGCATACATGCAGACAGAACACTGAATATATAATAAATAAATCTTTAAAATTAAAAAAAACGTAACCTAAAACTTAGGACAGAGTAGGGTGTGGCAATAATCTCTAGGGAGGCTGAGGCAGGAGGATCAAAAATTTATATACACAATTAACATAAAAAGTGGCCATGAATTTGAAAGAGAGTGGCTGGGGTGTATGGAGGGTTTAAAGGAGGAAATGAAAGGGAGAAATGTAATAAAATTACAGTCTTAAAACTAAAAAAAAACTGTTTTGCATACATTATATTTTGTTGTACATACATTATTATAAACATGTATCAAGATTTCTCTCTCTTTGTTTGCTAAAAGTAGAGGATGATACAGTTGATTTTCAGATATTGAATAAACCTTTCATACCTGTAACAAATCTCACAGGACATGGCCATCCCTAGCTATAGAGCTGGGCACTGTGCAATCTTCATCAAGTTGCTGGATAAAAACATGAACTAGCTCTTAGGAAAAAAGAGGAGGGCCTCCAAGGAGTAACTACTTTCCGAGCCAAGAGTTCAGCCATGAGCAGAAAGGGGAGAGGTAAGAGCTCACAGAGAAATAGATTCTTTGCCCCTGGAGAAGAGCCCAGGGAATTGTCCAATAGAACATGATTGGTTTTCAGGTTTACTAATGGCTGTTATGTGCTTCTAAATAACTCCTTCCTAAGTGGGAGTTTCCATTGTGGTTTGCCTATTGTCTGTTTTCCCATTAGATATTGGAAGTGGGGGAAGATAAGTCACAGAAGGATTGCAATATGAATACAAATAATGCTGTGAACTACTGGAGAGTAGGTTTGATATGATTTCGTATTACCCCAAACCCTTTTTAAGAAATTAAAAACTTTGAGACAGGGTTTCTTTGTGTAACTTTGGTGCCTGTCCTGGAACTTGCTCTGCTTGCCTCCAGGTTGGCCTTGAACTCACAAAGATCCACCAGCCTCTGCCTCCCAAGTGCTGGAATTAAAGGTGGTGCTACCACTGCCTGGTGAAATTAAAATTCTTTACAATTTCACACATGTGTATGATGTATTTGGGTCCTTTTCACTCCCCATTGCCCTCCCTCATGTCCCTCCTACTCCCACTGAACCTCTTCCTCGGCTCCCTTCTGCTTCCTACTTTCATGTCTTTGTTGTTTTGTGACTGCTGAGTTTGATTAGAATTGCTTCCATGCACGTGCGTGCGTGCGTGCGTGTGTTTTCTTTCTTGGAGTATAGGCAACACCAATGAAGAAAATGATTAACCCATCCTTATCCCAAATCTCTAATGTATTCTTAATATAATAACATGTTAATATATTATATTATATATTTAACATATAACACCGTATAATTATATGTAATATATACTTACGTGGAAGGACATATAAAAACGGCTATCAGTCACTGTGCACCCCAATGCTACCCTCCAGCAGAAGAACCACTGGAGCCACGTGCTGCATTTAGCGGCCGTTCCTCTTTACTTTTCTTCAGATAGAATGGAAATGGTTGTCCACTTTTCTTTTTGCTATCATGACAGTGACATTTTTGGAAGGCTCTAAGAAATGGTTATTTTGTGAAAGAGCCAACCATTTTGGAGTGCTCTGCTTCCCATAGAAATTACTGGCATTTCGTGGAGCATTGAAGTTCTGTGTCCTTCGTCAGACTCCCACGTGTTTATCCGTGTGATTATGGACTTGTGATCTCTACTTTCAACTGACCCCAAGCCTTTTCTGTCAGTATTTAGCTTCATGCTTGCATTGTTCTGTACTTGGCTAACTGAATTAACCTCTGAATCCTTTTACAGCTCTTCGATTTGATATGACTCATCTTTTTTTTTATGGTCTAAGATTTTTCAATCTTATCTTGTTAGGCTTATCTCCTACAACACTTAAGTTGTTTCTTTGGTTTTGGTTTTTTTGTTTTGTTTTGTTTTGTTTTTGGTAGGGTAGGGTTTAAGAAACAAGAAACTAAGATTTGGTGGCTAGTGTGCTATTCAACTTGATAAATTTTTGCTTCCAGACAGTCGCACTTACTTAGAGATTCACCTGCCTCTGCCTTCCAAGTTCTGGGATTAAAGGGGTGCACCTCACTACACAGCTATTATAGGCATGGGGCCCATGCCTGGGTTATTGGATGCTGAGGATGGAACCCAGGGCTTCAAGCATACCAGGTAAGCACTCTGTCTGTTGGGCTACATCCCCAGCTCCCGTATCCATTGTCTGTTTTTTTTTTTTTTTTTTCCCCCACATAGGGTCTCACAGAGCCCAGTCTAGTCAGGAATTCACCTTAAACTCTGAATCCTCCTGCCTCCACTTTCTGAGCGCTATGATTATATTTAAACAGTGCCACACACAATGTAGAACATAAATTTTCTGATATCTCCATCAATTCAATTTTCTATCTTTAACTTGAGTGGATGACAGGTACAGCTCCGTGGTAGAGCCTTTGTTTAGTGTGTGTGTGTGTGTGTGTGTGTGTGTGTGTGTGTGTGTGTTTCTGGGTTCAAACCCCAGCTATGCAAAAGTAATACCTCTGAGTGGAAAGTTGTGAATTCATGTCAGTTTCTCTCGTTCAAATAAAGTATCGGAAGATAAGTGTTTTGCTCTCTGCATTACCTCTCTGGTGCACAGCTGTGCTCTCCTTATGCACATATTTACAGAGCAGCTTCTTTTTAAAACCATCTGCATGTACTTGACCATGTCCTTTCCCCACTTGGGCTGTAGACCCTGATTTGGGTCGCTCTACTTTATAAAAGTTTTACTACCACATGCTAGTCCTGAGAACCTCTAGATGCCGCCCCCTTCATTCTGCTTGGATGTTTGTACTATGTCCTTACCCAGCCCCATCCTCTTCTTCCTGCTGGTGGATTTTGCCAGCATGTGCATGCCATCTGGACTACTGACCTTGCTGAACTCTTATTCCTGGCTTCTGGACTAACTTTCTCAGGAAGGGCGGAGAAGGAAGAGGAAGAAGGTGATTTATAATTTATATGTTCCTGTACTTAAGAGACTATACCAGGAACTGGTGTAGATGATGAAACTTTGCACTTGAATGAGCTTTCGGGGAGGACAGGACTTGGAACCACAGATACAAAGTACTATACATTTTATATGTGAGAAAAATCGAAGTAATTTGTAGCTACTGGAAAAACTTGAAGATGCCTGCTAACTTCTTGCTCCTTCTACAACCATTAAGAAATCTTCTTTTTTTAAAGCTCTCTTTGAACCTAGACTACCCTGTTACCTTTTGCTGTTCATTTTTAGACAGAGTCCTCTGTAGTCCAGTCTAGACTACAACTTATTTATCTAAGGATGATCCTCCTGCTTCCACCTCCAAAATTATGAGGTTACAGGATTATGCCACCCTATCTGACTTTAAATTATTTAAAATTTTTGTTTTCGGAGTTTACTGTGGAGCCCTGACTGACCTCAAACTTGAGATTCTCTTGTCTTCACCCTCTGAGTGGCTTGGATTACAGGCCTGTGTATCCATGTTTAGCTCTCAAGTTTATCTTAGCCGAAAGAACTCTCTCTCTGAAAAGTGATGCTTTGGCACCAACACGCTGGCTCAGCAGTAAAAGTGCTTTCCATCCACACCCAATAACCTGAGTTCAATCCTCAGATCCGACGGTAGAAGACTTCCGTTAATAACCTCACCCGCTTGTGACATGGGCGAACACACATGTGAACAGAAGTGGTGTTTTAAGGATGCTTCTTAGGAAATGCTCTTGCATTTGTCTTAAGCTGCTTTTGGAATGTGTCCTCCAGTTTGGGAGGATGCCCAGGCAATTGCCAGCCTAAATCATTACAGGAAAAGGCCTTTGGGGAGAGGGTCAACTTGGGGAATGAAGGTCCCATTAACTTAACCCAACTAGGCCTTCTGAGCTCCCAGCCTCCATTAGCATCCAATCACCAGGGCATACACGGGACCTTGGAAATTTCAAAACAGCTTCACACAGTGCATCTCCAAGGTCCTATGTATGCCGTGGTTATTATTACAGTAATTGGAACCACCAGCCAACAGTCCATAGTGAAAAGCTGCTGCCACACTGCCTGGGAGTTATGTTATAGACTTGTTAAGTGCCAGGCACTATTTTATGCCTTCTGATCTTCGTGCCCTTCTGATCCACTGGGATGAAACAGAAGTGAAAACTGGCAGGTATAGAAAAGGCTTAGTCCTTAGTGGGTTCTTCGTCTTCCCGATCCGTAGACAATTAGCAGGCGGTGTTATTTTTCTTGGATTTCTGGCCCAGAAGATCCTCGGATAGATCTGTGGCCCTAACACTCTTTTAATCCTATTTCCTGGCTATTGTCTGGACCTAGAGTTGTCTCCATTTTCCTCTGCTCATTTTTCAGACAGGGAATTAATATGCTTCAACCCAGCTCAATCCCAATCAGAATTTCCCCACTAGAATAGGATGGTGGAGTTAGCTTCACCTTGACTGACTCTCAGAAGAGAATTTGTGACTTTGCTCTTTAAAATAACTTAGCAATAAAGGTCCCCTTTTCCTTTTCCCATACTAAGACAACCATTTCTAGAAGCCAGGTATGGTGGTTGACAAGCCCAGCACTTAGGAGATTGAGGTGAAAGAATTGTGCGACTTCTAAGCTAGCCTAGATTTCATAGAGAGTTCTAGACTAGCCTAGGCTATAGTGTGTGGGCTCCTGTCTTGAAAAAGAAAGGGAAGAAAGGAAGGAAGGAGGGAAGGAAGGAAAAAAGGAAGGTGTTCACAAGTATCTGTGGTCATAAAAATTCAGTCCTACTTGTAGTGTCAAACTTGTGAGGCTGAGGCAGGAGGATGCCAAGTTTGAAACCACCCTGGGTTATTCAGAGACAGAACAAAGCAGAAGCAGACTGAGCTGACTTTGCAGAAGAGTAATTGGGAAGACCAAGAAGGTGTTCTCCATAACGTAGCATTTGAGAAACCTGAATGAAATTTGAGGAAAGACTACCTCTATTCCAGCGCAGAGCAGGAACAAAGGCCCTGAGATAGGAAGACTAAGGAAGGGCGGAAACAGCTAACTACTTAGAAGGCAATTGTATAAAGCAGGCCAAGATGATAGTGGCTTAGTCTGTGACGGCTACACATCTGCAAGTGGTAAACTTTGGCATCTGAAGGTAGCAGTGACAGACGTGTTGAGGGACTGGGAACAACATTTGGGAGCAAAGGACAGCTTTCAGGTTTGGGTCTTGGGGAACTGCGCAAACAATGGTGCCTCTTTCTGAGGGAGATGAGGATGGGAGTGGACTATAGGGTGTAGGGCTCGGGTTGTTGTGGGCAGGATTTGTTCAGGTGAGATGACACAGGAAGGTGAAGGAAGAGGTGTGGGCTAGACAGAAATTGTTGATGTCATCGACCTACAGTTAATAGAATCACACCTGAGTAGTAAGTGTAGACATAAAAAAAGACATAAATCACAGCCTACGGACCCCACCAACAAATGGAGATGAGGAGGAGCAGTCAAAAAAAAAAAAAAAAAAAAAAAAAAAAAAAAAAAAAAGAGGCCAGAGGAGCCACCAGAAAGCCAACAAAGAACACGTACATTTTATATGATTGCGACCAAATGTCAAACTGCTCGGCCTGTTTTCTCATCTATGAAACTGAGATAGTTAACAATCCCTATTCCAGGGCATACACTGGTTAACAATACACTCTCCAAGTCCAGGAGTAGCTAGAATTAGTTAATATTTCCCGTCTTAAGGGTTCTCACCACGGGGCGAGGTCGCATGCTTGTAGGGATGGGACCGGCAGAGAGCTGCATTAATTCGCAAGCCTGTGGGCGGAACAGTCCGTTTTACATCCTACACTGTTGCACCTAGAACCAAGTTGGGTTGGCCCCTGAGGTTTCCCCAACCCGACAAACACCAAAGCGGGATTACAGCAACTTGGTCCTTTCCTCGTTGTAGGACTCCCAGTAAGCCACCCCTTCTTTGCTAGCCCCGCTCACAGGCCGGAGGACCCAGCTAGGCTAAGATGATCTTTGGAATGCCCCTAGAGAATCGGTCCTTTCGCGGGGCGTCGAAGCCGGTTTCCTAGACGACCTTTCTCCGCTCCAGTTTCTCACTACCCTCAAGGGCTACCAGCCAGTCCTTTAGGCTTCATGCGCTGCTGTCCCAAGCCCACACACGAGTCTTTGGGTACGCCAGGAAGTGGTGGGACCGCCCGAGAGCAGTTCGTTTAATGGGGAAGCGTGGTTCGAAGACACTTAAGCCCCACGGTGAACGCTCGAAAGAAAAGCCGAGCGCCGCTGGGAGTGGGATGCCGGTTCAAGCCCTGGATACAGTCGGGCTGGCGGAGCGCCACGTTTAGTCCCCTGGAGCCGCGGCGCACTTGCGTCCCACCCTCCAGAGGGCCCGCCCCTCAAGCCCCGCCCTCCCGTAGCGGCCAGCATCCCCGGCTGCAGGTTCCGCCCCTTAGGCTCTTCCTCCCACCCCTCCCCGTCTCATCCCTCAAACCCCGCCCTTCTCAGAAGGCCCCCGTTGCGGCCCCGCCCCTCAGGCCCCGCCCCCTCAGGTTCCGCTCTCCTCGCCTTCCGAAAACCCGGTTGAGGCCCCGCCCCTTACCGCGGCCCCGCCCCGTGCCCATCCGCGCCTGTGGCTCCCTGCTGATCGCTCCGGAGTCCCGCGGTCCGGGGTGTCGGCTTTCTGCCGCGGGCGGCCGGAGCTGCCCTCCCTGCCTCCCCACCCCCCCGCCCCTCCCTCGATCGCTGTGGTCCGGTAGCTCCTGGCGGGCGGCCTGCGGGCGGGCCGCCCTCTCATCCTTAGCCCACCCCCTCTTAAAGCCGCGGCGGGAAGATGAGGTTTCGTGAGCCGCTTCTGGGCGGCAGCACCGCGATGCCCGGCTCGTCCCTGCAGCGGGCCTGCCGCCTGCTCGTGGCCGTCTGCGCGCTGCACCTCGGCGTCACCCTGGTCTATTACCTCTCGGGCCGCGACCTAAGCCGCCTGCCCCAGCTAGTGGGAGTCTCATCTCCATTTAAGGGAGGCACGAACGGCACCGCCGCCAGCAAGCAGCCCCCGGGAGAGCTCCGGACTGGGGGCGCACGGCCGCCGCCTCCTCTAGGAGTCTCCTCGAAGCCTCGCCCGGGTCCCTCCAGCCCTGGAGCGGCTTTTGATACCGGCGCGAAGAGCAACTTGACTTCGGTCCCATTGCCCCCTACCACTGCACTGCTGTCGCTACCCGCTTGCCCTGAGGAGTCCCCGCTGCTCGGTAAGAACCAGGATCGGAGGTCAGGGACTCCTCGGATTTCCTCAGTAGGGTCACCGGGACGTTACCCTATGATCTGCTAGCCTCAGGGTTTTGATCAGAGTACTTAATCCCCCAAGACCAACTTCGGGGCTGACTCGGGAGAGGTTGGCTGGTTGTCTCAGAGGAAGGGGCCCTCTTGGGAAGTTCTCAGGCTCTTCTGGCCCCAGCGCCAGAAAAGGCCCTGGAAACACCCTTGTTCTTGCCCAAGGCTCAGGAAATTTTGGAGTTGGGGTCGGTTTAAAGTAGCCGGTAGACTGAAAGGCTACTTACTGCCTTGCCTACCTGTAGCAAAACCGGCAGCAACTTCTACGGTTTGAGGACAGGACCGACTGAGCAAACCACCTCCTTTCCCACCATCCTCCACTCCGCCTTTAAACAAATGGCTTAACTTTCTCTTTAAGGTTGCTTTCTGGTTAATGGAGATAATAGACCGCATCTGTTTAAGGAGTTGTTTTGAAGGAGTAAATGAAACACTGTAACTAGGAGTTTAAATAATGAGGATGAACTTTTAGAAACTTGCCACAGTTGTGGGATTTCTTCCTATTGGTAGGTCCTGGACCTAGGGGCCTTCCGTCTCTCACTCCAAGTTCCTTCTCCTGAAGGTTCCTCTTAACCAAAGTGAGCCTGGCTCTCTCCAGGGTCAGAGTGCCTGTGTACTCAGGGGACTGGAGGCCTAAAGTTAACCAGATCGCTCCGGATCGCTGGGGGCTGCACTTCTCTGGCACTGCTCTCCAGCTGATCTGAACCCTGACCCTTCCTTCACCAGGCAGACAGCGGGTAGATGGGTTTACTTTCTAGTACTAAGGAGGCTGGCCCGGGGTAGACCTCTGTTTGGCCTGTAGACCACAGGTTGCTGCCCTCGTTACCAGCCAGGTGGCTGCTCATTTCTAATGCAGGTTCTAGAGAATGTTGTTCAGAGGAGCCCCACCTCCCCACCACAGGCAGGCAGCCTGCCAAGAGCCCTGTCACGTTCCGGGAGAGCCCTGGCAGAGCAGGCCTTCCTATAGTTTCTTGCTCAATTTCTCCAATAATTACTTCAGTATTTTCATATCAAGTTTGGGAGGAACCTCTTGGAATTGGCCAAACACGAGCGGGAAATTGAATTCCTTTGGACTGGGTTGTTAATCTGGGAAACAGGAGTAGTCCTCTGGAGGGTGAAGGAGAATATTAGTCCTACTGGGAAACATCAACTTCAAACATTGTAGTGTTCCTTTCGAGGGTGTTAGATAAGCTTGCCGGTGCTTACCTCACAGGGTTGTTGTAGGACTAGTTGAGATTGTGTACATAGTAAGCATAAAATAGCAAGTAATCAATAATACAGTTTGAGGCTGGGCGGCATTGTTTCCCTAGACCCTGTGGAGATGGCACTGAAGAACACAGGAGGGGAGCGGGTCCCCAGATTACAGAGCATCAGGGCCAGGGCCGTCGTCTGCTTTTGTTTTTGGTTGTTGCCTGGGCATTATGCAGATAAAAAGACAAATTAGTTAGTAAAAAGTACTCCTGGGCCAGGCACATAGCTCAGTCAGTGGAGTCCTTGCCTAGCATCAGAGAGCATTGGGTGTGATCCCAACACCACTTCCGGTGAACAATGCCTGGAGCCGTAGCACTTGAGAGGTGGAGACAGCAGGATCAGAAGTTCAAGGTCATCTTCTCCTGTGTAGTAAGTTGGAGGCTAGCCTGGGATACATCAAACCCTGTTTGTTTCAAAATGAAAGCCAGATACCCATGTTTATAGTTGTTTGGGGTGTAGGGTCTTCCTGCTGAAATATGAGAGAAGTGGTGGCTATAGTTCTGCTGGGCTTGGTTTGGCAATGTGGTGTTGCTAAATTAATTCTAAAACAGACATCTCAAAAGGACCTTTCAGAGAGACAACATTTTAGACTGCAGAGCCAGAGGCCAGGGCCTGACTATCTTCATGTGACTTGCATGGGACTGATGTTTAGGCTGCTGCTGAGGCCACAACCCAGAAATGAGGGTAGAGGTTTTTAATTAATTAATTTATTTTTTAACTGCGCTCTTAGATTTGAATAATGTGCAACTTTTGGAGGGCAGACAGTTCCTGGCCAGGAGGAATCTTAAGAAAGCTTTCAATCTGCCAGGGACTCTGTGTGTGTGTGTGTGTGTGTGTGTGTGTGTGTGTGTGTGTGTGTGTCTCGGGGCGGGTAATCAGGCCCATCTGTTCAGCTGGGCAGGTGTCAGTTGAAGTCCTTGGCCGTGGTTTTGAGGTTGGTGGGAGGAAGCATCCCTGGGGGTTAGCACTGTTGCCCTTTCACTACTTACAGTTCCTTTCCCTGAGTTTCCTCTACTTTCTGGTGTCCAGCGGTCTGAGCCGGACGCTTGGATCTTTTTCAATTGATTGCTGGTGACTTTGAGATGGTAAGGGACCAGATCAGACTGCTGTTAGCTTGCTGTTAGATCTGGCTTCAGTTCGCCAGGACACTTGAATGGACTTTAGATAGGCTGAGGTTAGAATCGTGCTTCTGCAATAGGTCTGACTGGGGGCAGGCTGCATTGTTTTTAGTACTAGTGGTAGCTGGACTCCTCTCTCCTGTGGGGCTAGTATGAGTCCCTGGCTGTCTGTTCCATCCTCCCCAACCCCAGTGCAGGCTATAGGGGCTGGTTGACCTTTCCTGAGAAGTTCTCCAACTTGCCCAGAGAATTCTAGTTAGTTCAGGCTTTTTTTTCTCTAGTCCCGTGACAGGCTTCCAGGTAACTGTGCACTGTACTCTCTACTGACCATGGCAATGGGGCTCTCTTTTCTGGCCACCTGGATGTTTGCCTGCGATGGGAGGAGCTGCAGCCTTGCGGCTCTTTCCCAGAATGTTTATCTTTTTCTCGAATGTTTTATCTGCTCATATTTGGCACAGCTCAAACATGATTTGACTGGCTGTGGCACAGGCATTTTGGGTGTGGTGTTGGTCGAGGAGGTAGACAGGCATATCAGGCTGGATTCATTGGGGGAAATAGCAGGCTGAGCTGGGACCTGGGACAGATAGTGCAAATCCTTCAAGGGGGCAGTGAGTTCTGGGCAACTTCAATCTCAGAGACCCTTCTTGCCCAATTATGCTTTAAGGAGATAACTCTTCATTTGTTCAAAAGGGAAGATTAATGTGTGTGTGTGTGTGAGTGAGTTGCATTTATTTATTTGTGTATGTGTGTATACGTGTGTGGACCTGTGTGCCATGGTGTGAGTGTGGAGATTGGAGGACACCTTGTGGGAGTCAGTAGTTTTCCACTCTGTGGGTTTCAGGGATGGAATTCGTGTTGTCAGGCTTGGTTGCAAACACCTTTACCTGCTGAGCCATCTTGCTGGCCTAGGATTCATATCTAGACGCAAACAGGAGCTCTAGATAACCAAGGCCCTTTTAGAGCACTTGTTGATAGGGCAATTTCCCTGGCTTTGGGGGGTGGGTGCTTGTAGCTGAGCCTCTGCCGTGGCTTGTGAGTGACGTTGAAGATGAAGTACTTGCTAGGTCTGTTCTGGGCTCTTGGCTCTCAGGCATGTCTCTGTATCAGGCTGCTGCCTCCCTTCACCCATGCGTGCACAGGCGGACACAGGCAGGCTGATTAGAACAGCCTGTGCTGGGAGATGTGGGAGAGGACTGTCCTTGACTTATCCACTCTGGGATGACTGTTGGGACCTCATCTCCCTTTCTTTTAAGGGTGAAATCTCATCCTGGGTATTGGAGGAGGTGCAGAGAGCCTCATTTGGATGCAGATCTTGCAGCTTTGAATTTGGGTAACTAGCCCTTTAAGCCGGTTTTGTCTTGCTGCTTTTCTCTGGAGGCAATAATTTATTGATGTGCACACAGATCCTACTGTCTTTTTCTAACGGTCATATTAGACAGAACCTAACCTACCTGGAGCCGAGAAGTACATTCTAGGAAAAACATTTCAAGGCCTCACCTCATCTCAGACACAGTCAGGTAGCCAGAAAGTGGATACCTGATTGCCAAAGTCCTTCAGAAATACCCTCCATGACAGTCTGGATCTTTTTTTTTTTTTTTTTTTTTTTTTTTTTTTTTGTAAAACCTGTTCATTTCTCCCAAATAACATTATGGCAGGAAAAGTGAGATCCCTGCCTGTTCTTTATTCTACACTTCCTAGGGATGTGGCTCAGTGATTTGCATATATATCTTGGGTTTAATCCCAGCACTGAGGGGAAAAATTCCAGGTTCGAGTGTGGGAACCACCTTGGCAGAAGGGCGTCAGATGATCTTGGGACGTGGAAAATAAGAGCCAAATGTAGGATTGGATTAAATCATGGTTTCTCGGTTTAGCATTCCTGGAGGGGACTTGGTGGTTTTCTTGCCTCAGGTTAATGCCCAGAAAGACTAGCTCGGAGGACCAGGAGTTGCCTTGATGGGGCTCAGAGAGTGGAAAGAAGATCTCTAAGGTGCTTGTACATCCCTTCCTCTGAAAGGTCTTATGTGGATGTCCGGATGACTCTGGTAATTGCAGTGTGTACTGTGTGCAGCACTAGAGCTACAAAGAAGGGAAAGGGTCTCCCTTGCAGCAATGCACAATTTAGACAAGAGAGACATAATTACTATGTCTCTGAACTGTGTGTGTGTGTGTGTGTGTGTGTGTGTCCCTTTCCCTAACATTCTAACCTCCCTTCCTTTCATTGAGAGAGAAGCTCAGGCTTGATATCAGAGTTCTTCTGTCCTGATTTTATTTGATTGTGTGAAAATTTTCCTTTTCTTTCCAAAGCTGCCCATTAGCTCTGCTGGGTAACCTTAACTTGCTGCTTTATAATGATCATAATGAGATATCAACGGCCATCTGCCTGGGTATTATGGTCTTTGAGTAGCAGCAGGGTAGGGATTTCCAGGCTAATTTAGGGGTTGAGAATGATGGGGCAGTTGATGCCAAGTCAGCCTGAGCCCTCCCACGGGCTCCACCCTGGGACCGCTCAGACTGTGGAGGCACGGTCGGCAGGCTTATCTTGGCCTCAGTGGGCTAAGGTCTCTGTGAAAGGGGCCTAGTTATTTTTTGGCTAAACCTGGAGATTTCTTCACTTCCAACTTATTTACTCCCTCTATTCCTTATACCCATTCTTTGTTCCCTGTTTGTTCCTGCCAAGAGAGACTGAAATTCTGCTTGAATTAATGTCTACTTGGAGTTTGCAAGGTTTTTTTTTTTTAAATGCAGTGGAATGGTAATCTTTTTATAAGAAATTGTGTGCATGCATGCCTGTGTGTATGTGTGTGTGAGTGTCCGTATGTGTGTGCACGTATGTGTGTGTCCATGTGTAGGCAGGCTTGCACCCTGTGGAGGTCACAGGACAACTTTGGGTATTAGTCCTTGCCCTCCACAGTGTTTGAGACAAGGTTTCTGTCGTTTGCTGCTGCATACAGCGGGGCTACCTGTTCCGTGAGCTGCTGGGATTCTCCTGTGTCCTCCTCCCAGACTGGCTGTAGGAGCACTGGGAATAGAGACATACTATAGCCTGGCTTGTATGTGGGGATTCAGATTTAGGGGCTCCTGATTTCACAACAAAAACTTTATCTGCTGACCATCTCCCCAGCTTCGGAGTGGTCTTCTGACGAATCGGCTTCCCTTGGAGACTCTGATACTGTGATGGTTTTACATTTGATTCTGCCGTAGCTGATGTGCTCCCTGGGCCAGTGACCAGCCAGTCCCTGCAACTTTGAAGGGCCTTAGCAAGGTGTGGGACTGCACTTCATGATCTCCATAGAGCTAGCCTTCCTGTATCTAAACTGGGCAAGGTCTCCTGAAAGCTGTCTGCAGCTGTGACTTAAAAGACCTCAGTTGTGTGCCTTTGTTTGTCTGGGTCTGTGCAGGGTGAGGTGAGGGTGCCATTGTCCCCGGGAGAGCTCTCTAAGTCCTGTTCTGAAAGTCAGAGACCTCTAGGTTAGAGGGTTGTGGTGTTTTGGCCGGATTTTAGTTCTAAGTGAACGTGGCCTAAAGGGATTTGTCCTTAGCAGACAGAGGGATGAGTCACACACCCGGTGTTCTTGTTCTGGTTCCACGTTTTCAACTTGTCCTCAGCCCTCCACTTCCTTGTACAAAGGGAGGCCAGGGGCTGTAACATTTATTGGTTATTGCTGAACTCTTAGCAAGGTGTATTGCTAAGTATATTCTGGGTGTATTGTGTAACTATAATGATTTGCCTCATAGAGGTGTCAGGACAAAGACTGTGGGTCTTCATGTTTTCTTTTTCTTTTTTAGGGTAGGAGCAACCTTTTGTGTGTGTGTGTGTGTGTGTGTGTGTGTGTGTAAAGGTGTGTGTAAAGTGATGCAGGGGATGGGGTTATATAACTCAGTGCAGAGAACTTGTATGATTTGATGATCTCCAGCTCTGAAAACATACAAACAAAAATCAGGCACATTGAAAATAACTTGCGAAGTTAAAAAAAAGAAAAGTACACCCACATTCTTTTCACCCAGATAGACATGCTTCCCTATTTTCTGCCTGTCTTCTCTTTTGACATGTTTAAGAATATAGCTGCTACCTTGTTTCTGGGTCTTTGTTGTTGTTTGTTGTTGACAGTGTCTTCCTAGGTTTCCCAGGCTTGTAACTCCTGTGTTACAAGGAGTACAAGTTATGGTACTCCAGATGGGCTGGTACCATACTCAGTATGCCAGCTAGTTTTTATGTCATTCGACACAAGCTGGAGTCTCTTGGGAAGAGGGAACCTCAGTGGAGAAAATGCTCCCTTCAGGTTCGCCTGTGAGTAAGCCTGTGGTCCATTTTCTTAGTGATCGATATCTGTAGGAGGGCCCATCCATTGTGAGTGGTTCCACCCTTGGGCAGATTGTCCTGGGTGCTATAAGAAAGCAGCCAGGAGAGCCATGAGGGAGGAACAAGCCGATATGCAGCATCTATCTCTTCATGGCTTCTGCTTCAGTTTTAAGTGTCAGATGAAATAATTCCTTTCCTCCCCGAGTTGCTTTTGGTCATAGTCTTTATCACAGCAATAAAATCCTAACTAAGACACCCAGGATGACTGATATCTTTACAGGAGGAACAATAAACTGATATAAATTCATACAGATAGCCTGGTTGTCATCCTTTTTTTTTTATTCATTGCAATCTTGGTCCTGCATCTTTTAAATAATCACAGAGGTGGGATGGAGATACAATTCAGTAGTAGAAGGGTGATTGCTAGCAGTTGTAAGGCCCCAGGCTTGATCCCTGTACTGCAAGAAAATAATAAAACAAAACTAGCAAATAAATCACAAAAGCAGTATATCATCTAGGTTGGCAGAGTATGCCATAGCTGTCTTACCGTCAGCTGTTGTTAGACACATATCTGTGGGTGTCTGGAGGTGTGGTGAGCCTTGTGCTCAAAATTGTACTTTTTGTATGCTGTCTGTAGAACATTTTCCAAAAGAGAAAAAAAAATGATTTTTTTTTTTTGAGAAGCTCTAGGTTTCAAGCCTCCTACGAAGGGTTAAGTGCATTGGAAACGACAGGTTTGCACAGCGCTGTCAAACGATTACCACTTGTGTGGAATGATGGGTCTAGAGTTCTGATTAAGAGGAGAAAAGGGTCAGGAAGCGCCTGGGCAGGTCTCTGGAGCTGGCTGAAGAGATCTGCTGCGGATAGAACCCATGGGGATGGTATGCCCTCAGGAACTTCTCCACTCGTCCCCTTAGCTGCCAGATCCCTGGGTAGGCTCATATGGCCTAATATGGCTCCAGGGCTGAGTGCTGGATGAGTCCTGGTGGGCCAACCACTGCTGTAGACATCATCAAGATGTGACAGAGGGGAGGTAGGAAGGAACCAGCAAATCAGATTCTGAAACACACACAGCTTTGCTGCTACCACGTGTTCCTGAGTTCCAGGGAGGGGCTGTGGTGTGAGACTCTTAGGTTTCCGGGAATTCTCTTAAGGGAAAAAGCCTGGGGAAGCAACAGAGCCTGGCTTTCAGTGAGGACTTGTGGATTACGTCAACAAAGCTTCAGGCTGCTGCACTCTGTGCTTGGCTGTTTCCAAGGAGTATATTTTGAAGTTACTCCATTTTGAATGTCCTCAGTGGAGCTGAATTCTCTTCTGAGGGGGATGTTTGGTGGAGAATCTACCGGGGGTCTTTTGACACTGCGCTTTTTGAAGTTAGAGCAAGGTTGCATTGAAGGAAGGGGCAGGATTCTGCTAGACCAGCTTGACCCACGTAGCCTCTGAGGTCAGGTTCCTTCCTGCCTTTCCATGTGGGCCTGGAGGGGCCTGGTAGGAGCGTCAGTAAATGCTTGGCCCAACGACAGGGTTCCTCCTAAAAATGCCTTTAACATTTTCTCTAAAAGTTCATCCCTGTTTTGCATAATATCCTCTTGCCTTTGACGTCCTGAAACCACAGAGCTGCTATTGGTGCGACAAGACACCAACAGCCTGGAAAGAGTAAGAGACAGGCAGGCAGAAAAGTACTCTAAGCTCGGGGAGACTCAGAGAAGCTGAGTGTCAGGCCAGAGTGGGGACATGGCCTGGTAGCTTCCTCTATTTAGATAAGCATTGTAGGCAGCCTAAGCAGGGGCCCTGCTGGCCAACATACTTAAAAGAGACCCCAAAGGAAGGGGACAGACGTGACCTCATTTGCTTATACAGCAGGCTTTTATGGACAACTACACTGTACGAAGTGCGAGAGGTAGACACAAACAAGGTCCAGCCTCTGGCTATAGAAGAGTCCCTTCACGGTGGGTGAATCAGGTCCAGAGCCTTTCTGTTCAGAGGCTCTGAGGGGCAGGGAGTGAAATGAGTGGTCTGGACTAGGGCCAGCATCAGAAACCAAGGGCCCCTTGCACACAGTGATGCTGGCAGCCCTGCCTTAGCTTGTCTGAACACTGTTCCCGCGCTGTGGTGGGCTGGGGTCTATCGCTGGACAGCCCCTGACCTCTTCTAGTTGCTATCACGTGGCTAAATCTCCGGCTGTTGCCGACAGGGTAGGAGAGGGAAGGAAGTGAAGGCCGACGGAGCCGGAAGACGCTAGAAGAGGCAGTGGCGCTGGCTGTTGGAGACTGCTGTAGGCAGGAGGAACCTCGGGGAGGCAGTGGAGGAGGCTGGAGTGGAGTGGAGAGGGCAGGGCGGATCTGCAACTCTGGTCGATTCAGAGTTCTGCCCCTGGGGTGTTAGGCCAATCCAGACTCTTTTGGGTCCTGTTGCCTCCCTGAAGCTCAAGTGAACGGTTTCTCTCCTCCCGAAATTCTAGTGTGGGGCGTGTGTAGAGATAGCAGCTCTCTCGAAAGGCCTCAGAAATTCCTTGTGGGGCTCACCACCCACTGCTTTCAGCGCATTTGTGGTGAGGCTGCTTCTGAGGCTTTTGGCCTCTCTGTCGATAAGCATGATGATGTAGCAGGAGCATGGCTGAGAAATAGAGCGAGGAGGCTTGAAAGATGGATGGCTCAGCCGTTAAGCGTGCCCTGCTTTTCTAGAGGACCCGAGTTTGGTTCCCAGCACCAACCCTGAGTGGTTCGCAGCCACCTGACTCTTGCTCCTGGGATCTGATTGTCCGGACCTCTGAGGGCGCTTGTGCACACACAGTAAACACTCACACGGACAAACATGAAGTGAAGAATGGCTTTGTCATACTAGGCAGCTGTGAGGTCTGAGACCGTTGTCTCTGCGGGCCTCAGTGTTCTCCTGTATAAAATGGGGTAATAATAGTATCACTTAAGAGATGAGAGGTTTAGGGAATGGCCAGGAAAAGGCCTAAAATAGCGCCTGGTGCGTGTTAAGCTCTGATTGTGCTGCTTATCTTTGATAATGGCGATGCTATATGTCCCCTGAGGATACCCGAGGTCACACAAATTGTACTGAACCCTATTTGTCTGTGACAAACCTTAATTTCTAAATCAAACATAGATAAGAGACAATAGTAGCAAAAATAGAACAATTTTATAATGGTTACCAATATGCTGTAATACAAATTCTTTAAGACTAGTGGATGGTTTGTAGAATTTTGCATGTGGTGTTTTAGGACCGTAGATAGGACTAGACCAGGGTGGTAACTGAAATTGTGGAATGGAAAACTGAAGGGGAGGCTGGAATTCTCATTTTTGATGGATTTCCCCCTTGCCAGGGACCAGGAATTGAACTAGGAACCTTGCGTATTTTAGACAAGCACTCTACCACTGAGCCACACCTCCAGCCCAGCCTCCCTTGTGTGTATGTATATGTGTGTCTGCATACATGCTTGCTCACATGCACACACTGAAGTATGTACATGTGGAGGCTAGAGATCATTGTCCTATGTCTTCCTCAATAGTTCTCCACCTTGCTTTTTGAGCAGGTTTCTCAGTAAGCCTGGAGCTCACTGCCTAGTGTGGCTGGCTAGCAAGCTCTGGAGCCCCACTCAGCCCATTCTTCCCGACTCTAAGTTCACAGACATGTACTGCCGAGCCTGACTTATCCGATGTAGATGGTCTGAACTCTGGTTTTCCGGCTTGCACGGCAAGCACCTTACCCGCTGAGCCATACCTTCCTTCCCCCACTCATGTGTCCTACTTTATGGGATCTGTTCTCTTTATAGTTGAAAATGATACCACATTAGATTTTTTTATTTTTATTTTTATTTTTTTCACATTAGATTTTTTTTTGAAATTGTCCCTACCACTGCAATAAAGCTACTATGTCAAAATGCACGGATAGTTTACTGTTACAGTCATAATTATTGTGTGAAACTAATTTAAATCCACCTATTTCTATTACCTTCCAAAGTGTAATTTTGCCTTTACTTAACCTGATTATCTTTAGTTGTGGCTGCCTAGTATCTTTTTACCGTTTTTTTTGAAACAGGGCTTCTCTGTAACCCTAGCTATCCTGGAACTTGCTCTGTAGGTCAGCCTAGCCTCGAACTCAGAGAGCTGATTGCCTCTACCCCAAGAGTGCTGGGATTAAAGAAATATGACACCACTTCCTGGCTTAACTGTTTTGTTTTTTAATTAAAAATTTTCTTTTCTAATTAAAGATTTTTTCATAGGATAGACTCGGATCATGTTTTCCCCTCCCCTAGTTTCTCTAGTTTTCACTGTGTAGTCAAGGCTGACCTAAAATTCATAATCCTCCTGCCTCAACTTCATGCCTGTTTACTAATCTTACTGCTAATTCCTTAGTGTTCTTCATTTCAGGTTTCACTGTCATAATCTTGAACATATTTTGTAGGATATAATTCTTTATTTCAATTGAATTACTGAGGCATTTATCTAATTAATCTTTATCAATAAAAAAGCGGGAGTCAGACATTGGGGTAAGGACCCAAAAGATCAGAGAAGCATGGGAGCAGCCACAGTGACTTCCTGCCTCTTTTGTTCCTTCCTCTAAAAGGGGCTGAGATCCTCTCTCAGCCTCGCCTTACTACTTCCTGTCTCCTATCTGTCCATAGATCTCCAAACCTCTGTGGTTCATTTCAGTCAGCTAGTACCTAGCTCCATTCTCTGACCCAAAGCAAGCTTTGTTTTCAGAATGAAATCAAAATATCACACAACAAATTACTTCCTGGGGATATATTCTTAGAAAGAATCTGTAGGTCGGTTATGGTCATCCTGACAACGTGGGTTCACATTGCCACACTGCTTTCTGAGAGGTCTGGATTGTTCACAGGCTCTAAATTTGAAATTCCCGACTTCTAAAGAATGTGGATTCAAAGAGAGTGTTGAATCTATCTTGAGCTTCATGTGAACTTTCCTAGTGTGTCTCTCTCTCCCCTGGTGGGGGGAGGGGGAGAGAATTTTCCCAAGCATGGCATGCTTTTTTTTAAACAGTGACTGCCTCTGCCTCCGGGCTGTTCCTGCCTGGGTGCTCAGTATTCTAAAGAGGAATCTGCTGATTCTTTATACTCCATAAGCAGAGATGATTTATACAAATCATCTTTATCAAAAATGAGTGAACTTTCCTCTTTCCTTTATAAGCAAAGCCAAGCTTATAGAATAGGATCAGACGTTAGCTATAAAAGCCTGACTTTAAAATGATATTGGTCTAAACCTTTGTGAGTTGGTTACATGCAGCCAGTCATAGAGACTCTTAGGAATCGTTTGTGACAGACTAGCCTGGGTGCTTGATCTTTTAACCTGAGTGGACAAATTCCTGTGTAACAGCTCTGGTTTATAGAAGCCAATAACAGCACTCAAATCAAAGAACACTGAAATCATACTGGATTAAAAATAAGTTGATGCAAGTTGTCCAAAATCTACAACTACGAGGGGCTAGTATTTTCCTTGCACATGCCTTTTGTCTGGCTTACAGGGCTGGAGGTTGAGTTCAGGGCCTCGTACATGCCAGGGCAGGCCTCTCTGGGAGACCAGTAGAAGCTTGCTTAATTGCATAAATGGTAAAGTGATTAGAGCCAGTGATTTCAAATGACCACAAGTTTCTAGATCCAGGAGAGGGGTCCTTATTCAACTTGTAAGGGGCACCGCCTTCCTCCTCTAGTCACTTCCTGTGTCTTCTACCCAGTTCACAGTTCCCTTCTGATGTAGTAAGACACTCTGGGTGCTTTGAATCAGGTCAGAGCTGTTTTCTTCCTATGTGAAATGGGATCGTTTCTTTCCTTGGAGGGTTCACAAGAGGATTCAATGATACGAGATGTATAATTGTTGATCAGCGCTGCTCCTCGGGCACAGAAGGCGTCCATTCAGTTCCCTAGGCTGACTTGGTCAAGTGTCTTGCCAATGGAGAGGTGTGAAGCTATGACCAAAGCTTATGGAAGCAGAAAACTCAGAATTGAGAATGGTCTGGCTGTGTGGACGGACCTCCTCCAGGCCACAAGGAGAAGGGCTTCACCTTGTTCATCCACACTGGGAACATACTTAGACTGTGTGCTTCCACGTGTTAGGTGTGCCAGGTATTTGTAGCAACCTGCACAGTCTTCTCAGGGTAGACAGTTTGCGAGTATTCAAATCATAAACAGTTACAAGTTTTTCAGAAGGAGTCAGAAAGGAGTGTTTTGTGGAGTTGGATATTTTGTGGAGTCTCGAGAGGAAAGAAGGTATGTTATTAAAATAGAAAACTGGAGAATTCTACACAGAGAAACCCTGTCTTGAAAAACAAACAAACAAAATGGAAACCAAATGTGTGTTCATTTAGGTCGTATGTCTGGCGTGATGGCAGACCACCTAAGGCACAAGCCTGGGCTAGCCTTCTATGTTCTACATAGGGGCTGGAGTTGAAATCCAGGATGCCCAGTCTGTAAGTCAGGTCTGCTGCCAGTGTACTGAGTGATCTCTGGGTCTCAGTTTCTCGCTAACCAAGGGTTAGCGTGGGTGCTCATTGGAGTACCTTCCTGCCTGATGTTGCTAGTGCAGCCATGGTTAGCCGAAAGACTTCACTGAAAGACACTGAAGTGTGTACCAGGGCCACCTTGTAAAGCTGGGATAGTTGTCAGTGGAGCGTGTGAACCAGACTTGAGTCTCAGCTGAAGAATGCATACTTGCCCTGCCCTCACATGATGTTGTGGTTTACAGATTCACACCTGAGAACTATGCAACTGAGTTACAAGAAAGCTTTCTTTCTCCTTCTCTCTTTCTCTTCCTCTCTCTCTCTCTCTCTCTCTCTCTCTCTCTCACACACACACACACACACACACACACACACACACACACCGTATTCCATGTTTTATATAAATTATAACTGTTGGGCTGCATTCATAGCTCCCCATGGGTGCCTTTGGCACACACACACCTGCTTAGATTCATCAGGCAAGCCCAGTGCCTAAGCAGAACAACAGATGCTAGGGCTCAGCTGTTGACTTGCTCAGTGTGAAAACCTAGTCAGTGGGCACCAGTCTGACTATAGAGTCCTAGACTGCAGCCACAGCCCCACCAACCGTGTGCACCTTCATAGTTCAGCCCTCCCTGCATGCCAGGCGCCAGGGAAAGTTTCTCATTAGCACTCACAGCACATTTTCCTGCTAAGGTCTGTTCTGACGAGACCTCTGTTATAATTGTTATAATGCCGAGTAGCTCTGGTACAAGAGGGCGTCCCTTTGTTCTTCCCAAGTGGGAAAATACTCAGGTTTCTACTGTTAAGAATTGTGTTGGAAAGGGAGTTTCATGGTGCACGCCTTTTATCCCAGCACTCGGGAGATGGAGACAGGAGGCTGTCTGTGAGTTCGAGGCCAGCCAGGTCTATAGAGTGACTTCCAGGACAGCCAGGGCTACACAGAGAAACCCTGTCTCAAAAAGACAAACAAAACAAAACAAAAACAAACAAACAAAGGAATTCTGTAGATGCAGACAGCTGTACCCAGAAGGCCACAGGTTTCTCGGGGAGTCGAGGAGTCAAAAGCCAGAGAAGTAGGCTTACTCTGGCCTTAGATCATGTCAGACTGTCGCGGTGACAGCCCCGACCTGCAGGCCTAGGGGTCCAGACGCCTTCCTCCCTTCCCCGGCAGCCCTGGAGAGGCCTCCCACTCCGCTGCCACTGCTAGTCTCTTCTTTCCCATCCAGCTCTCAGACTCCATCTCATGGCCCGTTGTCTTCTCTGTTTAGTTGCTGGTTTTGCTGCCTTCTTTGCTATTTGTTGTGTTTTATCTTTATTCTCACTTCCGTCACTGAGCCCCAACACGGGCAGCCCTGCTCCTGTGTTTACCGCACGTGTGTGTGCTTCCACTGGTTACACTGGAACCTCTGGAATGTGTGTGTATGCATTTCTCATTTCAAACCATTACATTTTTTAGATTGACACGCAGTAAAATTGATTTCTTTGTCATGTAGTTTTGTGGACTCAAAGACGCTTATATTTGTGTCAATCCCACCGTAATCAAAATACAGGCCGGTTTAGTCCCTGCCAACGCCCGTCTCATGAGCCATAGCCTCCCCTCAGTAGCCCCACCCTCACCTCACAGTCTACACGTCACAGAACTCACTGTTTAGGCCAGGCTGACGTTGGACTCTCTATATAATCCTCCTGCCTCCGCCTCCCACATGCTAGGATTGTTGAACTATCACACCCAGCTATCTATTTTTTATTACTTTTATCTCCCTCCATCCCAGGGCCTTACACAAAATAGATAAGCACATTACCACTGAGCCCCAGCTTTAAAAGGAGAGAGAGAGACAGAGACAGAGAGAGGGAGAGAGAACACGTGCGCTTGTGTTTTGAGACCAGATATCTGTTGTATGGTCTTGGCTGGCCTAGAATTCATGTTTCTTCTCCACTTCCCGAGTCCTGGCCTGGCAGGCACCCCTGCCTAGTTCCTTATGAAGATTTTGTCAGTTGTACCAATAATGTGGTAAAAAAAAAAAAAGTCAGAAATCATGTATTATATTCAGCCTCTCTATCTGGCACCATAGCCCAAACTTCCTTTGTATTTTATGACAGGACATTGTTGAAGAGTAGAAGCCAGTTATTTGTAGGAGTTCCCTCAGGTTTGCTGTTTGTTCATGAAGACATGTTTTGTGTGTTTTGTTTTGTTTGGACAGGGTCTTACTATGTAGCCCAGGCTAGCTTTACACTTGTGTTCCTCCAGAACTACCCCCTCAGCCTACTGTTACTATGTGAATATTCAATTTTCATCAAACTTCCCTTCACTGAATTGTTTTTTTATTGCTGTGGTTATTCCTGAATCAGTTACTATGGTGGTTGATTTCTTGCATTTGTTACTTAAAAGATCCCTCCCATCAATTCTGTTGGAATTATAGATCTCTACTCTTGGAATTATAGATCAATAAAGATTGAATTATTTTTTAAAATTATTTTTCGAGATTATAATATAATTATATGGTTTTCCCCCTTCCCTCCCTCCAAACTCTCCTATATACTACTCCTTGCTCTCTTTCAAGTTTATGGTCTTGTTTTTTCACTGATTGTTGTTACATACATACTGTATATGCACAAGTATTCCTAAATGCCTAAGTACAGCCTGCTCACAGACTGATGGTTCTCAGGTTTTACTTTATTCAGTGGGTTACAGCTTCTGCTGCCATTCCTTATTCTGATGCTTACCATCCCAGGCTTCCCCGTGGGATTTCCCGCGGGCTGGATCCTGTCCTTCTTGGAGCAGCTTCTTTTAGGAAAGAGTGAGGCGTTTCAGGAGGCTGCTCTTTCCCTGAGAGCCCTGGCACCAGCCGTCTCTCCAGTGAGTCCCAGTTCTTTTCAGGAGAGGATATATTTAGAAAGCAAGAACTCGCTGCCAGCTGTTCACTTTTGTTTTCAGGGTCCGTTTACATGTGTGCTCTTAGCCTGTTGATTCAGACTGCCCGGTGATACTTCTCTCGTTTTCTCCTCTTTTTCTTTTCCCATGCTCCTTGCCCAGATAGCATCATGAGGAACATCTGTATACAGGATCCTCCTGCCTCTGCCTTCTATGTCATTGGAGGAACACTGGAATTACAGATGTGTGCTACCAAGCCCAGCTTTCTGTGTGTTTCTGAGGATTTGAACTCAGGTCCTAATGCTTGTGCAGCAAATGCCTTATCCCCTGAGCATCTCCCCAGCCTACCATGGGCTTTCTAGGAACCTTCTTTTCTGAGATTGACAGCTAAAGGCGGGTACATTTTATACAAATCCCAGCTAAGGGGTAGGAGAAGAAATCTTTCTTTAGGGTTTCACAAAAAGAAGCAGAAATTCATTCTTGGATTTCTTTACAAAGGTGAACACCAAGCTAATTGACTGGGCCACAGACAACCATAGATTTAATTTAAGAGCCGAGGGTCTCTGTTTTCAGTGCTGGTAGAAACCTCACCTTGGGTGGAAACCTTTCTACCTTTGGACAGAAGGAAACTGTCACATCTCCAGTTCTGGAATCCCAAGAGGTTTTTCCTGCTTCTTTGCCCCCACTAAGCCTAAGAGGCACCGCCAACAGACACACTGGAGAAGGGTTAGCTCAGTGACGTCAGTCTACGCCCTGGAACCGAGGTTGAGAAGGATTCTGAGACACAGATAGACCATAGCAGAGGGACAGCAGAGGCGTGACTTACACTTGGCCCTCCTCCATGGAGCTGTATCATGACCATCAAAACCCTAAAGGACTAGTGAAGGGCAGAGCTAGACAGCCTGAATAAGAAGACTTTGAGATTTGGAGACTCGGGCTTATTCTCACAAGGGATGAGTAGCATGTGTGAAGAGTGTGTTTTGTGTGGCAGTGCGAGGCTCAGGTGAGGAAAGGCAATGAATGTATTTTCACTAGGTTAGTCCATCCTTTGACACAAACTCAAATTATAGGCCTATAGCCTGAAGAAAATTTTAATTTAAAATTTAACTTTATTTTGGGCAGTACCAGCAGCTGATGAATCAGGAGCCATTATCTGGAAACAAAATGGAGGTTTAGAGTTTAGAAATAAGTGGTTTTGTCCCAAAGCAAAACAAAACCTAAGTAAGCAAATGAACAGAAAACAACCCCAGTACTCATATTAAGATGCAGCTTCCTAGGGCTGGAGAGATGGCTCAGTGGTTAAGATTAACTGCTGCTCTCCCAGAGGACCCCTGGGTTCAATTCCCAGAATCCCCATGGGGACTCATAAGTGTCTTTAACTCCAGTTTCAGGCGATGCGATGTTCTGTTTTTATCTCTGAGGGCACTAGACACACCTGTGGTACACAGACATCACACACATGGAGATAAAACACTCACACACAGACAACTTTAAAACATAAATTAAAATAAAATTAAAAAACCGGAGCTGTGACTTTCTGGGCTGCTCAGCATGTGTGTGGACATAGACGTGCTGCCCAGCAAGGCTGTCCCTTCACTTCACAGCTGGAGTGGGACGGTGGGCAGCCTCACCAGCATGTGTGTGGGCATAGACGTGCTGCCCAGGAAGGCTGTCCCTTCACTGCACAGCTGGAGTGGGACAGTGGGCAGCCTCACCAGCACTGTGAAAGCCAGCAACAGTGCTTGGCCTTTGACGCTTGGGGAGGTCTTTAATGTCACTGTGTGAGAAATGACAGTTCCACGAAGTAGAGGGCTCACCGTTGGTGAGGCTACTTTCTGCACATAGCCGGTTACACAGTGGGGCAGTGTGGGCATGTGACAAGGTGGCCCTGAGCAGAGATATGGACAGAGGAGCAACTAGCCCCACCATGATACAACTTGCTGCTTGACCTTCTGGCTTCGCCTTGAGCAAATACTTTGTTTTCCTCATCTCTTAGCGTAAAGTTACTGTACAACAGATGTTCTGTTTCCTGTCGAAAATGGGTGATGAGTTGGCAGAAAGAAAACGGGTGTGGAACTTGCGTTCTGTGCACGTGCCCAAGATGTGTCCGCAGTAGGAAAAGATGTGTTTCTCTTTCCTCTCTTTTTAAAAATTTGTCTTATTCTGATAGCCAAGTTCTAGATTTGAAACCAGGCATAGCTGTGCACAGCCTGTAATCCCAGCACGTAAGGGTAGAGGTTGTAGCACTTCAAGGCCATCCTCACCTTTTTAGTAAGTTTGAGCTGCTTGGGCTTTGTGAAAATCTGTCTCAAAATAGAACAAAAATTATTTTATTTAAATCTTTTAAAAAGATTTGTATTTGCCGGGCATGGTGGCGCGTGTCCTTAATCCCAGCGCTTGGGAGGCAGAGGCAGATGGATCTCAGTGAGTTCCAGGCCAGCCTGGTCTACAAAGTGAGTTCCAAGACAGCCAGAGCTGTTACACAGAGAAACCCTGTTGTGAAAAAATATATATTTATTTACTGTATGTCTTAGGGTTTTTATTGCTCTGAAGATACCATGATCATGGCAACTCTTATAAGGGAACATTTAATTGGGGGAGCTTGCTTACAGTTTTAGAGTTCAGTCTATTGTCATCATGGCAGGGAGCATGGTGGCTGCAGACAGACATGGTGCTGGAGTAGCTGAGAGTCCTATGTTGACTGAGACACTGGGAAGTAGCCTAAGCATAGGAAACCTCAAAGCCCACCCCACAGTGACACACTTCTTCTAACAAGGTGATACCCACTCCAACAAAGCCACACCTCCTAATAGTGCCAATTCCTATGAGATTATAGGGACCAATTACATTCAAACTACCACAGTGTATGTATGGGCTTGAGGGTGTGTGCCATGGCACATTTGTGGTAAAGCTATGGAAGGCAGTTGTCCCTCCCTCATGTGGGTTCTGGAGACTGACCCCAGTTCAATAGGCATGTGTCATCAGACAGCAAACACCTTTACCTTTGACCTGCTGGGCCATCTTGCTAGGCCACATTTGAAGTCTTTCTATTGGAAGATGTTTTCTTTGGAGATGGAACTAAAGGCTGGAATCACCTTTCCTTGGATTATAGTTAAAATTATTTTTAGTTTAAAGAACTTTAAAGACATGTCCCAAAGGTACAATAAATGACACAAACATTTGATTTAAGAAGTAAATTATTGACCGGGCAGTGGTGGCGTATGCCTTTAATTCCAGCACTCAGGAGGCAGAGGCTAGCAGATCTCTGTGAGTTCGAGGCCAGCCTGGTCTACAAGAGCTAGTTCCAGGACAGGCACCAAAAACTACAGAGAAACCCTGTCTCAAAAATCCAAAAAAAAAAAAAGAAGTAAATTATGGCCAGGTGGTGGAGTGCACGCCTTTAATCCCAGCACTTGGGAGGCAGAGGCAGACGGATCTCTGGGAGTTCCAAGTCAGTCAGGACTTCAGAGTGGGACTCTGTCTTTAAAAGAAAAAAAAAAAAGATAAACTACTTATAGTGACTTGGAAATCTTTGAGAGTTAAGTGGTTTTTCTTAATTAAAATAACATTTATTTCGTGTGTGTTGGGGTTGTGGAAGTCACAGCGTGTATGTGACAGTTCTCTCCATCCACCTTTTGGATCCCAGGGTTCAAACTTAGTCCTCGGGCTTGGCAGCAGGTGCCTTCATTCACTGAACCATCTTGCTAACCCAGTTCTATAAAATAATTTTAGCGTGTTCATAAATGTATATGGTGTGTGTGCTCGTGTATGCGTGTGTATGTGTGCCACAGCACAGGTGTAAAGGTCAGAGGACAGCTCTGAGGAGCCCGGTCTCTCCTTTCGCCATGTGGGTCCTAAGGCAGATTCTGGTTATTCGGCATGGTAGTAAGTACCTTACCCCCTGAGCTATTTGATTTGAAAGCTCGGCGAGAAACGCTTTCTTCCCGTGGGAACTGAGAGCCCAGTGGTGTTCTTTACCCCTGTTCTATCTGTCTTCACTTGGAATTCACTGAAATGCGTTGTTGCTTGTGTCAGTAGCAGAGCAGCAAGGAGGACGGAGTGCAGGGCCAGTTGGGGAAGGCTGTATAGTCGTTTTTGTTTTTACTCCTGGGGACCTGCCATCCAGCTCCCAAATAAATACATGGAGACTTATTCTTACGTATGAATGCCCGGCCTTAGCTTGGCTTCTTTCTAGCCAGCTTTTCTAATTTAAATTACCTTATTTCTCTTTCACTACGTTTTGCCCCTGCGCTTTTCTCCTTCCTTTACTCTATATATCTTTCCTTACTCTGTGGCTGGCTGGGTCGCTTTCCCTGGTCTCCCCCTCTCCTCCTTTCCTTGCTCCTCACTTCCCTAGATTCCTCTTCCGGTTTATTCTCTTTGCCCACCAGCCCCACCTATTTCTTTCTCCTGCCTAGCTATTGGCTGTTCATCTCTTTTTTAGACCAATCAGGTCACTGTAGACAAAGTAACAGAGCTTGCCGGAATTAACAAAGCAACACAGCTTAGCCCCATTAAACAAATACTCCACAGCACAGATGAACGTAATACATCCTAAGCTAATATTCTACAGCAGAAGGTGTGTGTGTGTTTGTTTTAGTGTGTGCTGTGTTTCAGAAGCAGAGGGACTCGCTGGCAAGTGGATACAATCTGTATGATGACCGCCCCCCCAAGAGGCACCAAGGGCCCCCCGCAGAGCTGTGCTGCCTGCAAAGCTTTCCTTGACTCTGTGCCTGGCCCTGGTGTCATTTCCCCCCTTGGGTATCAGGTCACCACTGTCACATGCCCCACCATGACCTGCTCTGCTTGGCCTCCTCATGTTTTGTCTTGGGCTCTCCCCAACTGCCACACTGAAAGCAGCAGCCTCTTCTTAAGGCGCCCTCTGGGACCCTTGGTGCATGGTAACTGCTAGTGGGGTGCAGGTCTGAGTGACTGTGATGTTGTGACTATTTCAGATAAGTGGATGAAAATAGAGCAGACCTCCTGGACCGGCGTGGGGGGTGGGGAGAGGCGAATAGGTTTAGTCATATCAGTTAATCAGTCCGTGCGGATCTAGAGGGTGTGTCCTCCTCCAGAGGCTGAAGAGAAGGTTTTGGGTCAGCTCTCATTTCTAGACTAAAGAGCACCTGAGTCTTGTTTTGTTTTGTTTTGTTTTGTTTCTTTTTGAGATAGAGTCTCATGTAGCACAGGCTGGTCTTGATCCTCTGACCAAGCTACGCTTCCCATGTGGTAAGATTATTGGCTTGTGTCGTCAGCCCTGGTTTAATAATGTGTCTCTCCCAAGCCCAGACATCCTGTTGCACTGCCTGGCTGCTTCTGGTGCATTCCTGCCCTTTGGAATCCAGAGGCACAGAGAGGAGAGGCTCCCACACACGCACACCGAGTCTGTGGGCCAGCATGTTATTAGGGAGGTCAGAAGAGGCACTGGATGGTGAGATCTGGGACTTGGCCCCAAACACGGATCCAAAACCATAGTTCCTAGAGTACCAGCCTCCCAGGCCCTGTCTACTGAACACTCCCCAGATGGTGGGATTTCTTGCTTAGAAAATTTTTGTAGGAAATTTAGAAGCCTGGCACTTAAAGATCTGGAAGGATATTTTTTAAGCATAAAATTTAAAAAAAAAAATCAATCCAATATCAAAAGCCACCATGACTTCTTATTTTCCTAAGAAAAAAGACCTTTGAACAGACTAAGATGCCCTCAATCCTGGAAGAAATACAGCTCCCCCAGTGAATTTTGTTAGCTTGATGTACATGATTTCAGCATTTCTTTTGGTTTCTCCAAGACAGGGTTTCTCTGTAGACCAGACTGGCCTTGAACTCAGAGATCCGCCTGCCTGTGCCTCCCAAGAGCTAGAATTAAAGGCATGTGCCACCACTGCCCTGCTGATTTCAACGGTTACTGTTGTCACCACCTAGCCTCAGGTGGGGATTATGTCCTAAACCACTCACTGGCCTGTCGGTTGGAAATCAGTGACCTGGAGGTTTCTGTTTCCTGAGGCTGGAGGATTGATCCGGTGGCCTCGCCAATATAAGAGTGGGCCTGTGTTGAGGTTGGCTTAGATTAACCCTGCTTTTTCTTTCTTTTCTTTTTCTTTTTCGCTTTTTGGTTTTTTGAGAGAGTCTTTTTTTTCTGTAGCTCTGGCAGACCTGGAATTTGCTCTGTAGATCAGACTGGCCTCGAACTCAGAGATCTACCTGCCTCTGCCTCCCAATTACTAGAATTAAAGATGTGCATCACCAAGCCTAGCTTAGCCCTGCTTTTGATACAGGGGCATACATGTGTTTGGTTTTGCTGTGTCTTTTAAGGAAGCAGTGGAATTTGCAGAGTCGAACTCACACATTGAAGTTATTGAGCAACTTACACAAAAGGCCATGACCTGGACTCCCAGCCGCGAGGCCCACGTGGCAGTGCTTGGGCCTGGGGAGCCGAGGACAGCTCACGTCTCATCTGCTTACGTAACCCTGCTTTTCAGCTTTCAGAGCCAAGAAAACACACAAGCCAGCCCAGCGGGGCTGAGGCCTGTGGAAGCAGACGCCATGCGCCACACAGTCAGGGTGCCCTGGCCCAGCCTGAGCGTTGTCACGAAGTTCTCAGGCTTTTGCTGCCCCTTGTTACGCTTCCTGTGTCTATAGGCAGTGGCTCCGAGAACTGGTAGCAGAGGTACATGTCTATGAATGGTGCCAGTCCTCGCCTGCCTGGAGTCCAACTCCTTGGATTTTCATATTGAGGTGGAGCTGGGTGTGCAGTGGAGGCTAGCTCCTCAGTATGACAGAAGTTCTGCAGCTTCCTGGCTGACACTGGACCCGAGAAGGCGTTGGCTTCTGGGCCTGCTGCTGCTGTGTGCTCTTCACCCTAGAGGGTGAGCTGCAGGATTCCCAGAATGTGGGGGTCAGAGGTGGGAGTCGGGGAAGAGTTGCCATGTGGGGAGGAGCGTGGGGGTGAGGTATTGGAGGCATGGGCTGTGAGAGTAGCTCAGAGGGGAGCAGGAGAGTGGAAAAGGCTATCAGTGACCGAACTCTGTGTGGAACCCCCGAAAGAGTGCATTCCTTGGGCAGCTGGAAACCAGGGCAGTTTTCCTTTATATTTAGTATATACCCAGCAGGGAGCTTCTAGGAGGTGGGAACATTCGTGTCTGGCCTCTTTCTCTTGTTCCTCAACTTAGCCTCCTTGGGCTGTCATACAAACTGGCACTCAGTTGGTACCCAGAAAGCACTGGCTGACACAAAGAAAAATGTTCTTGTCTTAACCCAAGGAGAGTTTGTGTAATGTAAACATTATGGGATAAAAGGCCGGTTTCATTCTTGGTAGGCTCCCAGGGACTTGGTCAACATGCTTTTCATACCTTTGTGCGTGTGTGCTTGCGTGTGTGTGCGTGCAACAGAGGCTGACAGAAACGGGGACAGAGAGTATTGAAGTTGGGTAGAAAGAGGAGGGAATGGAAGATAGACTACCCATGTCAGCTCCTCGACTGGATAGGCAGCAATGTTGTTGCCAAGGGAACCCTGGAGGAGAAGCAAGTCAAAGGGTAGGTACTGAAGGGTAGCGTGCATATGGGGTAGGTTAATTAAAGTGTTTGTGGCACATGGGTAGCCAGCAGAAAGATAGGGCCTGGAGACAGAATTTGGGGAGTGGGCATTGTTTAAAACAGAGACCCAAATGAAAGGGAGAGAGATGTTACCAAGGAAAGAGGCTGAGAAAGCATGGGGGGTAAGGTAGGGGGACGTGAGAGGGCATAACGCTTGGTAATTAAGGATTCCTTCTTAGTCATCTTCCCATTCAGGGCATCCATATCTTCCTTTCTGCTTGGCCATTCATGCCATCCAGGGAGCAAGGAAGGTGAGAATAGGGTTTTCAGAAGATCCCAGAGTGGGGTCTGTTCTTCCTAGTTTTAACCAGTACTCCAAGTCTGTCGGGTATCTGTGAAACCTCAGAGTTCATCCAGTCCAATCCTTGCAATGTATGGACAGGAAAATAGGTACCTTGAGAGCAGGGGGAAATTGTCCAAGGATCACCCAATAAGTCACTGAGGCAGCTGCACTGGGGATCCTGGGGTCCCCTCTCTTATTCAGTGCATTTACCTCAGCATCTTTCTGCGGGGGGAGGGGGGACACAGGACACTTCCCCTGCAGGTGTATCCTCGGGGAGGCTTGGCAGACCTCACATGAGCTCCTGTCTTCTGGGTGGGTTTCAGAACGCATAAGCAAGGTGGTCAGAAGATAACTCTGCTGCCTCTTGGGTTCTTGTAAATAGGGTTGTGTTTTCAGTACCTCTAGAACCAAAAGACAGTGTAGGAACAGATGCTGTGGGATCCCCAAAGGAAGAAGAACCCAATGATGGGTCATGAATTCACTGTACCTTGGAGTCTCCCAGATGGAAGTCTTGTCCTAGGATTGGAGAGTTGAGCCTCTAAACCTAGTAGGTCTATGGGAAGGAGTGGGAATCCCAAAGAACCTTCAATACTAGAAAGTGTCAAGTGTTAAAATGGGCCTTCAAGCTCTGTTGTCCAATTTGCCTGGTAAGAATTATCCCGGGTCTGGGGAGATGGCTCAGTCGTAAAGGGCCTCATGCAAGTTGATATCCCCAGAACCTAGGTTTGGAGCATATATCTGTAGTTCCAGTGCTGGGGCAGGGAACAAGAATGGAGACAAGCCCCATCTCTAGGGCTCAGCCTCAGTGAGAGACCCTGTCTCAGAAACTAAGGTGGAAAGCAATTAAGGGAAAAAATAATGTTGATTTCTGGCCTCTGGACACACACATACCTGTACACACCCATAGGAACACATATGTCCATAGCACGCTGATACATTTAAAACCAAAATCTCTTGGGCTTTTTGTTAATTATCCACTTCTGTCCCTTCCAAGGTCAGCTGAGGTGGACTGAGATTGTGTGTTGGTGCCAGTCACCCCAGGAAACTCTGTTGATAGGATTGAGGTAAATTGTACCAGGTGACTACTAACATAGTTCTGGAGCAGAGTGCCTGCTCACCTAGGGGGCATCTTGGGAGGTCAGAACAGGGACAGTAGCAATATTGTTCAGAACTGGTTCTGCAAGACCCCCGGCCTCCGAAAGGGAGGTCATAGCCCGGATTCGAGGCACAGCTTTTTTTGAGTTTGATACTCTCCTACTTGACTAAGCTCTGTGGTCATCAAGAGAGCCAAGGGATGCAGTTCTGCCGAGGCCTGCCTGTCGATGCGGGAGTTGGGTGCTTCCCGAGTAGGCCAGGCTAAGGAAATAGGCACCAAGATGGGGAAGATTGCGAGTGGTAGGCCTTGTTGCCTGGCCAAAGCATCTGGCCGCGTTTCGATTTAAGGTCACACAGCTTTCACCATGAAGGTGATATAATCAGAGCTTTGTCTTCGGAAGAAAATAAGTTAATGGGAACAGGTCCTGTAATGAAGGACAGAGAGAGAAGATTGAGGAGGTTCCCAGAAAAGGGAGAGGAGGTGACAACTGTCCAGAAACGCTCACCAGGCAGGGGAGCAGGCTCGCGGCTTTCTTTGCTAGACGATTTTAGGAGGGCAGATGTTCCCCGAGCATGTGAGCGACATTGTTTATTATAAGCAGGACAGACTGGTGCCTGCACAGCGGTGGGCAGGGTACTGTCCTCGCTCATGTATTTCAGGAGACTCTGATCTGTCAGTGTCCCTCCCACAGTGGGTTCCTCCCTGTGTTCTAGTGCCTGGTCTGTTTCACGTGTGAAGCTGGCATGGCACAGTAACGGTTCCCCAAATGACGACACTAGTTCAGTAATGATGGAGATGTAGGAAATGGTAAGCTAGCGAGCTGCAAGGGGTTTCTTGACAGCACAGGTTTTCCAGTGCCTTTGGGTGCTTTCCAGAAGCAGGATTTAGTTTGTGTGACTCCCACCCTGGCTTGTTCTGGGCATAATTCTCCACTGAGCATCTTGCTGGGGCTCATGTTTCTGGAACCTATTTTGAGGATCTCTGAGGATCGTGAAGCACTATGAGCCCAGGCTTGCAGACTTGGATCCTGTGTGTCAGGGTTCCCTGTGTGTGCCTGGACCACTTTGTGCACAGACTCCTTTCTTCCCTCTCTTCCTGTCCACCATGTCAGAATTTACTGCCTGCCTTTCCCTAGTCTTCTGAGCCAAGCACTTTCTTACTGGCCATTTCTTACTGGTCTCTAATCAGAGGACAGAAATTCTGGAGGCATACTGACTTTGCCATAACAGCCCTGGCAGTCCTGGAACTCACTCTGTTGATCAGGCTGGCCTTGAGCTCACAGAGATCTTCCTGCCTCTGCCTCCAAGTGCTGGGATTAAAGGTGTTATGCCACCACAGCTGGGAGGATTTTTTTGTTTTTGTTGTTATTGTTTTCTTTCTTTTTTGTTCTTAGTGATCTTTCCAGCTGTTCCTTTGTTTCCCCTCCTCTCCCCTGGGGTCGCATTGCCTCCTTCCTTCTCCATTGACCCTTCAGCTCCTTACTAGCTGCAGTGTGAGCCCCACACACCACACCCCTTCTTTCTTCTCTCTAGTTAGAATTTTGATTTCTCCAGTTAGATTTTGTTTTGTTTTCCCAAGACAGAGTTTCTCTGTGTAACTACCTTAACTGTCCTGGAACTACCCTAACTGTCCTCAAACTCAGAGATCAGCCTGCCTCTGCCTCCCTGGGTGCTGGGACTAAAGGGCACCACCACACCCTGCTTAGATTAAGTCTAGAAAGAGTCATGTTAGTCCTTTGTCTAAAGCCATACAGATAGCAGAGCTGGGTCTCAAGCTCAGGATTTCTGAGAAAATGCTTTTGCATCTCTGCTCACCAGTCTGTACTGCAAAAGTCAAGTGGTGTGAGCAGAAATTGATTCCTTTTTTTTTTTTTTTTTTTTTTTTTTTTTTGCAGTACCACCCAAGTGGGAGAGGGTGTCTTGGGCAGGGAGTGTTCCAGAGGTAACTGACTGTCTGGGTTTGCCCAGCACTGGGAGTTCCTGGAACAAGGGGCTTCCAAGGTGATCCGTCACACCAGCGCTGGGCATGGATGTGCTTTCTGCCGTACCCTGTGTTCTCCCTCCTCCAGGAGGAGCTGTCTCGGTAGCTGTGGTCTGGTCAGCTGATGCAGTCTGTGGCATGGTGGGCCCTGCGGCTGGCTAACATCTTCATTCCATCTCTCCAGTTGGCCCCATGGTGATTGACTTTAATATTCCCGTGGATCTGGAGCTTTTGGCCAAGAAGAACCCAGAGATAAAGATGGGCGGTCGTTACTCTCCCAAGGACTGTATTTCTCCGCACAAGGTGGCCATCATTATCCCGTTCCGCAACCGGCAGGAGCACCTCAAATATTGGCTGTATTATTTGCACCCAATCCTACAGCGCCAGCAACTGGACTATGGCATCTACGTTATCAACCAGGTGAGGTTTGGGAAGATGGGGCACGGGAGGTAGAACTCGGGTACACAAATGCCTGTGCAGTTAGTACTAAGGGAAGGGAGTGATTTCATTGACGACTCGGCATTTTACAGTGAAGTGCCAACCCTGCCACTTAATTAAACATACAGTGAGCTAAATGCCAACAGTATGCTTGCTTATTGATATTAGCTCTGCTAGCCAAGCGAACTGGGAAGGGTGTGTTTGAAAAAAAAAGGAAAAGACATCTCCAGTTATCACAAAGTAAAGCACTGATTATCATTCAAGGTAACTATATATTTTTCTTCCTACATTACAAAAATATTACAAACACAATATCCATTTGTGTCAGACTTTTGGACAACTTTGAAATTGATCAAGCCAGACAGTAAGAGACCTGTACCAAGTTGAGGTTATGTGTGTCTCCATACAAGCCGGCTGTGGGTGAGAAGTCTGGGAAGGTCCTATTCCAGAGCCTCATAGAGTGATGTGGGTTAGGCTGAACTTGGTACTGCACTTCAGATCATGTGTGTCAGGATGCCATCCACCTAGGACATGAATGCTGAAGACTTTCCAGCCACTGTCACCAGAGCCTGGAGACTCGGCTAGATTTAAGAACATTTTATAAGGTTCTTTTGAGACAGGATCTTACTACGGAACCCTGACTGTCCTGAGACTCACTCTGGAGACCAGGGTTAGAGGCATACACCGAGAACTTTTATAAATAAACAAACAAACAAACTTTGCTTATTTCAGTATACTTAATGAGAATTACTACTTGTGCCACGAATTTAACTTTGATATTTCAACTTTATTCCCAATACTTAAATTCATGTAATCTCCTAGTTGTGTTGACAGGTCTGACTTATCTGTGTGCCAGATTTCATTGAAATGTCTTTGAAAAGACAGTTTGCCCCCTTGGTTTTAAGCTCAGCTTTGAGCCTGCTTGAAGTAGTAAGATTGCTAACTGTTTTCTGCTTCCATCAACGTCAAGGGACTTCGCGTTTCTTCAAGGACACTGGGATAGTGTTTGCCTATCTGGCTGAAGGCTCCTGTAGCCTGGTGCTGCCTCAGGAATGTTCTAGAGAAGTGTGACATTGCAACATCCTGAAGCTTCCAGCCCACTTTAGACAGCTCGTTAACAATTAAAAATAGTTATGAGCTGGGCCGTGGTGGTACATGCTTTTTTCCAGCACTCAGGAGGCAGAGGCAGGCAGATCAGTGAGTTCCAGGACAGCCAGGGCTACACAGAGAAACCCTGTCTCGAAAAGGGGGAAAAAAAGTGATTGCATGATGATTGTCCAATGCTTTGGAAATTTAGAGGAAGAAGAAAGCTGTGCCCTGATAATATAGTGCAGGAGTTCCTAAATACATGAGGAGGTAGATCTCGTTGTTAAAGAGCATTCCCATGCCCTGGCACACTGTGACCTCTGGAAGCGTTTCCTGAGCTAGTCTAGACAGAGAGCTGTTTTCCAAGAATGTCTGTGGTGATGAGTGTTCTGTGAGTCACACATTGGAGAAAACAACCCCAAGTCAGCCCCTCTCTCCTTCCTGTTACTCTCCCTAGGATACCATGAACTCCTTTCTCTTATTCCCACTTGTACCTTAGTATCAGCAAAAGAATCTTTTGCTGGGCAGTGGTGGTGCACGCCTTTAATCCCAGCACTTGGGAGGCAGAGGCAGAGAGATCTCTAAGAGTCTGAAGCCAACCTGATCTACAGAGCAAGTTCCAGGATAGGCTCCAAAGCTACACAGAGAAACCCTGTCTTGAAAAATTAGAAGAGAGAGAGAGAGAGAGAGAGAGAGAGAGAGAGAGAGAGAGAAGAAAAGGGATCTTACATAGCAGTTGGTGTAGCTCAGTGGTCGACCGCCTGCCGAGCATTCAGGTGCCTATCTTTGAGCTCCGGCCTAGCCGCCAGTCACTGTCTGCTAGGACTTGCCTAGACCCTAGTGGGCAGGGAGCGGGTTTTCTGCTCAGTGTCACAGCAAAGAGACTCAGAGAGGGTGAAGAGCAGCAGAGGTACATACTGGTCACAAATAACAGTGGGCTGCAGCTCTACCCCACCCGGACTCCAAGTTTAATGCCCTTCTACTGGGTCACGGGAGCTCTTTTTGAAGCCATTTAGCCTCTTCCTGGGATGTTTCTCAAAGCCTGGTATCCAGGACTGGGGGCAAGCATGCTGGAGAGCCATTTCCCAGTCAGTGATCATGGGCCAACCACGTAAGCCTTGCCAACTTGTTTCCCTCCAAGAGAGGAAAGGAAGTTAGTATGTCCTCATTGGGCTGCGAGGCACCTGTTGTGTGGCAAACCCTTAGTAAATATTAGCCATTATTACCTTGATTTCGTCTTTTCCTCTCCCCATTCTTCCTGCCTCTTGCCTCTGCCTGGTACTTTGCTGATAAGTTCTTTATTGTTCTTCCTGCCTCCTGCTTTATCCCAACACAGCACCAATATCAGGGTCTTGCCTACCACCCGCTGGGACCTCTGTATGGTCAGAAGATGGTAGATACTGGCGTGAGTCAGACAGCAGGCTCAGGAGTCTCAGGGACCATGTCTTATCAACTTCTTCAGAGGGGTCCCCCACACAGAAATGAACTCCTACAAGTTTTTACGGTTTATACTTCTGCCCGTAGGAAGCTGTTGACCTTGTTCAATGTAGGCCCCCCAGCCACTGTGAAACTTAAAACTCCAAATAAGTGTGCTGGACAGTTGTGGGAGGGGCTTCCCAACTGTTAGAGGGGAGCAAGTCTGGCTTTTGTCCTTTGAGTTTCTGTTTCTCCTCTTGCGTACCATGTGTGGATCCTGTTAGAGATCCTGCACATCGTACCTCGTGCCACGTCCCGCTCTGAGACACAGATATCCAGCTAAGGTATCCAGCACTGGGGCGGACCTTGATGTGGAAATGAATGTCAAGGTATCAAATAGCAAACAGGATGCTTTCTGTCCCACATAGTTTACAGTCAGGGAAGGACAAAGCCAGGGAATAGGAAGGTGTTGCCACCTGGTAGCACCAACCTTAAATGAAAAAAAAGAAAGAAAGAAAGAAAGGAAGGAAGGAAGGAAGGAAGGAAGAAAGAAAGAAAGAAAGAAAGAAAGAAAGAAAGAAAGAAAGAAAGAAAAAAGGCCAGATGCTTTGAAGACTGTCCATCATAAAAAAATACACACTGTTACGCTGGGTCATAGCCATGACCGTCCTTGGTCCCAGACTCAGCAACTAGGAATTTCTGCAGTTTCATTCATTTTGCTTCTGACACTTCTTGTTTCCTCCCTCAGCTACTCAGGACCCTTCTGGTTCTGACCACATCACTTACCCTCTTTAAACCCTTCAACAATGTCCCCACTGCCTCAGGCCAGGGCCAGAGTGGTCTGAAACCTTAGCTGGGATACCACCTGGGGACTGGTCCTGACCTACCTCCAGCCACTTCTTCCCCATTCGTCACCCTTCACACAGACACCTGTCCCCTCCTCCTTGTGCCTTTGCTTACACTGCCCCTGCCTCTGTCCATGCCCCCCCCACCATGACTTTTTCTGAATGTGTTTTAAGCTTCTTTCCTCTGCCTCATTCCTCTGCCTCAGTAGCTCTGTGAAGCCCCTGGAGTAGAGGTGACTTCTCCCTCTTCACTGTTCCTGATCTACTTGATGTAAGAGACAGTCATATTTTTTGTGCCTCATCTTGACCTTGGATTCCCAGTCCCAACCAGACTCATCCCCACATCTCTGACCATGCAGCTCCTCCACAGTCCAGTACGAACTCAGCAGGGTTTGGAATATGGAGAATCTTTCCTTGCATCCTGTCCTTTTATTTATACCCACACTCAGGGTGTCTGCTCCTGGTTCTCTGGCTGGGTCCATCACTGCTGGAAGCAAAGTCTCCTTTCCTAGCTTAGCCAGATCAATGACCCCTGCAAAATTGGCACTGCCCCTCCCTCTAGGGAGGGATCATTTCCCTGAAGTCCCTGTGAATTGCTTACTAGGACATAGGTTATCTACAATACATCCCTTGGGGTAACCTTCCTTTTCGGGAAAGATACAATATACTTTAGCCCTCTGTTTGTTCATGGTCATAAAACTCATTTTTGACCCTTACACGGTCAGTGATTCATAACTGTAATTGTGGTAAGAAAGAGGAGGATTCCAAGTTCGAGATCAGCTCTACTACATAGTGTGTTAAGGCAAGCCTGGGCTACATATCAAGACCAAAATCAAAAGCAAAGTCTCTTGTGTTCCTTTGCATCTTGACTTTCTTCGATGAGGGCTTCTCATCTGCCCCTGCTATGAAGGCTGCAGAGGTAAGCATGTCATGGCCAGTAGCAGAGCTGGGATTAGACAGAGGTACTAAGGACTATCCCACTTGTCATGTTTGTTTCCAGAACATTCACAGGCACTTGCCCATGTGAGACAGGGCAGCGACTTGTGTAATAGCCCCAGTGCCCCCAGGAGCCTGTCTCACTTGTTATGGTTCCAGGTAGACCTGACTGCACAGGCTTTGGGGAAGCGGAAGAGCCCAGCCTGGGCTAGGACGGCAGATGGTGCTTTGTCTGGCTCTGATGTGACTTTGTTCTGTCTCAGTTTTTTATTTTGAAGATGGTTTGTCAAAAGTGTGTGTGTATGTGTGTGTGTATGTGTTAGTGCAGGTGCCCACAGAGACCAAAAGAGGCATCAGATCCACTGGAGTTCGAGTTGTGACCAGTTGTCAGCTTCCTGGTGTGGGTACTGGGACCGAAAATCAGGCCCTCTGCAAGAACAGTGTGTATTATACACCACAGAGCCATCTCCAGCCCCTGCCTCTGTGGACTGTTTTAGGCTATCAGCTTGTGGCTGTAGTTTGAGATAGACTTTTGTGCCCTCCGTGAGCAAGAAGCGCCACTGCTGCACTTGTCGTGGGCTGTGGTCCAGCCAACAGAATTCCTCCAAGAGGTCAGGATCGGTTGTAGTGAGGCATGAGGGTGGCTTATGGCTCCCATAGTTATGGCCTCCAAGAGGTCAGGATCGGTTGTGGTGAGGCATGAGGATGGTCTGTGGCCCCCATAGTCTGGCTTCTGCCTTGCTCATCTCTGTGTCATTCCTGTCACTTGTGTCTGCTATTTCCTCCTCCAGCTGTCAGTGAATGTGTCAGGGGATGGGACTTAGGTAGTGGGAGGGCTCAGGTTCACCCTCCTTTCCTTGGGACATTTGGACCTCTCAGCTTGCTGACATAGAGGTGGTGTGGGAAGGTTGGGAGTGTCTGTCACCCAGTCCGAGTGCCACCCTCTGCCCTGCTGTCCCCGCTCTGACCAAGTCTGTGTATTCTCCTGGGGAGTGTATCCTAGCACTTACCGGTACTCAGTTGCTAGTGAATAGCCCCCAGATATTGTTCTGGGAAATGCCAGTTTGTCTCTACACACCCTTGGTCCACAAAAGGGAAATGGCAAGTATTTGAACTTTGCCTTGAGACAAGGGTGATCCGAATGGGTCCCTTTCCCTGTGCAGCCTGGTTTGCCTGTTGCCCATCTCGTTTGCATATGCCTCCTTTTTCTTTGTCCTTCTAGGGGGGATCTTTTGCCTTTACTTGTTAATCCTGTTAGCAAAGCAAGCTGAAGGAGAAGCTCCTACTTGTGGGCGGCTTCTTACTTTTCACCCACCTTCTCTTCTGTCCTCTCTGCCTCCTCCAAAGAGAGAAAAGCCGACTTACCTACTGCTGCTCTTCCTAACTACCGCCACCACCGCTGCCACCACCGCCAGTGCCACTGCCACCCTGGTAATGTTCTCACACCTGATACGGTGCCGGGCCTTGCTGGCCAGGGGAAGCTCTGAATAAGCCCGTGACTGGGCTGTCCTCCAGCTGTGGGGCCTCCCAGACAAGCACAGGACCGCTGTGAGCGTTCTGGGAAAACATCGAGATCAGTGGAAGCCAGCTCATGGTGCAGAGCCCAAGAGACTTCGCTGTCTTTAGATTAGACCCTGCTAGAGCTCATAGTGTATGTATATAAATGTTTATATCTTGCCTTTCTCTTCAGGTCCATATCATTAACATCTTCCCACACTGTTTCATAGTCTCCATATTCATAACTTCCACGCTTTCATAGTTGTTCATCCCTGAGTTCTACCGTAATTACCTTTTCCTTTATTAGAAGCCTAATAAACAGTAGCAAACATCCTCAAGTGTCAGGTTTGCTCTGTCTTGGCTTCTGCCTTCAAGATTGTTTCCCTGGGCTGGATTTTCAGACATGGCATAGTATGTTATAGGATAGGATAGTTAAGAAAATACTTTGCATATTTTGTCTGATACAAATAGACAGATTGGTTTTTGAAAGAGAAGTCTTTATTTTAACTTGTGTCTTATACATCTTGGAAGTGTTCAGTACCACCTTTGGCTGTATTCTGCAGGAAGTCTCTGTGCCTTGAGCTCAGAAAGAGGCAAGCCTTCTAAGGCTCTGGCTTCAGTGTAACTGAGGTTCTAAGCTGACCTCTGCATATATAACCCACAATTCCTGTGCTGTTCCCCCAACTTGTGACTTGGAAAGCAGATGTGCCCCATCCTTTTGAGTGACTGCTTCAGCTAACAGAGAACTGCCTCCCAATGAGTATGGGCTGTCCTTCTGAAGGCCTGTGTCTTTCACTCACTGGATGAAACACTTAAGCCTCAGATTCAAGTTTTGTTGAGGACTGTATCTAAGCCCAAGACCATCATGTTATGTATAAAAACTAGAACCCACCTGCTAGGAACCCAAAGAAGAATGACTATTACCCACCACAGGTCAGCATTTGTCTAACCCCAGGCTCTTGCTTTACTCCCCTAGGTGTCCCCTCCAGTCTGTCTGCAGTTCTAAGATCTGCAGTACACCGAGGCTGCAGGGATGCCCAGTCAGAGCTTCCCCAGCCCCAAGTCCTAGCCTTCTCACAGTCGAAGTGGGAGTGGCTTTGTAATGGGGCCACAGCAACCAAATCTCTCCCAACACAGATATTCAGATTCGTAGAGAATCTGGGGACCAACTTTGTTGTTGAGCCGTCTTGTGCTGGAGGAGAGGCATGTGTGGTTTGTCCCCAGTCCGTCTAGGTCTCAGGATGTAGCTGCTGATGGCGCACACGGGCCTGCATTCCTGGGAGGCAGAGCGGTTGGGCAGAATGAATATTCAAGAGGCTGTTGGGACATGAACGAGGTGAACCATGGCTTTCTGTGGCTGCTCCTCTGGCCTTTGTTGCAATCAAGGGACATCTCTTCTTGTCTTTCTTAGCTGCCCTCGAGATGTTCCCGGAGACTAGAGTAGACTCTGGTACCTGTCCTGTCCTCCTCCCCCAAAAGGCTCTTAGAAGTACACACACTTAGGGACAGGGGCATGAGAAGGAAGTGGAGCCTCCGGGCGCTCAGAGGAGGATTCAAAACTTACTCACCATTACTTCCCAGGCTTGCCAGTTGTGCGTGGATCATAAAACAGCTTTCTAATGGACTGGTCTCCCTGTCTTTACTTGGATTGAGACACAAATCCCCCCTGATATGCAAAACATAATGTAAGGCTCCCTGTGGCTTAGAGGGGAAGCCCGAACCTTTGAGTACCTCAGCAAGGGCCCACCTTCCTCTCTGCCTATGGACTGGCCCACCTCCATCTCTACCTATGGACTGGCCCACCTCCGTCTCTACCTATGGACTGGTCTACCTCCGTCTCTGTTTTGAATTCTTGTAATTTTGAAAATGTTCCTATTTCTTCACATCCTCTTACTATCTGATGCCTTTCCGCACACCCACCCCACCCCCACACTCAGAGTCTCTGCTCTCATCTGCAGCGTCTCAGTCATTCAGAGATTTGAGCTATTTCTGGCCTTTCTTCTTTTCTTTCTTCCTGTTTCTCCCTCTAATTAGGAAAAGGTAGCTATAATCTTGCCTACTATTGTGAGATATGGGAAGAAGCTCACTTTTTAAAACTGGATCATGCTGGTGGTGGTGCATGCCTTTAATCCCAAAACTCAATCGCTGTGATTTTGAGATTTTGAGGCCAGTCTGGTCTACACAGTAAAATCCTGTCGCAAAATACCCTAAACAGACTGAAAAAAAAAAGCCAGCTGAGTCAGTTTTTAGAGAGCCCCTTCGGTGTGAAGCTTCTCTTCTGAATGAGGTCTTCCCCTAAGCGTTCCCACACTTTACCTTGGTCTTTCTTCCGCTGCTGGAGTCTCAATCATGTGAGCCTCAGGCTAACTCAGTTAAGCCTAATCCTTTTTAGCAATTCCCTGTCTGTCAGAGAAGCAGGAATTGACGGGAACTCTTGAAGCTGGTAAGAAAGGCCATAAGTAAACTCTAAAGAAGACAGAGTCCCCAGGAGTGTTAAAAAAAAAAAAAAAAAAAAAGAAAGAAAGAAAGAAAAAAAAAAAACAGCCACGGGACTCAAGAATCATTCTGATAGTTCCAGAAGGATGAAAAACCTGTTTCCATAATTGTGGTAGTAGCTGAATTGTCACCAGGTAGGGCACTAAGGCCTTTTATGACCTATTGTATTTATTACAACTCACCTGGTATCTTCCTAGGTAACAAAACAGGAAACTGAGGCCAGAGGTGCGATTTCCCCATTCACTTCGCAGGATGTGGAGCAAAGTGTGTCTTGTCTCAGCTGGGTTATTGGGCCTGACCTGGCGTCAGGTGCTTGATGAGTTTGCACTTGAGTGAATGAAGTGGCAGAAAGTTTGTGTGAGGAGGGGTGAGAAGAAGGCTTGGGGGAGGGGTCCTCCCACCTCTTGGGAGGTGGAGGAGTACATTTTAGAAAAAGATGATTGGAAGCTGACACACGGTAGCATGGGCATTTAATCCCAGCACTCATGAGGCAGAGGCAGGTGAACCTCCGATCTGAGGCCAGCCTGGTCTACAGAGTGAGTTCCAGGACAGCCAGGACTGTACCACAGAGAAACCCTGTCTTGAAGTCCTCCCCCAGCAAAAAAAAAAAAAAAAAAAAAGATAATTGGATTTGCCATGCTGTCGTTTACCAAGAAAGGTCAGCATTTCACCCAAAGAAACCTAGAAAATACTTTACTTTTCTGCAGTCTCAAGGGAGGAAGAGGAAGACACATACATTCTGCCCAGCTTCCCGTTTCAGGTTCCTGGTGGGCCACAGCACACCCGCTAGCCTGTACCATGTTCTTCCTCTCTTCATTGTTCTTACAAGTAACACTGGTTGGGAAGGAGGCTTAAGAGGAAAAATGTGGTTCAGGTTATTTGTAAAATTGCCTGACCAGTTCTAAATGTGGTCCAGACACCAGGGTCCCTTCTGAGTCGAAGGGCGTCTGTTACAGGGCCCTAAGCCAAAAGCAGGTCTCCTGGACCTCTCCAGGCTGCGACTGTTTATGGCCTATGGTTCCAAGTTTTTAGCTCCTGGTAGGTGTACACTGCTAGTCCCAGGCCGCGATTAGATCAGACAGTCATTGCCAGCAGGTCCTGTGGGGCAGAGAAGGCCACCAGGAGCCCTCACCCCAGATGGTGGGAGTGTACCCCGAGAGTCTCCTACAGAGGGTTTAGAGGCTTTGGGAATGCGTCCCTTTCACTTGTTAGGAAAGCTGTCTTTGGGACTTTGTGCTCCTAAGTGTGATTAGGGTTGGGACAGTGATTGTTAAAAGATTGTCAAGATGGACTGGGCGGTGGTGCACGCCTTTAATCCCAGAACTTGGGAGGCAGAGGCAGGCGGATCTCTGTGAGTTCAAGGCCAGCCTGGTCTACAAAGCAAGTTTCAGGACAACCAGGACTGTTGTGTACACAGAGAACCCCTGTCTTGGAAAAGGAAAAGGAAAAAAAAAAAAAAAAAAGGATGTCAAGAGGATCAAGCCATGCACTACAGGGTAGAAACATTAGAAACATTACTCTATGCCCTGTACATGAATGACATCCCCCAGTGTACACTAGCAATATGTTGTTATGGTAACAGGAGTTCCCATAACTTCTCAGTTTTCCTATTCAGTTTCTACTCTTTGGACTTTTTGCCCCATGTCTTTCATGAAATTAATTGAACCCAGGATTTCTGATCAAGTCTTTGCGATAGAGCAGCCAAAGAACACAGTGTTCCTTTGGGCACAGCTCTCTTTCACTGTGCATAGTTGAAGGACTTTGTTAGGGCCGGAGAAAGGAGCCTTGTGTGCTAAGTGGTTTCTTAAGTTATTCATTGTTTTCTGACTTCCTGGTACCTGCCTTTCTGTGAGTAGTTTGTTTCTGTGTTATCTACCTGATGGCCTGTGGTGCCAGCTTCCAAGTTTTCATCCAGGCACAGGGAGAGAGACCCTTGTGGGACCGTGGTCCTCAAAGTGGAGGCCCCAGGCTCTTGATCCCAAGAGTTCTAGGGAAAAGAGCCTTAGTAAGCAAGGATTCCAGAGTGTGGGGCTTCACCGCCTCCTGACACGGCTACGAGGTCGGAATGAGAGCACATGTTCAGGAAGGGCTGTATGGGCTGCTTGGTGTCAAGGACAGCAGAGCTGATGCTGGGACCATCTCTGCTGACCTTGGACCAGGAGCTGCTTTGGTGGGAACTTTACAGAAAGTGCCACCATCTGTCTCTGTACATTGAAACTTGTCCATCAGTCTGTCCATCCATCCAGTCCAATCCATCCATCACATCTATCCATCCATCCATCCATCCATCAAGCTTCACAGCAACTATTATGTTTTTATTTTATGACAGTGGGGCACTAGGTGAATAAAATACAAAAGTGTAAGTTCTTTATCACACTCATTTTCATGGACGATTCTGGAAATAAGCAAGGTAAGTCATTAAAACATGAAGCATCTTCTCTGCCGTCAGACTTGGCGACGTAGGCCCGTCTGCTGGACCGAAGCAGGCGCTCTGTCTCTAGCTCTAACATGTGTCCAGCGGCTTCCCGCTGTGCACTGTTAACATGTGAGGGTGAGGACCTAGTGCAGCACCTGGTGCTGACCTGACATTCATGTACAAGTCCAAAAATATGACAGTCAGGCACCTCATTTTCACTGTTTCCTGTGTTTTTCCCCTGGAGTCTGTTTGTAGTAATATAAATAACTTATGACAAATGTTCAAATGCCTTTTTCACCTTTTCTTTTAGAGTTACACACACATGCACACACACAATAACACACACACACACTTTAAAACAGAGTCTTACTGTATTCCAAGCTGCTCTGAAATTTTCTCTTTAGCCCTGGCTGGTCTCAGACTCATATTCTATATACTTCAAGTTCCTGAGTGCCAGATTACATATGTGTGCCACCACACCTGGCCCTTATTTTTTATATTATTTTAGCAGCTCTATTTCATTACGTGGCTGTGCATGACTTGTTTGACCAGTTCCCCAGGGATGCTTATGTAACTGGCATAGTCTGCTGCAGCGATGCCCACTTCACAGTGAACAGTGCTAGTCACAGTTGTCACATGCCTGCAAGCCCTTCTCCCAGACAGATTCCTGGAGGGGGATTGTTGGCCCAGAGGGCTGACACTCAGAACTGACGTGTGCAGTAAGGGCAGAAAAATGAGGCCCACCAGTTAACTGATGACCATGTGTGGCAGGCAAGTCCCTGATCCTTGTGAGTGTTCTCTTTCAAAGGTCTTGTGGATCTGATACCAACCACTTCTTGTTTCTGCACCAGGCTGGAGAAACCATGTTCAATCGAGCCAAGCTCCTCAATATTGGCTTTCAAGAGGCCTTGAAGGACTACGAGTACAACTGCTTTGTGTTTAGTGATGTGGACCTCGTCCCCATGGATGACCACAATGCCTACAGGTGCTTTGCGCAGCCAAGGCACATTTCTGTTGCAATGGACAAGTTCGGGTTTAGGTAAGACATACTCAGCAAGAGCCTGCCACAAATGTGCTACGTTTTAGGTGTGGTCTGTTTCCAAGAAGAACATGGGCTTCCACTCAAACATAGGGCTCTAACTTTTCTGTCAAAGAGCTGGTGAAGAGGCCAGAGATATTCCTGTCCCCAGGGACAGCAGTGGGATCCAAACCTTATTGACATGTGGAGCATAGCCTTATGGTCAATTGTTTAATCTGAAAAGTCCAAGGGCCAGGATAGTATGTGTGTGGATAAAAGTGCACACCCTTAATTCTAAAGCATTCCAGAGTCCAGAGGCAGGTGGATCACTACAGTTGAAGGCTAGCCTGGCTACATACCGAGTTCTAGGACAGGCAGAGCTTTGTGCTAAGACCCTATCTTAAAAAAAAAAAAAAATCTAAATCAGTAAGTAAATAGGTTGCATTTTTGTTTCACAATTTGCACTAAGCATAGAAATCTTTTTGAATTACTCATATTTGAAAAGCATTATCTTTTCTTCATTAAGTAAACCTGAAGCTCCAGGAGGCTGTGCTGCAGCTACTTGGTTTAGACTGGGTCCGCATATACTTGGCCTGTGCAGATAGCCTTTGTGGGAATACAACTGCTCTCTGTCAGGATCGGTTATTCTGTCCTCTCTTTCTCCTTCCCTTGATGGGGGGACATGAGCCATAGCACCGTCTAGAACATGGGTCTCCCTATGTCAGAGCTGTTCGGGGTCTAAACAGAATGTCACATTTAGGCTCTTCGGGAAATAATCTGTGCCCACTTGTCTTCCTTCCTTCTTCTGGGTGTCTTCCCTTTAACGGGTTTGTTCTTTGACCGTCTTATTCCTCTCTTGAAGTGTGATGATGCGGCCCAATAACCACTGATTTCGTTACTGTACCAACAGCGACTTACGAACATCCTGTGATGTTTGGTAAATAGAGCAGGTATATAAGAAAAATAGCAGATAGCAAAACTGAGGTTAGTCAAGATAGCAGGTACTTCCACTGAAACAGGAATCTGTTTTTAGAATAGCATTGATTAAAAAGACCAATTATTAGCCTAGCCACCTTTGCTTAACCAACATTAAAGATCTAGGCATAGGAGCCGGAGCCATAGCTCAGTGATGGAGTATTTGCCTGGTGTGCTTGAGGCCCTGGATTCAGATCCCAGTTCTGTATTTGCGCCGCCCCCCCACAAAAGAAAGTTGTGTGAGGTGCGCCAAAAATGGATGATCTGACCTTTAGTGATAGCATCTAAATCTCAATTCATTGCTTTAGATTTATTCAAGCAGAACCCCAGGGATCTTTGAAAAATAATCCTTCCAAGTCAGTGAAAGTGGCTGACCCTGTAATTGTAACAACTGGGAAACTGAGGTCAGAAGGGTCATCTGTCCAAAGATATCCCAGGTGACTTAGGGAGTGAGACCAGGATGGGGTGTGCGTGTGGTGTGTGTATAATGGATGGGGTGTACATGTAGTGCATGTATAGTGGGGTGTGTGTGTGGTGCGTGTATAATGGGGTATGTGTGTGGTGTGTGTATAATGGATGGGGTGTGTGTAGTGTGTGTATAATGGGGTGTGCATGTGGTGTGTGTATAATGGATGGGTGGGTGTGTTGTGCATATGTAGTGGGGTGTGCGTGTGGTGCTAGTATAATGAATGGGGTGTACATGTGCATGTATAGTGGGGTGTGTGTGTGGTGCATGTATAATGGGGTGTACTGTGGTGCATGTATAATGGGGTGTGCGTGTGGTGTGTGTATAATGGATGGGGTGTGCTTGTGGTGTGTGTATAATGGGGTGTACTGTGGTACGTGTATAATGGAGTGTGCGTGTAGTGTGTGTATAATGGGGTGTAGGGTCCGAGTTCCAAACACTGTGACAGGTAACTGTAGTCTTAGCACTTACTTGGGAGGCCAAGAAAGGCAGGAAAATTGTGAGTTCAAGCTGGCCTGGGATACAAAGTGAGACCCTTGTCCACACACAACTTCCTTCCCAGAAAGAAAAGGAACCACTACCATCTTCAGATGTGTCTTCTGGTAATTTGGCCGGCGTTTTCCTTAGTCGACAGGATAGTTCTCAGTCTCTCTGGAGTCCAGCAGAAACCTAAATGTCATTTGGAGCAGTGCTTAGGTTAACAGGAAACTTGAAGGCTTTGAGGGCGCTTGGACAGACCTTTGCCTTTGGGGCAGAGTCTAACTTTCCTAACCATGACAGTGTTATGAAATATATATATATACATAAGGGTAAATACATCTATATCTATTTATATCTATCTATCTATAAAAGATAGATAAAAGTTTATAGAAGAACAAAAGGTACCATGACTCAGTGCTTGGAAAAGTACTGGAAAAGTAAGTTCATCATGTTGCTAAGTCAGGATAAAATTTGAAGCAGTTTCCAGAGATGTAGCTGCCATGGTTAGGGTCTTTGAAAGAAAGAGAGATTGGTAGACATGAAGAACAAAGAAGCATGGTGTGGCCGTGGGCAGGGTGGCCTGAACGAGCACATCTTTGCGGGAACAAGGTAACAAAAAGCAGATTCCAGAGCCACAGGAGCAGAGCTGCTTAGCCTTCTTGGAACCAACTGGTTTTCTATATAACCATAGGTACAGGACTATACTCTTAGGGGGGAACTTCTACAGATCTGTGTCTCTAAGAGAATCTGAACACTGATACAAAAGCAAATTAAACAGCAAAAGGTACCATTTGGTTCAGGGCTGAATTTGGAAAGATAGTCAGCAAGTAAGTTAGCTTTCTAAACGGGAGGGGGGAAAAGCAAATTAAATAAAGATTTCCTCTTAGTAACTAAGAAAAAAGCTTCAAAAATATTCACATAGTCAGGTGCCTTTAATCCCAGCACTTGGGAGATAGGTAGGCAGATCTCTGAGTTCAAGGTCATCCTGGTCTACACAGTGAGTTGTAGACCTCCCAGGGATACAGAGACCTTGCCTCAAAGGGAGAGATAGAAGTTGGTGCATTCAGTCATCGCTTGAGTCAGAGCGTACTAACCCGGCCTCTGTGTGTGTGTGCTTCCTCCCCAGCCTGCCCTACGTTCAGTACTTTGGAGGTGTCTCTGCTCTCAGTAAACAGCAGTTTCTTGCCATCAATGGATTTCCTAATAATTACTGGGGCTGGGGAGGAGAAGATGACGACATTTTTAACAGGTAATGCTCACAGTTCCTATCTCTCTCTGGTCTCTCAGGCTTCACTTCCAGTTTTGAGTCAGTGCTCGGTTATTCTGGGAGGATTAGCAACTGGGAGGGAGCAGCCCCCACTCCGCCCCTGTGCTTAGCTCCATGCTCTTATAGGTCCCACAAGTGTGTCGCAGAGCCCTTAGAGAAATGAGCTTCTGGGGTTTTTACAACAGCTTTGGGAAATGTAAGCTGGCAGTGGATAGAGGGGTAGGTTTACTTTGACTTCCTACATGGGCTTAGCTTTCTCTGCCAAAGAAGCAGACCTGTGTCCCATGTAAAGGGCCGGGGAGATGACTCAGTGGGGAAACCACTTCCCTTTGCAAGCATGAGAGCTGCAGCCGCTGCAGCCAGATGCGCATAAGTGCCACTGGGGCGTGGGGACGGAGGGGCCCCAGACCAGAGGCTCTTCTTTTAAAGACTTTGCATCTCCCTGTAGTCCCTTTTTGGTAGAACACAAGTTTCCTTCCACAGAATCTTTGTGCCGTATTGTTATTTTGGAATATTTTAACCACAAATAAGAAAAGACAGAATAGGGGGCTGGAGTGATAGCTCAGCAGTTAAAAGCACATAACACTTCTGCAGAGAACCCAGATTTTGTTCCCAGCACCCATCTCAGGTTTTGGTGTTTCACAGCTCCAGAGGAGCCAGTGCTTTTTTCTGGAGTCTGAAGGCATCTGCAGTCAGATGTACACACACACACACACACACACAAATTAAAAATAAAAGGCATCAGGCAGGCATGATAGAGCACTTGGGAGGCAGAGGCAGGTGGATCTCTCTGAATTCAAGGCCAGTCTGCTCTACAGAGTGAGTTCCACGACAGCCACAACTACATAGTGATACCTTTTCTCAGAAAATAAATAAAAGACAATAGTTTAGTGAGCCTGGGTGGAACCTGGTCCATTCTCCTTATGCTGTGACCAGTCTTACCACATCCACAGCCCCAGTCACTTTTAAAATGTGCACACCCAGCCAGGTGGTGGTGGTGGTGCACGCCTTTAATCCCAGTACTTGGGAGGCAGAGGCAGGTGGATCTCGGTGAATTTGAGGCCAGCCTAGTATACAAAGCAAGTTCCAAGACAGCCAGGACTGTTACACAGAGAAACCCTGTCTCAAAAAACAAACAAACAAACAACAACAACAACAACAAAAAAGTATCTGGGAGCCAACCTGAACCCATTACCCGAATTGGGATACATTTGATGAGTTAGCAGAGGTATCTGTCAGAAGAATATCCATGCCATTCAAGGTTACCGCTGTGTTAGAACTTGCCAAAGCTCCAAGTCCTTAATAAGGACCTCGAGAAAACACTTGAGTGTCAGAGTGTGCAAACTGGTTATCAAGCATGCACACCTTGAGTATCTGTTGCATATGGAGCATGGAAAGGCCCGTCCAGCAGGGAAGAGGCTAGGCACCTTGACCCTGGGTTCAGACACACCTACTTCCTCAGCACCTTCCCTGGGCAAGCCCTCTGGAGTGCTGTGGCAGTGCACAGTGCAAAGGGTTGGGGAGGGAAGAGACATCAAGGGCAGGACTAGAAAGACTGAGTAATACGTGGATGGGGTAGCTCTCCAAGAGATAAAGGCTTTATGCACCGGCTTACTGTATTCCAAACATGAAGATGAACCCACAGGGAAAACATTGCCAGAAACATGCAACTCATCCATCTAGGCCAGTCTTCCCCTGTTCTTGGATATTTGATGCTTTGATTTGGGGCCTTAATGGGCAGATACTACAAATCACAGAATCTGCCATTTCAGGATATTGGGAAGGAGTCTAAATTTTAACTAAAGTCTTTCTGGGCTATGTCCCAGCATGATGCTGAGGGGCTGAGCTTAGTGAACAGCTTTTAGGTCCATGGATGAGTCCACAGTCTTCCAGCTGGGCTACTAGACCCATGCCTTCTGACAGCTTTGGTGATGATTGTCCCTTCACTCTGCAGAATAGTTCATAGAGGCATGTCTATATCGCGCCCAAATGCTGTGGTTGGAAGGTGTCGCATGATACGACACTCAAGAGACAAGAAAAATGAGCCCAATCCTCAGAGGTATGTTCTGCGTGTGTCCTCTTTTGGTTAATGTTAGATTTATTTGATATTATGTATATGAGTGTTTTGCCTGCACGTAAGTATGTGCAGTACATGTGTGCCACTGCCCTTGGAGGTCAGAAGAGGTCATCTGGTCCTCAGGAACTGGAGTTGTGATCCACCAGTAGGTTTCCTCCGCAAGAGTAGCCAGTGCCATCTTCCCAGCTCCCTGTTCATTCTTAGTCATTCTTGCTTCTTTCAAGCTGGGCAGGCCTGTAAGTCAGAGGCTTTGCACAGAGCCTGGCCCTCCATCTGTGGTAACCATCCTGGGCCAAGGGCTGTTGGGGAAGATGTCCAGTTGTTGACCAGTTTCTCAGGATTTATGTTTTAACCCATTTCCTTTGCTCCTCTTCTCCTGGTAGATTTGACCGGATCGCACACACAAAGGAAACTATGCGTTTTGATGGTTTGAACTCACTGACGTACCAGGTGTTGGAAGTACAAAGATACCCATTATATACCAAAATCACAGTGGACATCGGATCACCGAGATAGCATTTTGGAACAAAATAAGAGACCTGAAATTGGCCAGGGACCTCAGACTTGTGTCTCTGTCAGTCGACTGGGCTGGTCCCTCGCATTTGTATAATCCGAATGATAGTTGTCCTTGCTATCATCCAGACGTGTTTCCAGATGCCCAGGGTGAATGTAATGTTTGCCTTGAACCTGGCTAGGCACTGGATGAAATTCTACCAGGTGTTGGTCAGTGGGAAAAAGGTCAGCCTTCGGAGGCTTCTTGGTCATAGCCCATGTATCACCTCTCCAAAGAGGCAGAGCTGTACACAGGTCATAACTGAGTGACTGCGGCTCACATTCCCACTGCTGAAACATGGGTAAGACTTTGCTTTAATCGGTGACGTTTATACTTTATGACAAATTGGAGGCTGCTGCTATGATATTCGTGGATTTTTTTTTATACAAAAATCAAAATTTCAATCAGTCTCATGTTCTGTGCCTGTCCTACGTTCTCTCATTGGTGTGCAGCTTGATGCATACCAGTGTATGTGCTTTCTTAGCAAAAGAATTTTAAAACTTGAGCCTGGAGCTTGGTGCCCTGTTAGGGTGTGGATTCTGAGGCCTTGCACTCAGAGCAGGGGCCTCGGGTACTCTCAACTCACATGGCCTGTCTTCAGATCCCTGTCTGATTTCTGAATGTAAAGTTTGGGGGGTTTGGGAGGGCTTGTTTGTTTGTTTGTTTGTTTTTTAAGAAGCAATTTGCAGTGTTTTAAAGAATAAATCGAGTTCTGATTATGCTATAGCTTGTTTTTATGTTGATCCAAATTGAAATAGCTATTGAGTGTTAAGTCATGACACTTTATTTTTCTAGGCATGCTATGTAAACTTGAATTTCCTATATATTTTTATTGTGGTATGTTAAATGTGGGGAAGGGATTGAGTATTTTTTAGGGAGAAAAATAATGTGTGCTGTAGTGGTCACAAATAAGCCTCTGATTAGGCTGGCAGGCCAGGTTTTGTGAAGAGCAAAATTACCCTCAGGTCCCCTGATGAGGGCAAAACCTACAGGTCAGCATTATCCTGCCAGACCTCTGGGTCAGCAACTGACCCCCTCAGGGCCCTAGGCTGCAGGGTTAAGATCTCAGCAATCAGGGCGGTTACCATCCTACCTTCCCTAAGAGCTTCGTGCCACACTCCCCGCCCCACCCAAAGTGGCCAACTCTTCCTTTGCTCCTCTTCCTTCTCTCTTTCACTTTCTGCTTCCTTTCCTGGAATTTCCTGTGGCACTCAGGGTCAAACTTCATTCTCTAGCACAATTGTGCCTTTTAATTAGAGGTCTAGAAAGTTCACCAGAACCCACACCCCGTTCTTCCTTGAGAATCCTGGTGCCTATAGAGTCCCTCATCACCACTCAGGGTTTTCGCAGGTGCTTCCCCCACTGCTCGGTCTAACCCACAGGGGTCCCTCACAAACTCACCCTGCTGGAGTGCAGTGCCTGGGGTCATTGAGATCACTGAAGGCACTCAGACCATCAGGATGAGAGGGTTTGTAAAATACAGCCTGGGTTGAGAGCCCAAGATTAGCAGTCTAATCCCAGAGCTAAGCCCTTTGCGTGGTAGCAGCCTGGACTCCAGCGAGTGTAGATGATGTCCGGAGGGTCGGTCCTGGTCCTACCTGTGCCTTTATGGCTTTGAGCATCACAGTGTCTACCTTGCTGCTTTTTCCAGACACTTTATTTTAGTGTGTTTGGTTAGAAACGATTATTCCCCAACCAAAGCAGGCAGGCTGTGCAAGGTCCATGCTCTCTCAATTCCACGTGCCTCTAGAAGGCCATTAAAACCGAGACTGCCTGCACTGAGAGTTTTGTTTTTCTGTCCCCAGATCCTGACTTTTCCAAAGTGCCTTAGAAGGGAGACAGATGCTGGGTGGTGCCGTCTGTGTCACCTCCTTCATTCCTAAAGCAGAACTGCCTTTACTCTGTGCTGTTCCTTGGGTTTTGTTCATGTGGTCCTCAGAACCGAGGGAAATCCTTTCGCCTGCTCCTCCGCCTTCCAGCTTCCTCTGGGGCACCTCAGGCCCAGCGCACAGCTAAGATACTGTTGGGCCTGGACATTTGCCTGGCCCAGGAGAGGCTGCTGTCTGCCTCCTCACTGGAGACTGGAGGATTGAGGAGTCAGCGAACATTCCCTTCACCTGGGAGTTTGGACCCTGGTGTCACATGCTGTGCCTTTTTCTGTCTGTATTTTTGCTGGTGACCTGTGTGTAAAGTGGCCTTTGGAAAAGATCCGTGGCACAGGAGGACAAAGGAAATGCTGTGCTGGCCTTCAGCCTGGTAGGGTCTGCACTGACCACTGGGCGCTCTAGATACTTGTGATGCCGTGTATGTATTGCGATATCCTATGTATGCAAGTGTGTGTATTTACCGTTGGGGCTGGGGTGGAAGGGGGGGCGCAGTCTCTCTGACTTTGATGTTCAGAACAGACAACTGTATTTTTTGCCTTTGAAATGCAGAAATATAACACGAATAAATGACCCTATCTTTGTAACTGTGGTTTTTCTTCTAATTTAAGGGGTTTGGGTAGTGGGGGAAGGAGGCAGCAGCAGGCTACACCTGCCTCCCAGAAATCACAAGTTTCCTCATCGATCCTTCATTTTACTGAGAGTGGAAACTATACCGCGCGGAGACTCTTTCGGTCCTCGAGGAGCTGTGTTTAAGCTGATGACCAGTACCTCACAGGTACTATCTATTCCCAGTTCAAATAAAATTGTTCCTAGCAGTTCTGGCCACAGTCGGCTAGTCTCAACAAATGTCAGCGTAGTTAAGGATGGATCAGAGAGCCATTTGTGCAAGGTAGTCACAGTGTAAGTCACGTGCTATTATCCCATAGAGGGTTTTTTGCCAGCCCAGAAAGTTTAACCAGGGGATCTAAACTCGTGTTAGTAGAATTGGAGGATTAGAACCTAAGGACCGCCAGTCCTCAACAGACCAATTAAACATAGTAAAAAGCAGGAAATGGAGATTTATTCACTGTGGGTACTTAAGTGTTCCTGTGCCCCTCCCCCAAGTCCTTAGCATCCTAACATATGTTTAGGTTTGAATAGCGGGCAGGAGATATGTACCTGTCACCATTGCTCCAGTGTGGGAAATCTCTTTCCAGGAGACAAATTTCCTTTCTGCCTGACAGATGAACTTTTCCTCCCAGCATGAGATTCCTGAGGAAATCCCAGCTCCCTGCAGGGTACAGGGTGTGTCTTAGTACTATGGTGTGATCCCTAAGGGAAGGGGCAGAAGTGTCTCCCCCTCTTTCACTTTTATTTTGGATTGTGGTTATGTGTGTGGGTACGCGCACATGCATGCAGGTGTCTGGGGAGGCCAGAAGAGGGCATCTTATCCCCTTGAGCTTGAGTTAGAGGTGGTTATGAGCAGCCGGAAGTGGTTGCTGGGAACCAAATTTGGGTCCTCTGCCAGACAGTATGTCCTCTTAGCCACTGAGCCATCTTTTAGCACATCTTCGTTGCCCTGGACTATCAGAAAAGCGTCTTCGTTGTTACCAGGGTCCCAGGTGTGTCCTCTCATCCCGTGTGTCAGGCACTACAGCCTCTCAAGGCTGAGTAACTAGACTTGAAACAGGTCAAAGGTAGCCAGTGCACAGGAGAGAAGGCTCTGCCTGTCCTACAAGAATGAAGCAAGGGGAATGAGTTTCGGTTAGCCTCCCCCAGGGCCCTCTGGGTTAGCCACACTGCTGGAGGAATCTGCAGTAGTTTCTGGCCTGAGCATCCATAGGGAATATTCAGATGTTACCTTCAAACACCAGGCACTTTGACCTTTGGACAGCGCTCTTATAGAGTCTGACGGAAAAACAATGTATTTTCCTTCCCACACGTCACGTCTCTCGGAACGTCCCATCTGACACCAGGTGTAAGGACTGTCCCTACCAACAGGCACATCCAGTAGGATGTTCTCTAGTGTAACTCACTCTGTTATCCACCTGGCGTCAGAATCGCATGCCACAGGCTAAGGCCTCAACCACAAGATTGCCTCCAACACCCATAGCTAACAGGTTGGGACCTGTACTCCTGACCAGTTGGCTGTCGATTCCCAGGATCTTGACTGCAGGGTCAACTAATTTGCCAGGATGAGTCACAGAACTCGGGGAAACACAGGTTTACAGTTTATACCAGGCCTGGTAGTTTAGGCCTGTAATCCTAGGAACTCAGAGCTGACGCAGAAGGATCACAAAATTTCTGGGCCTGCCTGAGCAGGCTAGTGAGGCGCTGTCTCAAAAACACAAAAAGGAGGCTGCTGAAATCATGCCCTGTGTGGGGGAGACTCTGGGTTCAATCGTAGTGAATATAAGTAGTGGTAAAGGGTGTTGGGTCTGGGAAGTGGCTCAGTGAGCCAGAGGGCTCTCTGCTCAAACATAAAAACCTGATTTGAATCCCCAGAATCCATGTAACCTCAGGTACAGAGAGAACAAACCCAGTGTCTTCCTGACCTTCTTACACATGCCTGCACATACCTGACACACATACCACACACAGGGTCAGGCCTATAGGAAGGGGAGGAGAACCCCATGCTTTCTCTGAGTGCACCCCCAGACATCTCCTTGTGTTATCTATCCAGAGCCTCACCCAAACTTTTGGGAAGTTCTGAAGGCTCTATCTTGTGAACCATTAGTGATCTGCCAAACCTTTAGCCCATCACTCCTGGTGTGACTGGGCTGGGGAGGCTGCAAGCTCCTAGGTTCTCTCATGGTTTTGTCTTCCTAAAGGCAGCTTCCATCCAGAGTCCACCAGAAGCCACCTTCTAGAACAAAGGACATGCTTGTCCTGAAGGTGAGCCCAAGGAATGTGTGCCGGGGCAGAGCTGAATGTGAGATCCAAAGATTCTAGCACCGCTGTTGCTAAGAAAGGTAGAAAGGTCTGAAGGACCCTGTGAAACCAGAGCAGAGACCAAGTGTGTGTCCCACAGCCACACAAGCCTCTGCGACTTGGAAGGTCTGGGCTAGAAACAGAATGAGTAGGTGTGGCTCATATATGCAATCTCAGCCCTCAGAAGGCTGAGAGAGAATCGCTATGAGTCTGAGATCGACCTGGACAACACAGTGAAGTCCTGTCTGGAACTTCTTACCTTGTCAGAAAGGAAATGAGATCTGGCTGAGCCAGTCCTGCCAGGCAGGCTTCATTTCCTCCTTTGGCCATGGCCCCCGGCAGGGAATGTAGCAGCTGCATTCCTCTGCGCATGAGCCATTCAGAGGTCTTGAGGCAGGGTCATCTTTGTGGGTATGGTATTACAGGGTGAACGTCACTAGATGAAAATTCAGAGAAGTTTGGGTGGAAATGTCACACTCGAGGACATGTGTACATTACCAGGACACACAGCATGGAGACTGGGGGTGAAGAGCAGAGGCTGTCTGTCTGTCTGTCACAGTCGTCACAGAAGGGGAGAGGCTGTCTGTCTGTCACAGTCCACAGAGGTAGATGGGAAGACAGAGACCACACAAACAATGGTCCTTACTACTGTACTGACTTCCTCTGCCCTCACCCTCACTGTGTGGCTCTGGGCAAATCAGTGTCCCTTTCTAGTTCTCTATTAGCTCTTGGTTTTTTTACTTATTTATTTATTTATTTATTTTGGTTTTTCAAAACAGGGTTTCTCTGTGTAGCCCTGGCTGACCTGAACTCATTCTGTAGACCAGGTTGGTCTCGGACTTGGTGATCTGCCTGTCTCTGCCTCTGTCTCTGCTGGGGTTAAAGGCGCGCGCGCACATACACACACCACTTTGCTCTTGGTTTTTATGACCTGCCCTCAGAGCCCACCCTTGGTGTCCTGCCTAGTTCTGTCCTCCCAACAGACAGAGAACCTCCCAGCTCTAGCCTTTTCTGTGTTCTGGAGAAATCCATTGTAGCTTTGGGTCTTCATTTGTGAGAACAGCAGGATTCCACCCACCTCCACCACTGAGGAAAAATCAGGACAGGCTTGAGGGTCCCCTCCCTCTGCTCTGTGCTGACTGCTGCACCCCCCCCCCAAACACTCCTTCTCTGTTCTTCCTTTCATGCAGTCACCTTTTCTGTTGTCAAATCAGACTTGTTGACCCTTCCCTCCTAAACTCAGCAGGCTGTAAAGGAACCCGAGGAAGAGAGACACAGGGAAGGCGGTGGGGTGGGCTTTTCTCTCTTCAGCTCCCTGGAGAAGGTGCTAAAGGAACCACCTCCACCTCAGGGCCATTTCAAGTGGGTCATCCACCTTGCTGAGACGACTCAGCAGAAATGCAGGTGACAAAGCAAAAACAAAACTCTGGAGTGTCTATATTACTTAGGCTATAGCTAGGTTTGCTGATCCAGGATTGTAATTCCAACAGTTGAAAGTCTCAGGCAGGAGAGTTCAGAATTTGAGGCCAGTGTTGGCTACAGGAGAGATCAAGGAGCGAGAAACGGGGAGAGGAAAGAGGACGTCAGGGGTCAGCCTCCCAGCTACACAGTCACGGAGTAAGAAGGAAGGAAAAGTATATAAAATAGAGAAAGATAAAAGGCAAAAGGTGTCCTAACAAAAGGTAGACAAGATAATTTAAATTAAGAAAAGCTGGCTAGAAACAAGCCAAGCTAAGACTGGACAGTCATTGGAAAAAAAAAAAAAGAATGAACCTCTGTGTGGTTTATTTGTTAGAGAGCTGGGTAGCAGGGTCCCAAAAGAGTAAAGGGTAAAAAAAACCCAACTACATCTTCTAGCCTCCTAGGGGACCTGCACATATGGCAATCTCTCTCTCTCTCTCTCTCTCTCTCTCTCTTTCTCTCTCCTTTCCTCTCTCTCTCTCTCTCTCTCTCTCTCTCTCTCTCTCTCACACACACACACACACACACACACACACACAAATAATAATAATAATTAATAAATCTTTTTTAGTGGTATGTTTGTTAAAGGTATTTCACAAAGTGTGTGTATGTGCATGTCCCAGGTGTGCTAGCCCCTGTGTATACAAACAGAGGCCAGGGGCGGTCACCAGGCATCCTCCTCTATTGTTTTCTGTCTGATTTTTGAGATGTGATCTTCCCACTGAACTTCTCTCTGCCCTTCCAGCTAGTCTGGCTGGTCAGCGAGCCCCGAGGATGCACCTGCTTCACCTTCTCTGTACCACGTTTGTAAGAACACACCTGGCTCTCATGTGCACGCTGGGGATCTGCACCCAGGTCAAGGGGGTGACAGAGTATCCCCGGCATCCACCAGGAGGTTAGAAAGAGAGGCAGGCTGGCCACACAGGGCCTGCTACCTGAGGAATGACAAATGCTAGGGGCTTAGCTTGATTTCTAAATCCAGTTTGACACTCTGCTCCAGAGAACTGGCTTCCCAGTTGCTACTTTTTCTGAGACAAACAGCCTTCCTCCCTAGGGAGGCTAGACTGTGCGAGGTCCTGACGTCTGTACAAGCCTCCCTTAGTCAGGTGGGAATTGGGTGCGTCAAGTGAAACCAGGACTCGGGCAGAGCACAGGACCAGAAAACACGGATGACGGAGGGAGTCCTACTGGTTTTCATTTAGCGTTGGCAGAAACTAGGGTTGAAATGGTTTTAAAAGGAAGAAATGGCAGTTGAGGGCTGGGCTGTGCCCAGGGGTGAGAACAGGGAGCATCAGCTAGACAGGGTTCTGTCTAGATAGAAACAAGGTTCCCTGGTGTTGGGACGTGGCCTTCTGGGTCACTGGAGTTTGGAGGGCAGATGAGATGCTCCTGGGAGGTGGGATCGTGACTTGGTATTGGGGACAGCAGTGCTGACAGACTAGGAGGGAGACAGACAGACTTCCCACAGAAAGAAGGGTCGTGGCTAGGTAATGAAGATGGCACACTTCCAAGATAGCCAGCTTCTTCCTCAACCCCCTGATCTGAGACAGAAGCCTGGCAGCTGAAAATGAAGGCCTCGTGGGCTTCTGTCTCCACCAGCAGCCTCCTGCTGATGGACCGGCTCAACAAGTCCCAGGCTGGATCAGGATGTGTTACACAAGTTGTGGGCCAATCTACCATTCTTCAAACTGACCAGCCCTAAAGTAGTGGAGGAAAATCCAGAGACTTCAAAGGTCAGAGGCCCTGGCCCTCGGGAATAGAATGGCCTTTTTGGGCTTCCTAAGTACCCCTTGCTTTGCAGAGGGCCTTTTTCTCCTAGTGCCAGCTCTGTGTGTGTGTGTGTGTGTGTGTGTGTGTGTGTGTGTTTCCTCGCCCGCAGGAAATGCCTTGTTTCAACTGTTGATACTGTTACAGTGTTCGTGATTTCGCTGTTGCACCAAGAATTCCCCTGCCTTTTAACTGTTTAATTGGCAGGGGATATGAGCCCAATCAAGACCCCCAAGGCGACATCAGTACCATATGGGGACAGTGTTTCTGGGGGTGGCTCGTGGAGACAAATCCTCGAATCAGCTCTATGCTCTGACCCCACAGTTCTGGATCTGGGAATTTAGTTGAAGAAACTTAACTACTCCATCCCACAAGAAGTATCTCTCCATGCTGTTAGCCCTGGAAAACGAGAAGACACCGCCAAAAGGGGGCTGTGCTAAGGAAAATGAAGTACCTAATACTGCAGTATAGAGAATAAGGGGGACCTGCATTCGTTTATTAGAAAGAGGTCAAAGGGAAAGCAGAATATTTCCATATATGGCAGGGAGTTGTGTCAAATTCTGTCCCCATAGTGCGGATACTATGGTGTCGTTGCTGGTGGGAGTAGAATCATCATCAGCGTTTTGAGGATGCGTTTCCCCTCTCTTCACAGACGAGGGCCAGGCTCTTGTTCTGGTACCCCAGGGATACCTTGCTCTTGTGTTTTAGGTCCTGCCCTATTGAGAGAACAAGTTGAAGGCCGAGGGTGCAGCATGAGTGAAGCCCCAGGTTCTAACAAGAAAAAGTTAGAAAGAGGGAGAGAGGGGGATGGGCAGACAGTTGGGGGAGGGGGACAGACTGGGGGTGGAAGGACCGCTCCCTGGAAAGCGGCAAGCCTTCCAACACCTGGGAGGAAAGAGATCGTCCTTTCACGGGTGTGTTGTCCCGCGCTACCGTCTCGCCAGCAAGAACGACGCGGGGCACTTAGGATACTTCTGCAGTAAAGCTTTATGCGTCTTGAGAGGAAGAGCATCAGCTTCCAAAGCGGAGACCCCGAATGAGGGGAACCCAGCCCTTATAAAGGAAACAGTCCTCGCTTCTGACGTGTCACTCTTGGATTGGTCCACTGCCCATTATCCCAGATGATGCCTCGGGAGTAGGCAGGGACGCAGCGGTAGAGAGTTACCAAGCACGTGCGCTGGGATTAAAGGCGTGTGCTACATCACCTTGAACTCACAGAGATCTGCTTGTCTCTGCCTCCCAGGCGTTGGGACCAAAGGCGTATACTACCATGCCTTGAGGTCACAGAGGTCAATCTGCCTCTGCCGCCCAGGCATCAGGACTAAAGGCGTGTACCGCCACACCTTGGGGTCACAGGTCAATCTCTACCTTTGTTCCTAGAAGCAATGGAGAATGTGGTCCGGCCCTCCACAGTGTGTGTGGTGGGAGCCTGAATTCACATGTGGTAGGATGTGGCCTCGTGTGGAATCCCTGAGGACCAGGTTAGAAAGACCTCTAGAAGCTTCTTGCTACTCTTCTGAGGGCATCAGAACCCTCAGGCCTGTTATACTTGTGTAAGAAAAAGATTAGAGACAGAAACCCTGGGAAGGGAACATTAAGCCCTGGGTCTAGAGGTGCCTGCTCCGGGACGAATGGCAGCCTGGGAGGAAGTGAGCAGATCTGTTGCCAGCAGAGCTTTGACTGTGGAATCCAGGAACCCTGGACTCTGCCCAGGCAGACCCCGACATCTGGATTTTGATATGGACTTGAGCCCCAGAGCTATGGGAGGTTAATTTCCGGGCCAGATGTAAATACAGACCATTTGGCCTGTGTTCCTGGACTCAGTCCCTGCTTCAGAGGCATATGCCAAGACATGACTAACTAAAGGGCATGCCTTTATCTTTGAATTCTGTGCGGTACGGTGCAAGGGTTGTAGGCCTGGCCTTGTTGAGCTCCGCTCAGTGCCACAGAATCCAGTCAGCTGGAACTTCCTGCATCAAGAGCCTTAGACAGGGAAGTCTTAGAAATTTCCAGTCAGTCAGAGCGCTCCTGCCTGACTTTGGTCTCCTTTGATGACAGCGGCACAGGAGACAAGCCAGCTGCAACACCTTCTTAGTTCCCAACTTCACAAAAGCCGATCCTAGAGGAAGAAGGTGGTGGGGGACACGCCTGGGCCCTCTGCCTCTTGAAGCTCACTGTGAGCAGCAACACCAGTCTCTGATTCACAGATGGCACAGCTCTGCCATCCTCCTGGACTGCCCTTACCTTGGGCCAGCATAGGTGGCCCAGGAGGGCTCAGTGTAGCATCCCCAACAAGGCTGCAGGAACCCAAAGAGGCAGGTGGTATCTCTCCGGCTCTCCCTTCCCTTTAAGCCTCTCCCTGCCTCCACCACACCCCCTCTCCCCAAAAGGAGGCTAGCTGCCACTCTCTTCCCTAAACTCCTGTCTGTTCCCAGCCGAAGGCAATTTTGAGGGTTTTTGTTTTGTTTTCAGCAAGTCAAGGAACTGTGGTTTATTTTTCATGAGTCACGAGCGGGCTGATGGACGTAAGTGCATCAACTCCAGACCGCGTTGATTCAGAGTCCATGTGCCTTGCTCTGGGTAGCTATTTACCCAGCCACAATGAGACAATGGAATGGATGACAGAAGGACTGAGGAGAAGAGAAACCTCCCCTATGACCAAGCGGTCCCAGACGCCAGCCTGGGCCATTCCTCGCTCTGTATCTGGTGCGGAGATTGTGTTCTTCGTAGTCTCTGGCTTGGCTGCTGGGATTGTGGCTGGTGGAGTTCAACCCCGCTTGCTTTACGTGTCTGGGCGCTCTCCCTATTTCGTGCCTACTCCATCGCACACATTCACAGCCTCCTTGAGTTCCAGGGCTCTTCCTCATGGGAACAAGAATTGCCAAGCCTTTTTGACTCCGTTCTGTCGCTGAGGTCATGGCATAAGCTAAGCCTACTGATGGGATGCCTCATTTTGGAGGGTGTAGGCCATAAAGGGAGCAGAGGAAGTCTGGACTGGGCAGCAGCGAGGCAGTGAGGGATCTCCTAGCAGCAAGGGCTTGTGGTTCTGAGAAAACTCAAGGGAGAACTCTGGCTTCACTCCACTGAGCTCTCTAACCGGCCTAAGGTTGTGAGGCCTAAAACAGGACTCCATCCTCCTGTAAGACCTCAAGGTCCGAAACAAAGGTCTACTTTGTCAGTTCAGGAAGCCAGAGAAGAGAGTAAGGAAGAAGGCACAGCTTGCCCTAAGGGCATGGCGCAGAGACCTCCTGGAAGAAGGCCTTTATGCAACTTTGGCTGGAAAGCTGTCTCTCCTGTTTTTACTCTGCCTCACCCCAGGGGCTGAAGCTGCAGTGAAAAGTTTGGCTTACAAAAGAGACACCAACCGGGTCCTGAGGGCGTCTGGCACTCTAGCTCCTGCTTTCTCCCAAAGGGAGCTCACAGTGCAGGAAACCCTAACTCCAACAGCAAGGGGCTTGAGAGGTGGCTCAGCAGCTGCGAACACGCGTTTCTCTTGTGGATGGCCTAGGTTTGATTCTCAGCACCCACATGGTCATTCACAACCATTTGCATCTCATCTAACGCCCGCCAGACCTTGGCGGCACCAGGTATGTATGTGGTGTACATACTTACATACAAGCAAAATATTCATACATAGAATAAATAAATATCAACAAATAACCAAAACAAACAAACAAACTGATCTCAGAGCACCAGTCCTTTTCTAGACTGGACCTTCTCCAATGCCAACCCTGGGTACAGAGTCCATCAGAGGGCTGGAGAGATGGCTCAGTGGTTAAGAGCACTGACTGTTCTTCCGGAGGACCCAGGTTCAATTCCCAGCACCCACATGGCAGCTCACAACTGTCTGTAACTCCAGTTCCAGGAGACCTGGCACCCATGGTACAATACCAATGCACAGAAAAGAAGACAAAAATGTGTACCAAAACATTTTCTTAAAAAAAGTCAATCAGAGGGCTAGAGAGATGGTCCCACTGTTAGGAACACCGTGCGCATGCCTTTAATCCCAGCACTCGAGAGGCAAGAAGCAAGTCCAGCCTGGTCTATGAAACTACACAGAGAAAGAAACAGTCTTGAAAAACCAAAGGGGGTACAAATGAGTTAATCAGAGGACCATACCTTCCCAAGGGGACTTGGTGCTCAGGTGCCAGCTGCACTTGGTAGGAGGAGCAGGACTCATAACCTGTGGTCTGTTTTTCCCTGGAAGGAGGTCATCACTCCAGTGGCCAGAGTCTTACCCCCTCATGTTCACAGAACTTCCTGGGGGAGAAAGCACGCGCTTTACCAGGGCCTGGTCACTTCCAAGTGGCTTAGGAGGTAACAAGAAAGTTGTCAGTGTATAAAGAATATGGGCTTCAGAGACCACCGCATATACATGCAAAGACCTGGCTTACCACAAAGCTACCATGGGACTTTGGGAAAATGACTTTTTGCTGCTCTATCCAACTATCCCAGTTCACGTATTGAGAAAGCTGTCACCTTTTCTCTACTGTTCTGCTGTGCCACCTTTGTCATGAAACAATTGTCCATACGTGTGAGGAACTGCGTGTACAGACGTAGGCCACCATGCCAGCCTATGTTAATTCTTTGAGGTTTTTTGTTTTGTTTTATTTCTTGTTTTTTGAGATAAGGGTTCACTGTGTGATAGCCCTGGCTGTCCTGGAACTAGTTCTGTAGACCAGGTTGGCCACAAACTCACAGAGATCTGCCTGCCTCTGCCTCTTGAGTGCTGGGATGAAAGGTGTGAAGGGGTTTTTAAGTTTGTTTTATTTTTTGTTGTTATTTTCTGTTTTTTATTTTATATATATATATATATATATATATATATATATATATATATATATATATTAAATTTGTTTCTTTGTTCTCCTAGACAGTTTTGCTTCTACTTCCATGTCATATATAAATGATTGTATTTGTCTATATAATATCTACGGACCACAAATGAGAAAAATTATATGGCATTTGTCTTTCTGAAACTGGTTTAATTTTTTTTTGGGGGGGGGTTTCATTTTTCAAGACAGGGTTCCTCTGTAGCTTTGGAGCCTGTCCTGGTCTTGTAGACTAGGCTGGCCTCAAACCTCTGCCTCTTGAGTGCTGGAATTGAAGGCTTATGCCACCACTGCCTGGTGAAACTGGTTTAATTTGCTAATTCTCCTGTTGTAGCCTCTCTCCTTTAAAGGACATGACTGCATTCTTCATCCTGGCTGAAAAATATCCCTTTGTGTGTGTGTGTGTGTGTGTGTGTGTGAGAGAGAGAGAGAGAGAGAGAGAGAGAGAGAGAGTAAGAGAGAGATTATTCATTTTTTTCTGATGGGGTACTTAGTTGGTCCATAACTTAGTTTCCATGAGCAGCACCATATAAACGCTGGTGTGCAAGGATCTCTGTGATATTTCCATTGGATGTCTTCTTTAGGTATCCAGGAGTGGTCTAGCTAGGTGTGCAGTAGTGGGTCTATTTTTAGGTTTTGGTTTTTAACTTTTTATTTCCTCAATATTTACTCTTTATTGTTTTCTTTCCTTTCTTGAATGGATATGAGTGCTTTGACTTCAGGTGTACGTGCAATGAGTGTAGAGGCCCCAAGAAGGCATCAGATCCCCTGAAACTGGAATTACAGATGGCTGGGAGCTGCCATATAGGTTCCAGGAACTGAACCTGGGTCCTCTACAAGAGGGTAAGAGCTCTTAACTGCTTAGCCCCCTCTCTAGCTCTATTTTCAGTCTTTTGCTTATTTGTGCTTTTTGTTGTTGTTTGATTGAGACAGTATCTCTTGTAGCCAAGGTTGGTCTTGAACTTCCTATGTAGCCAAGGATAACCTTAAACAACTGATCTTCCTGTTTCTAACTCTCAGAGTGCTGGGATTATAGGTATATGACGCTATGCCTAGTTTTCTCCTTTTAGTTTTTTGAAAAACTTCCATACAGATTTCCAGGGGCTGAACTGGTATATGTAATAGGGCTCCAAACCTTAGCACAACTGACTCCATGATGGAAATGTCATTCAGGTTGTATAACTCCGCACATAGACAGCATCGCCTTCCAAAGCTGAAAACAAAGGCCCAATCCATCAAAGTCCATAGTTCTGGGAAAGTGTCTAAGTGTACTAGCCTGCTTTTTGGCTTCTGTAGTTCTGCTTCTGGCTAACTGTTCCTGTTAACTGAAGTACGTCAATCTGGGTCATGGTTTTTGTGCCTAAAAGTTCACCCTGAGAAAAGCTTGGGCTACACTGGGATCCCAAACACCCAGTGAAGTTGCCAGCTGGCTAATAGAGACTTTCTATTGACTTAAAGCCATGTCTGAGCAGTCTTCTCTGGTGAATGCCCACAAGTTTCACCCCACCAGCTGTGTGTAAAGGTTCCCCACATCCTCACCAACACTGCTTGCTGTTTTTTTAGTGACTGCCGTTCTGACTAGGATGAGAGAAAATCTCAACAGTTTTAATTTGCATTTCTCTGTCAGGTTGAGCGACTTGATTCTTATTCAGAAAGTTCCTGACTGCGTCTGTAACTTCTTTTCCCTGCTCCCCCTCCCGGTTCTCCCCCTCCCCCTCCGCAGAGTTTCAGGTTCTACTTTTAAGGATGTTTTGTATTTTCAAGTGAACTATTGCTACAATTTTAGTTAATCTGAGATATGAGCTTTTGAACTCAATAGTTCTTAGACTGACTCAGTGAAACTTTCTGGTCAGTGGCTAACCTCTGCCCCTGATTTGTTCAGGCTTACAGGCCATTTGAATGTCATCTTTTGATGGCCATCTGTTCACTAACCCATTTTGATTAGAGTGTTCGATTTTTTGTTTAGGTTTGGAGTTCCTTATATGTTCTAGGTATGAATCCTCTGTCAGATGTCCAGCTAGCAAAGATTTCCTCCTGACTAAACCTTGCCCCTAATGGTTTGGGTTTCAAAGTTCATAAAATAGAGGCTCCAAGAGATTCCACCGTAAGAGCACTGGCTTTTCCCTTTCCATTCCCTCCCCATCAGCCACTCCCACAATACTTCAGCCCATGGCTTGGATGGACAAACTGACATTTATGACTTTGTATGTAGAAAAGGCAGGGTCTTTTCCCCCTCTAATTTCAAGAATTAATACCTTTAGGACAGAATGGCTTCCCTGTATCCACTCTCTAAAAAAGGCTTCTCATTCAGTTTCATCTCTAAGTAGTGCCAGCACACCTTTAATCCCAGTTCTTGGGATGTGGAGGCAGGGGGATCAGGAGTTCAAGGCCATTCTTAGCCACATAGCCAGTTCCAGGCCAGCCAGGACTACATCAACAGTGAGATCCTGTCTTGAGAAACAAAATAAAACAAAACACCAAACGATAGCATGGGAACTCAGAAACTAACTTAGCCTTTTTGTTTTTGAGCCAGGCTTTCTATGTAAACCAGGTTGTACCGTAACTCTGCCTGCCTCTGCCACCCCCCGTTGCTGGAATTAAAGCAGTGTGCCGCCACGCCTGACTTATGAGGAACAACATTAAAGTCAGGCAGGGGACACCTTTGCTGATAGGTTTCAGGCAGTGACAGTTTTCAGGCAATAGGTCCCTGTCCTCGTCTATGGTGCCATTAAATTATTTTGAAAAGATAAAATATTCTGTACTTAGAACCAAATCATTAATTGTTTCTATTAACTCACCATTCCTCCAGTCAGATGTCAAATTTTAACCAAAATCTTCCTATTCCATCTCCCTTCCTTTCCCCTTTATCTTTTCCACCCCCAAATAATATACCAATAGCCCCAGATCACACATACGCTACACATATGTTAACAGGGGCAGTAAAGACAGACAGGGTGGCTCACACCTTTAATGCCAGCACTCTGGAGCAGAGGCAGTCAGATCTGTGTGAGCCAGTGCCAGCCTGTTCTACCTAGTGAGGTTTGAGTAAGCCAGGGCTTACATAGTAAAACCTTGTCAAAACAAACAAACGAACAAATGAATGTATGAACAAACAAACAAACAGGTAATGTCATTGGGAAGAAAACTGGGGGTCACTGGACATGTTCTTTGAAGAGTATGGTTTCCCACACACCCCATTCTGCAAGTTTAGTCCTTCATAGCAGGCCCTTTTCTTCGCTGTAAGTGTAGCGTGGGCTGTTTTGAAACCTTGTTTCCCTTGTGAATGTAAGCTACACAGCTTTGGACATCTTGAAGACATTTGAGCAGCTGGACAGAAACTATCTGGCGTCTCTTCTCTCCTCCCCTCCTCTCCTCTGTGCATTATTTTTCTTTTCTGTACTGGAGATTGAACCTAGCGCCTTGCTCACCCCAAGCCTACCTTCTACCACTAGGCCACACTCCCCCTTTTTCACTTTATTTTGAGACAGGGTCTTTCTCAGCTCCCAAGTTGGCCTTGAACTCACTCTATAGCTCAGGTGGTCCTTAATCCCCTTGCCTCAACCTCCCAAGTAGCTGGTGCTACCATCCTGTGCCCCCCCCCGGTCTGGTTACAAGGTTTTGCAGTGACCATATTCTCAAGCTCGCTTTATGGAGCCGAGACAAGCAGAGCCCCTTTCCCACTTGGAAGGCACAGTCAGAGGACAGGGCTGGTACTTCACAGGGGTGGGACTGCCACATCAACTTTTTCATGTAGAAGGATGGTCTCCTGTGGGCACCTGATGCCTTAGCAGCAACCAGGTGGGTCTTCCGGGGACTTGCCTACTTTGACGGGAGAACAGGTTCTCTGGAACCTATTCCTCCCATAACTGGCTCTATCTGCAAGCCCAAGGCTTGCAAAGGTTCCTCGTTTCTGGGTACTTTCTTCTTTGCTTTGCTCTCCTCTTCCTTGTTTTCTGAGCCAGGATGAGCTTGACTCTTGCCGCCCTTTGATCCAGCTGTCTGTCTCATGTTCTGCTTGCTGTCTTTGACTTGGAAGTTCAGCTGTGACGCCAGGCAATCCCAGTTCTTCTCTGGCTCCCGTGTGTTGTCCTTATTTTATTTTATTTTATTTTTTTTAAAATATTTATTTATTTACTATGTATACAATATTCTGTCTGTGTGTATGTCTGCAGGCCAGAAGAGGGCACCAGACCTCATCACAGATGGTTGTGAGCCACCATGTGGTTGCCGGGAATTGAACTCAGGACCTTTGGAAGAGCAGGCAATGTTCTTAACCACTGAGCCACCCTTCCATTTATGACTCAAGGACGACTATCCACCACCAATTCCGTCTCTTCTCCAACTGCGCCATGTTTTCACACCACAGCGTCAAGTGGGTTTTGTTTGCTTGCTTTTAGTGTAAAGGGTGGTGTTGTTCAGACCTGCACCCAGACCTAAGTACTGGAGGGGCTAGCACTGTGCTGCCAGCACCCTGTCTGACAAAGCCTGTGACCCCAGTGGCTGGGAGCAGAGAACGCATGAGTGTGTATATGTGTTGACGTGAGCCTGCCATGTCAAGGACCCCAGAGTCTCTCTCTTCAGACCCACGGAGGAACAGCAAAGCCTTTCAGAGACAAGGCTCAGAGGGAAATGGCAAACCCTTTCTTTGTGGTTCATGGGCCAACGTTGCCAGTATGTGTAGTACAGGCCCGCCACAACGTTTGCCTCTCTGGATGTGCACAGCTGAAGGCTGCTCCCCTCCAGAGACTGCACCTGCCAAGATAAGCTAACCCTGCCTCCCTGTTCGGCTGTGTAATAGCCCTGCCTCCCTGTTCAGCTGCACACAATCCTGACTCTGTTCAACTCTACATAATAAACATGTTGAGCTTTTGGGATACTGTGGTCGCTCCACCTGAGAGCCGAGACCACCCAATCCCAGCTTTCGGTCTGTGTTTCTGTCTCTGTCATTTCTTCATTCCCTTGACACCCCAGCCAGGGGATGAGGCACCCAGCTGAGCCCCTTGAAATCCTATTTGGATTTCCTCCCTGAATTTGTAGCTAGATGTCTTCTGTTTGGGGGAGTTCTCAGTCATTAGCCCTTGGATTGTGCTGCTCTTGCTTTGTCTCCCTGAGTGGCACTTGGACCACACGTGTGTAATTCCACACCTTCAAGGAACCATCTTTCTTTTGTACTGCCTTTCTGCACACAACTGATTGTTATTAAAGTTATTTTCTAATTCAGAAAGTCTCTCAGGCGGAGTGAACTGTAAATCTAACTGTGACTTACTGTTAACTTGTACTTTTTAATTCTAGAATTTCCACTTCAACTGCTTTTTAAGAATAATCTATTTAATTCTATGTGCATTGGTGTGAGGGTGTCAGATCCCCTGGAACTGGAGTTACACACAGCTGTGAGCCACCATGTGGTTTCTGGAGATCGAACCCGGGTCCTCTGGAAGAGCAACCAGTGCTCTTAATCGTTGAGCTATTTCTCCAGCCCCTACCAACTACTTTTTATTGTTCCCAAACCTTTACCGAAAAGCTGGGTCCTGCTTTTGAACACAGTAAACGGTTAAAGTCTATTTGTTACAATCCCACCATTTAGAGCTGCAATGGGGTTAGTTCTATTGCAGACAGTTTTTTTGCTGGGATTTTGCTCACGTTGTTTGTCTGTTCGGGGGGAGACATTACATTTGCAAAACACCATAATTTCTGTGAGGGGGAAAAAAAGCAAAAAAAAAATGTAGCAAAAAAAATGTAGCAATAATTTGAGACCTCTGATATCTTCTTTCAGAAAGCGTCTAGGTTTGGAATGACTGGCGTAACCAGAAACTTTACTCGACTTCAGGGACTGAGTTGGGTGATGTGGCACACAGCTGGGATCCCAAGACTTCAGGAGGGTGAGGCAAGCAGATGAATCTAAGCTACCTACTGAGGGGCTGCCACAAACCAAACCAAAGTCAAAACAAATCCAGCTCAGAGACCGAGGTGATTTGGAGCTGATCCTTGACAGGGCTGTTTACCTTTCATTCACAGACACACACACCCCACTTCTAAATTTTCTTTCTTTTTTCTTTTCTTTTTTTTTTAAGACAGGAGTCTTGAGGTAGATTAAAAGTCAGGGAAAATTAAAGAAACGGAAAAATGAAGAGTCCCGCACTCTGAGAGTCTGACTGAAGCCTGTCAGCACCAAGAATCAGGAATTGCAGCCCCGTTAACAGATCCGTCCTCTACAAGATGGGGCACCGGGAAGGCTGCTGATGCACTGGGGTGACTTTTGGGGCAGGTTCCAGGGAGAGACAGACAAAGAGAGGCCCCAGCAAGTCAACCAGGGGCTGAGACAGCAGGGAGTTCTTGAGAGGACCCCTAGCGAGGTAGGCGAGGAGAGCTTTGCGGGTAGAGTACGTGGAGGAGAGAAACGGACGACTATTTATGGGTGACGGGAGCCAGCAGAAGCAAATGAACCATGCCATGAGTGATAAGGCTTTTTTTCCGGGGTGGAGGGAGGTCATGTCTATTCTGGGTTTTGATATCAAGTATGAGCAGGAACAGAGTGAAACTACTGAACTGGACCACTGCAGAGGTAGAAGGAAAGGTTTACCGGGGATCAAACTGCCAAGGCGTTTTCTCATGGGGCGTAGAGCGAAGTCAAATGGCAGAAGAGCAAGTGGATTATATACGCCGGTCGCGGGGTGGGGGCTTTGTGCGCAAACAGGCTGTTTGGACCAACTAGGAACCAGCCGCTCTGGCCAGCAGGAGTCTACCTCAGGGGAGGATTACGGGAGATTCCGGTAAACAGAAACCCTCCTTACAAAGAGATCCGCTTTTCTGTTAAACAGAAACTTACCTTTAGGTGTCTGTTTACTCAACCATTGGCGTTCTGTTTCAGACCAAGTCACCGACAGCACTGCCAGTTTAGGGAGCTTTTTTGGACCTAACAACCCCCTCACCTGTCTTCCTTTACCTTCTGAAGGTCAGCCTTTTAGTATCTCAGCCAAAGAGAAGGCCATTAGCACCCATTCTGGCAATTCAAAACTCCAATCCCTGTTCTGTTAAAACAAAACAAAACAAAAGGGGGAAACACGTCATTTTCTTGGCTGGCTGTTGTAGCTGGCGTTAGTTGTCCAGATCCGTCAGGGAGAAAGGAGTCCTAACATCCAGTCACTGATTTCTACGCCTTCAGGTTGATATTTTCTTATTCTCCAGTTGTCTTTCTGGAGCCGAATTGTAGGAGGTTAAATTCCCCTTGATGTTCTGAGCCTCGCTTTTCTGTAGTGGAGGACTCACATCTGTTGATTGGCTTTGGTGGCGTGGAGGCCATCAGTGACCTTGACATGACAAGGCTCTGGAATGCTGCTGGGACAGGGTAGAGTAATTTAAGGGGCAAAGTAGAAGAAAACAGCAGTGACGGAAATGCTAAAAGTTTGGTTACGAAAGAAAACAAAGAAATGGGGTTGGAAATATGAAGTAGGATGGTGGGGATCAAAGAATTCCACGCAGGAAAGAGTCCAGTGCATGTCCACACAGTGTTGAACTTTTTTTTTTTTTCCCTTTATGAGACAGGTTTTCTCTGTGTAGCCCTGGCTGTCCTGGAACTCACTCTATAGACCAGACTGGTCTCGAACTCATGATCCACCTGCCTCTTCCTTCTTCAGCAAATCCTACTGGTGAAATCCACCACAACCAGCTTGTTACACATTTTTTGTTGTTGTTGTTTTCTTTTTCTTTTCTTTTCTTATTTATTTATTTATTATTTTTTATTTATTTATTTATTTATTTTGAGACGGGGGTTTCTCTGTAGCTTTGGAGCCTGTCCCGGAACTAGCTCTTGTAGACCAGGCTGGCCTTGAACTCACAGAGATCCACCTGCCTCTGCCTCTGCCTCTGCCTCCCGAATGCTGGGATTAGAGGCTTTGTTGAACATTTTTAATCTCCACAATAGCTGCGTTTTCCCTCAGCTTTCTATGCCAGTCTCACAGTAGGTTCTCTTCTTAGCGTAAGAGGGAGCCCATGAATTCACTCACTAGTCAGCTTTTCTTATCAAATCCCTAGACACTTCCCTTTCTTCTCCTCACTCTGGTCAGACATCTGCCCTAGAGCAAGCCCCTTCCTCTAGCCTGATCAGATGTTCCGGTTCGCATTTCCTATCCCCAGGGCTACTGGTGTCCAGCCCTTCCACATCAAGCTGCCATATTTATTGTGTGTTAGGAACTATTCTCCGAGCTGGGAGCTCTAAAATGGCAATTTAAACATGTCACCTCCCTCTTAGCAGTACCCACTGCCCATCACCTCCCTCTTAGCAGTACCCACTCCCTATCACCATTTTCCTTTGGTCAAAAGCTTAATTTCTTCTTTAAAATTTTATTATTTTTATCTTCTGTGTATGAGTGTTTTGCCTGCATATATATTTGTGCATCACATGCATGGCTGATGCTCACAGAGTCCAAAAGAGGACTTTCGAGCCTCTGGAACTGGGGTTACAGACAGTTAAGAGCCGCTATGTGGGTGCTGGGAACTGAATCCCTGGTCTTCTGCAAGATCAATAATGCTCTTTACCCCAGTCATCCCTTCAGTCCTAAAGGACAAGTTAACCTTCGCTTCCACCTCACTCCTCACAGCCTTGATCCCCCTTCCTGGCATACTGCTTTGTGACATAAGGCTGGCTTGTTGGGTTAAAAATGATTTGGGCTGGGCAGTGGTGGAGCAAGCATTTGCGAGGCAGAGGCAAGTGGATCTCTGTGAGTTCAAGGCCAGCCTGGTCTACAGAATGAGTTCCAGGACAGGCTCCAAAGCTACACAGAGAAACTGTCTCAAAAAACAAATGGAAAAAAATGATTCCGTTGGGGAAGATAGAGGCTCTGATTGTTCAAGATCATTCAGTCCAGCCCAGCTCTCTTGATGTTCCCTGGGCTAAGCAAAGGCTGTTTCTTGTGGCTGAGAGGCCCTGGGGCATCATTTGAAGTGGAACACCAGTTCTAGGAAGATAAGAGTGTTAGCAGGCATCTTGCCCTGGTAAGCCAGTGCTGTGCTGTGCCAAGGCCTTTATTTCTGAGTTGGGAGAGGCTTCAGGTTTCTGCCTTTTCCCCTAAGAACTGTGGATGTGCCATGTGGACACCACAGTAGCCAGAGACAACATGAAAAACAATACCCGGGCGGGGGGAGGGGAGATCTAACTCACTTAAGTCACCACAGGACTGTGGTGAGTGACTCAAAGTTTGTGTGTCATATGACTGCATGTCTCTACATAATGTGCTTCATGTCTGTCCCTGTGTGTGCCTCCCTCTGTTGTATGCTGGCAGAGAAAAGAGGGGACAGTCCTGGAACTGTGAATTTATGAGTTCCATCCTGTGCTGCGTGCCTGAACGCACCTGCAGGTCTCTGGATTCTGTCTGGGAATACCCCATGTGCGGGTTTCTGTCCCTCATTTCCAGGATTTCCTCCAGTCTAAGGCCTTCCCCCCACTTTAGACACTCTCTTCATGTTTCAGCTCCTGTCATGAATAAGAATGGTTCCAATGTTTTAGGCTGCAATACACTTCGGTTCTTTCTTACTCTGAATAAGCCTGTCTTCCACCTCAGAGACCCCCATCCCCTTACAGCCCAATAAGTCCCTCCTGGCTCCCTTTTAATGTCCCTACCTGCACCTCTGGCTGTACCCAAAAGGCAGAGAAGCCTAAAATGCACCAGCTTTAGCCGTGCTGGGGGATTTCTCAGGCTGATCCAAGCTGCTTTTCTTCTTCCCTTATTTACAGTTATTCCTTTTTCAGCCACAGCATCTTTCCTCACCCCAAAATCTTGCCTTGAACTACCTCACAGATAAAGCCTTGAGGTTAAAGGGTGTGAACTTCCCCTATTTCCTGCCCCTCCCACCTCCAACTTTGTCTGTAAACCTGCGGCACCCTTCTTTAATGTTGTCTTTCTTCCCGTCCAAGGCTATATTCTACAGAAACAGCCCTATTCCGGAGGAGGTGGACCATGGGGATTGGGGTGGGGAGATAGCCCAATGGTAGATCACTTCCCTACACTCAAGAGGCCTAGAGTTCAGTACCCAGCATATACTTCAACACACACACACAATCCACCTCAGTCAACCCTTTCTTAATAAAAGAGAATCTCAACCCAAGCCAGTTATTATGATCATAGGTGGAGAGGAATGATGGACATTGAACCCAGGTTTTGTGCAACGGTAACCTAGTGCTCCATCCTCCCCAAACAAGTCGTACAACTAGGGTGCCCAACGCTAGACCACTTCTAAGACTAGCTAGATCGTGGGGTGCCACTTAGACAACCTGTCACTTCTGTCTCACTTTCCACATCTGTAAAACAGGATGTTAATATTCCCTACCACAATGTCTTCATGAGGAGAAAAGGCAGTCGGAAACCTAGAAAGCGTCCCTGGCGGCTCTGGCGTCCCTCTTGTCCTTTAGTGAGAGTCTTACTCTTCTCACTGCAGCTTCCTAATCATGGTACAGAAAGGGAAAGCCCACAGCTCAGCTTGGCAGACCAGTTAGAACCAGGATGTTGTGCTGTTACGTTTTTTATTATTATTGTTATTCTATTTTATGTTTATGAATTTGTACCACCTACCTGTAAGCCTGCTGAGGTCAAAAGAGGTGTCAGATCTTCCGACACTGAAGATCCCAGAGAGTTAGCCACCGTGTGGGTACTGGGAACTGAAGCCCAGTCTTGATCAAGAGCAGACAGTGCTCTAAACCCCTGAGCCATCTCTCCAGCCTTTGCTGTCACTTCATAATAACCACGAAAGAAAATCCGGTCAGGTTACCTTGAGTCAGTGTCTGCCCCGGGCCATTTAAATACCATGGGAAAAGGAATACCTGGTAAAACGTGGTTTCCACGGCCCACTCCTGGATGTGGTTGGATGGGCACAGGGATAAAGGGGAATTATGATGAGGCAGGATAAAAAAAGTAGGGACTCTTTTTTTCTCCTAGCAACCTGCCTTTCCAGTTCTCTCAAGGAACAGATGCCTGAGGTCTCCAGGAAGGCAGTTAAGCTGACACCTCTCCACCCACACCTCCTGCTGAGCGTGAGCCCGCCAACTCCCAACTCTCCTCCTCCCCACCTTGTCCCGTGCCCGCAGAAAGCAGCCAGACATACCCAGAGCCTGGGATGTTTGGGTGGAAGCTTCACTCTAGTCCCTGGCATCCATGTATCCAAAGAGAAAAGCCCCTCCCCCATCTCTCTCCATAGCCTGCTAAATCTCAGAAAGCCCGCCAAATGATGACCCCCCCCCAAGATGCTCAAAACCGCTCCCACAGGGTAAACTGCTGCACCCCCAAAAAGCAGACACGTGTTTTCCAGTCTTCCTTTCCCATCTCTTCTCTGGGGGACTGGGAGGCCATCCTTGAGCGCTGTATCCATTAAAACCGGGCTTTTCTGATTCGGTTTGAGGTCTGATTTGGATTATTGCATCAGTGGAGAGGTTTACCTGGGTACAGAAAGTTTCAGGGACTTTTAGGGAGGGCACTAGCAAGGAAAAGGACTCGAACTTCAGTACAGAGGTGGTCAGGAAAGCTTCAAGGATACCGTCAAGGATACAATGCTCCTTTCCCGGACGTATCTAAGCGTTTAAGAACAACAAATGAACAGTTTGCCTTCAGCCAGGCGTGTGGGCCTGTGAGTTTACAGCGGGCAGTCCTCCCTTATCCCTGAAATCCGAACAATGTAAAAGTCACCTGACAGTTTCATCCATGAAAAGAAATTCTCTAAGATAAGAAAAACAATCGAATGAGCGCTTCCTTTTCTTTTTTATTTTATTTTTTAAAAAACTATTTATCTATGGTGGGTATAATAGTGGCGCATGCCTTTAATCCCAGCAATTGGGAGGCAGGGGTAGGTGGAGCTCTATGAGTTCGATGTCAGTCTGATCTACAGAGTGAATTTCAGGACAGGCACAGCTAGCTACATATTGAGACTCTGTCTCAAAACCAAAACAAAACTCAAATAGAAAGATAGATTGATTTATTTATTGGTTTTTTTGAGACAGGGTTTCTCTGTAGCTTCAGAGCCTGTCTTGGAACTTGCTCTGTATATCAGGCTGGCCTTAAATTCACAGAGATCCGTCTGTCTCTGCCTTCCAAGTGCTGGGATCAAAGGTGTGAGTCACCACCACCCCGCAATTTAATGGTTTTATTTCGTTTTATTTTTTATGTATGAGTGTTTTGACTGCATGTATGTCTGTGCATCAAGTGTGTGCCTGATGTCCACGTAGGCTGGAAGAGGATTTTGGGTTCCCTGGAACTATAGTTACAGTCGGTTGTGAGTCACCGTGTAGATGCTGGGAATCTAACTCCTGAAATAGTAGCTAATGCTTTTAACAACTGAGTTATCTCTCCTGCTCTGTTGCGTTTGTTTTGCTCTGATTGGTTTTGTTTTTAGAGAGAGGTGTCTTGGTGTGTAGCACAGGCTAGCCTTGAACTTGCTGTAATCCTTCTATCTCAATTTCCCAAGTTCTGTCATGATAATTACAAGCTACCACGCTCCCTCTAGCTGGAGTGTGGCTCCTGGGGGGCACCCAGGCTTACTGCAGTTACAAAAGCTTAATGAACACATAGAAATGAAAATGTGTGGGCTAGAGGGAGCGGCCAGTCTGAGATACATAAGACACTGTCTCAAATAAAAGAAAAAGCCACGAAACACATAAATTGCTATTATTGAGATGCTTAAGCCCCCCCATCTCTTTTTCTTCCTGCACTTCAGACTTAAACATACACTTGAGTTTTTAATCTTTTCAATAGCTCCAACTTTTCTTCAAACCGACTTATTCTGATAATCTCTGGTAGAAAACCAAGGCAAACCAAACCAACCAACCATACAAACAAAAGCAATCCAACAAAATAAAACAAACACCAACAAAAGCATCCCAGTTTCGTCTGAGTGGAGGCTGCAAGAGAAGTCAGTAGGCTACAGGTGGCAGCCTTGGGCTGTGTGTCCTCCACTGCTGCTGCTGCTGAGCTTGCCAGAGAGACAGAGAAGTCGGACTGTTCTGTGGGCAGGGCAGTCGAGGAACGAGCAAGGGTGGAACCTCTCCCTCACCGAGCCGAGGGACAGCGAGGAATTTTGGATGTGTAAGTTTAGAACTAATTTGGTGCCCCAGAGTCCCTCGAGACTGTAGGAAAATAATTTGGGGAAGAGGGCCAAAGGTGCCATCTATAAGACAATCCTGGGAAATCCCGTAGTGTAAGTACAAGAAGGTGCGGGGGGAGGGGGGGGCTCCTTGTGACCTGGCCCTGGAGATACTGTTTGCTCAGACCCCAGATCAAAGGAGTGCAGAGGGAAAGCTCTGGAAAGCACAAGTGCCCGCAAGTCCTGGTGGAGTAACTAGCCTCACACTCCAGCCCCAGCAAGAACGTTTTCTGTGGACGTAGAGGAGGCGCCGGCCACATCCTTCATGTGGCTTTTGTGTCGCAGGGCAGAAGCGGCCAATGGGACACACATAGTGATTTTGGGGGCCAAGACAAAGTAGAGGATTACAGGAGGACCAGTCAGCCACCGCCTGCTGACAGGACCAGGATGCAAGCTGTGTTCAAGAGCAGCGGCTTAGTAACCGGGATAGCGTTCCCTCACTCCGGAACCAGCCAGTCTAGACCTTTTCTTACTTACGCTACTCATTTTCTCTTTATGAAAAAAAGTAAAAAGAAAAAAGAAAAAAAAGCCAGGCAGTGGTGGCACACGCCTTTAATCCTAACACTCAGGAAGCAGAGGCAGGTGGATCTCTGAGTTTGAGGCCAGCCTGCTACAGAGCGAGTTCAAGTACAACCAGGGCTACACAGAGAAACCCTGCTTCGATAAAACAAAAAACGAAAGGAAAGATAGGAAGGAAGGAGGAAGAAAGAAAGACAACAGAAAAGCTTTGACTTCTTTTCAAAAATTAAAGAAAAAGATTATGTTTTTAAATTATGTATAGGTGTGTGTGGTAGTTTGAACGAAAAGGACCAACATAGGCTCATAGGAAGTGACACTATTTGAGAGAATCAGGATGTGTGGCCTTGTTGGAGGAAATGTGTCCTTGGGATGAGTTGTCTCTTCCTGCTGCCTGCTGATCCAGATGTAGAACTCTCAGTCACCTCTCCTGCACCGTGTCTGCCTGCCTGCCACCATGGACTGAACACCTGAAACTGTGAGCCAGCCCCAATTAAATGTTCTCCATTGTAAGAGTTACCGTGGTCATGTTGTCTCACAGCAACAAAGCCCTAACTAAGACTGTGTGCCTTTCTCTCTCTCTCTCTCTCTCTCTCTCTCTCTGTGTGTGTGTGTGTGTGTACGCGCGTGCATATGAATGTAGGTGCCCTCAGGAGGTCAGAGGCATCAGATACCCTGGAGCCCAATGGTTACAGATGGTGGTGAGGGGCTTTGTGGGTGCTGGGTATTGAACCTGCGTCCTCTGGAGGAGCATGCAGGTGCTCTTAAGTGCTGAGTGATCTTCACACCCCCAGAGGTGTGACAAATTACTGAATGATGATAATACATTCCTCTTTGGTGTTTCCTATATGCCAGATAGGTTTTACATGTTTTATACATAACAATTCATTTAATGCTTAGATTTTTTTGTTGTTGTTTGTTTTGGTTTGGTTTTGGTTTTTCGAAAGAGGGTTTCTCTTTATAGCCCTGATTATCATTGAACTAGCTCTGTAGTTCAAGATGGCCTCGAACTCACAGAGATCTGCTTACCCCTGCCTCTCAAGTGCTAGGATTAAAGGTGTGTGCCACCGCTACCCGGCTGATTCTCAGGAATTTTGAGATCCTTATTTTACAGATAAGGAAAGAGAAACTCCTAAAGTCACAGCCTGGGATCTCCAGCTAGGCCACTCTCGGTGATGCTGCTCCAGGTAAGAGCTGTGTTGACTAGTTAGACTCCTTCGGAAGATATAGTCTCCTTTAAGCTAGATCATGGTAGAACGTATTCTCAAGGGTGGAAATAGGGCTAGAAGAGGTAGAAGCTACTGAAGTCTAAGAATAGGCATCGTGAGGCAAACGGCCTTTCATTTGTTTGGCTTGGTTTTTTGAGACAGAATCTCCCTATGTAACTCTGGCTGCCCTAGAGTTCTCTTTGTAGACCAGGTTGACCTGGAACTCACAGAGTTCCACTCGACTGCTGGCATTAAAGGGGTACAGTACTAGCAGAGGAGCTCTTAGAGGCCTGGGAAATGAGATTCTCTAAGAGTTCAGTGTGTTCCGGTATTTTTGGCAGCAAGAAGGAACAAGGCTCCTCTCCCATATGTCTCTGTCAACATACAATATCACGTGTCTTCTCCTCCCCTTCCAGTGCACACACAGGCTTTATCCCCTCAACTGCACCTTTTCTCTTGGCTAAAGCTGCCTCAGGCCTCAGGACCTGTTCCCAAGTCCCTTGATGTCCCTGCTGCCTCCAACTGCCCAACTTTCAAAGCCCGATAAAGAGATGAACTCGGTTTGTGATCGTCAACCCGCGCAGGCAGTGAGAAGCTGGCCAGCTTGTGGTTCATCTGCTCTTGGATCTGGTGTCTGTACCACTTGTTCAACAGGTTGGGCCCGACTTGATGTTAGAAATCACAAGGTATAAAGCACCGTCGCCAGTGATGAGAAGACCACACCTTCTCAGGCACTCGCTCAGCCACAGCACCACCTGGTAGACATGCAGATGAACTATGCATGTCCTGTCTAAGCATCGTGTCCTCAGCTTCCCTGCGAATCCCATTTCCTTGTCTTCTGAGAGGCTTCTTGCTATCCTGTTTTCCTCTCATGGGTCTAACTGCTAAGACAGTGAAACAGAATCTCCAGCTACTGCTTTGGATACTTCTGGAAGAAACAACAAAAAGTCCCAACTGGGTCTTCCAGCTGAATTGATTTTCTGTAAGCTCAGAGCCCCTCACTGTGACATTTGCACAGGGCTTTTCAATTCCTCTTTTCTTCTTCCTAGTCCAAAAGGTGGAGCACTCAGCACTCCCCACCGATGTACAGGGGTGGGGAGACGGGAGTGGGCAGACCAAGAAGACATTCCACAGGCTCTGGCTCCACTTCGCCAGATGAGATGCAGCTGTGCATGGATGCTTAATGTGGTCCTCCACTGCCCCGGGGGCATAGCCATGTGGCCCTAGTCAACCACAGTCATTCCATTCCTGTTGCCAATGATGGCCTTAGCTCAACAAAGAGCACGTGAGGTTGCATTGGCCTGTGGATCAGCAGAAATCAGGGTGTGTGTGTGTGTGTGTGTGTGTATGTGTGACTTCTGGGAAAAGTCTTGGACTTGACAAAGACTAATGTGTGAGGAGAAACCCCCTTCTGCAGGGTCAGGGGTCAGGGTCACAGTGACACCTCTGAAGGAAATAGGCTTGTCCTTGGAGAGTCACAGGAAAGCATATTTTGTTCCATGTCAGAACAGATGGCTTTTATCCACGGACATTTCCAAAAAGACGATGGCCTGTTTTCAGGCAGTTCAGCCCTGGCCTAGAAAGGAACGTTAAAAGGAGGAGAAAGTCATGTTCTGCCACGAGCCGGTAGAATTGTGTGAGGGCTTTCTTGTAGACTTGGCCTCGTGTTAGGAGAAGCTGGTTTAGATCACAGTAGAGAAGCCAACTTCACTTCCTTTTTCCTTTCTAACTGCTGAGCCAGCAGGAGGCTCACAACATTGGCTTTAGTGAGGCTGCCCTGCCCTCTGCTGGCTTAAGAAGAACATTGGTTAAGTGGAGTTCCGGAGAGGATGCCATCTTATTTGCACTAGACCAAGCCTGTTGAGGAGGCTCTGAATTAATACAATAGCCCAGGTTAGCCTCAAATTTGGAGTCATCCTGTCTCAACTTTCCAAGTGCTGTGTTTACAATCTGTGCCATTTCCATCCTGCTTGCTTCTTTTCCTTCCTTCCTTCCTTCCTTCCTTCCTTCCTTCCTTCCTTTCTTTCTTTCCTTTTTATTTTTTTGAGACAGGCTTTCTCTGTGTATCCCTGGCTGTCTTAGAACTCGCTCTGTAGACCAGTCTTGCCTCAGACTCAAAGATATCTGCCTGCCTCTGCCTTCCAAGTGCTGGGATTGAGAGTGTGCACCACCACTGCCTGGATTGTTTGAGGTGTTTTTTTGTTTTGTTTTGTTTTATCTATTTATATTTTTCCGAGACAGGGTTTCCCTGTAGCTTTGGAGCCTGTCATGGAACTCACTCTGTAGACCAGCCTGGCCTTGAACTCACAGAGATCCTCCTTTCTCTATTTCCTGAATGCTAAGATTAAAAGTCCCTACCGCCACCACCACCCAGCTTGTTTGAGTTTCTATATCCATGTATAGAATGTGTGGTAGTTTAATAAATTGGCCTCCGGTAAACTCACTGGGAGTGGCACTATTAGGAGGTGTGGCTTTGTTGGAGTAGGCATGTCCTTCTTGGAGGAAGTGTGCCACTGTGGAGGTGGGCTTGAGGTCTCATAAATGCTCAAGCCATGCACAGTGTCTCAGATCACTTCCTGTTGCATGTGTCAGATGAGGAATTCTCAGCTCCTTCTCCAACGCCGCATCTGCCTGTGTGCTGCCAGTCCCACCACGCTGATAATGGACTGGACCTCTGACCTGTAAGTCACTCGGTGAAATGTTTTCCTCCATAATGGTTGCCGTTGATGGGCAGTGGTGGTGCAAGACTTTAATCCCAGCACTCAGGAGGCAGAGGCAGGTGGGATCTCTGAGTTCCAGGATAGCCTGGTCTACAGGGTTCCTCTGTAATTTTAGAGCCTGTCCTGGAACTAGCTCTTGTAGACCAGCCTGGTCTTGAAACAAACAAACAAACAAAAAAAGTTGCCGAGGTCTTGGTGTCTCTTCTCAGCAACAGAAACCCTAACTAGGACAGATGGAGAGATGTGACAGACATACATCGCTTTTAATCAAAACTGTGTAGCTTTTAACCAAAATTTCCAGACAACCTGATGCTTAACAATTGATAAAGTTTATCATGTCACCAGCCCAGACTTGGCAAGCAGAAAAGAACTGACTCCTGGGGCGTGGAGAGGACATACAGCTGATGAATTATATGTAGTTGGGATACTTATATAAATAATTAATTTAGAAGAAGAAAAAACATCCCCTCTTCCCTAGGCAAAGACTGCAGTTTCAGGACTGAAGAATTCGATCTGTGGTGTATGTGTTATGCATGAGGCCGTGCATTCAGATTCCAGCACCACAGGGTGGAGTGGGTGGGTGAAGAATACAGTCCATCTCCTTACACACGCTAGCAAACACCACAGTTCGTTCTGCTATTAGAGGGGAAACATGAATGAGGAAGGTAGGGGTACTGGCTGTCAATCAGAGGTTTAAAATCCAATTTTTCTAAGAAGTAAATGAGGTTCAATCTGTGATTGTTGATAATGATATGATCTCAGTGAGTTCAAGGCCAGCCTGGTCTACAGAGTTAGTTCCAGGACTACACAGAGAAACCCTGTCTCGAAAAACTAAAAAAACAAAGCAAAACAATTACTTATAATGATATGATCTCATTTTTCTCTCACCTCTCACTCTCTCTCTGTTTTTTTCAAAACAGGGTTGGTAGACTAGGTTGGCCTTGAATTTAGAGAGCTGCCTGCTTCTGCCTCCCCAGTGCTGGGATCAAAGGTAAGTGCCACCACCGTGCCCAACTGATGTAATCTCATTTCTCAAGGGTGGTATCTGACCTGATGGATGTGAACATGTAACCGTTAGGCGCAGCTGGAGATAAGAAGCTCTGACTTGGAAGACTTTGGTTCCTCCAGAGATTTTCCCAAGCAGCAAACTGCAGACAGAATACAGTTCCTGCTCCCCCCCCGACTTCCTGCCTTCCTTCTCTTTTGTTTATAGGGATTTGTCCCCTCCAAAATTAGAATCAGCAGGGGATGGACATCCTTCATAAATTTTCTGATAACTGGCAGTTGCAATTTTCAGCACTATGGTTTTTCTTTTCGAAACCCTTTTTCGTTTTGCAGAGTGCTGAGGACTGAACTCAGGGTCTATACACGCCGAGCATTCATCTCGTATGGAAGTACAACCTTAATGTTTTCCTGATTATTTTTTCATTTTTAGCAATAGAAAAGAAGCAGTTTATTAAGAAAAAGACACTCCCAAGTGAAGAAATGGGCTATATTACTCCAAGATCGTGGGGTCCCCCCAAACCACCATGGGGTTTGCACTTATATGTAAAATCAAAGAGCCTTTATTCAAGTCTAAACTTGGACTGTCTGTCTGTCCAATTCAGCGGTTGAGAGCAGAGAGTGCCAAGCTCAGACAGGGTAGTGTTTTTTTTTTTTTTTCTAATCATAGTTGAGGTTGGGGTGAGGGAATTTCCAGGGTGCAGGACCCTGATTGGCTGACATTTGTCTAGGGGTCTTGAAATAAGGGGAACAGATGAGTTCTGGGCTCAGGAATGTCTGGTGCTCTTATCTTACCTAACCGTTGGAATGTCAGGTACTTCCCTTTAGCTGCTGGCCCTCCATGGGTGGTGTCAGCTTAGGGAACCCAGTGCTGACGGCCACTGCAGCTGTGAGACCTGGGTCCTATTATGTGTGGCCAGGTTGTCCTAAGCTCCTCAGGCTAGTGAGATGGAAAATCAAAAAAACCCCAAGCAAACAGAAACCAAGCACTCAAAAGCCTTTTGAATAAAAAATATTATTATTATTATTTTTATCATCATCATCATCTATTTATTGGTTTTTTGAGACAGGTTTCTCTGTGTAACAGTTCTGGCTGTCCTGGAATTCACTTCATAGGCCAGATTGGCCTCAAATTCACAGAGATCCACCTGCCTCTGCCTCCCGAGTGCTGGGATTAAAAGCATGAGATACCACTGTGTGGTTTATTTTTATTACTTTTAATTGTGTGTAGGTGTGTGTCAGGGTGAGTGTGCATACTTGGATGCAAGTGTCTGCAGAGTTCAGAAGAAGATGCCAGATTCCCTGAAGTTGGCGTTGTAGAGGTTTTCGAGTGCCCACCATGACTGGGGAACCAAACTCAGGTCCCCTGCGAGAGTGATACCTGCCCTTAACCACTGGACCATGTAACTTCCTCCTCTCGGATTTCAAAAGAATGATGCCCTGTGCACATTAGACAAATATTCAGTCACTAAGCTATAATTCCATCCCACGGTTATATTATGTTGTCCCAGAACTCTTTTTTTTTTAAATTCCTTTTAGTTTTAGATTTAAATCCCATCAACCTAGGTGCTGGAGAGATGGCTCGGTGGGTAAGAGCACTGGCTGCTCTTCCAGAGGACCCAGGTTTGATTCTCAACACTCGCGTGCTGGCTCACAAACATCTAGCTCTAGTTCCAGAGGGATCTGAAGCCCTCCTCTGGCCTTCAGGCACACATGGGTGATGTAGGAGAGTCTTCTATCTAGCTGTTGCTTTCATTGGTTAATTAATAAAGAAAACTGCCTGGCTTGATAGGTCAGAACATAGGTAGGTAGGCAGGGAAGACAGAACTGAATTCCGGGAGGAAGAAAGCAGGGTCAGGAGAGCTGCCGCCATGAAGCTGCCAGGTCAGACATGCTGAATCTTTCCTGGTAAGCCACGACCTTGTGATGACATACAGATTATTAGAAATGGGTTGAATCAATATGAGAAAGTTAGCCAATAAGGGGCTGGAGACAATGGGCCAGGCAGTGTTTAAAAGAATACAGTTTCTATGTAATTATTTCGGGGGTAAGCTAGCTGGGATCTGGGCGGAACGCAGCCCACCGCTCCTTTTACAACACATGGGGTGCAAAAACGTGCATGCAGGCAAAATACCAACACACACAAGTAAAAATGTTTAAGAATTTAAAAATCCCATCACTGACATGATATTAAGAATATTATTTCAAATATCCCTTATGAATACACACAAATGAGAAATTAGATGGCCAGGTAGTTGTGGCTAATAAACAAACAAGCAAACAAACCTCTTTTTTAAAATATTTTTAAAAATATTTATTTATTTATTTATATTATGTATACAATATTCTGTCTGTGTATCTGCCTGCAGGCCAGAAGAGGGCACCAGACCCCATTACAGATGGTTGTGAGCCCCCATGTGCTTGCTGGGAATTGAACTCAGGACCTCTGGAAGAGCAGGCAATGCTCTTAACCTCTGAGCCATATCTCCAGCCCCCGCAAACAAACCTCTTGTCATGGTTAATCTTAGTTGTTAACGTGAGGGGATCTGAATCACTTAGCAGACCTGCTGGTCTGAGAGAGATTTGCTGAATGGCAGCAAAGACCCTTCCTGAGTGTGGAGTGCCTGCCGTTAGATGGCCCAGATATCGAGAGGTCTAAAGGAAATATTATTGTCTACCTTCACTTCCTGCCTGAGTGAAGCTGGAACTGCTACTGCCGTTGTCCAACGCCGTCTGGAAAGGCTTCAGGCCTTTGGCGAACACATCTCAACCAGTGGAAGGGCTCAGAGTCCAGCTCCTGCCCCAACCCAGGTTCCAAAGGTGAACCGCTTCTCAGGTGCACAGGAGCAGGTGAATCTCTACAGTAGCTTCACGCACACTCTGAGGGCCATGTGCTCGCGGTTGCTCTGTGTCTACTCTAACAATCCTGTCCTACTTCTAACTTCTCATGCTGCTGCTTCTAGCTTCTCCCCCTATTGTAAAAACTCTTCTCCTACAGGAGCCTTGAAACAATAAGGAGTTGAGCCGCTTATCATGGCAACACCAAGGTCCAAGGCCATAGGAGCAAAACCCCAACCGGATGTGGGAACGGGCCTAGTGCCCAATGACAACTTTGAGATAGAGATCCATTATTAGTAGACTGGCAAGTGAAGAATAGGCATGCTCCCTTCCCCCACCCCCTCTCACTGAGACAGGGTTTCTTTGTGTAATAGCCTTAGCTGTCTTGGAACTACCTCCTGTAGATCTTGTAGTCCTCAAATTCACAGAGATTTGCCTGCCTCTGGCTTCCAAGTGCTAGGATTAAAGGCAGGCGCCACTACTGCCTGAGAGAATAGGCATGCTTTAAGGTCATTGTGAGTTAGCTTGGGACAGCACTTTCCTATCTGCTGGCAGGGGGAATCCAGGATACTCTTGTTCCCTATCTCTCTGAGAACTATGGCTCAACAACTTTAGACATGGCATGATTCTTGTCCTTGGGCATCTACGAATGTTTCAATAGAGATCTCTTTGCCTGGATACTAGCACTGACCAACTGTCTGCCAAGGAAGATAACTGCAGGAGGGCAGACTTCTAAGTTCATACAAAGACCTGGTTGTGAGAATAACGGTATCTACTGTGATTTCTTTCTTGCCAGAATCACTCACTACTGGAGACAGTCATCCAATATACCAATGCATAGAGAAAATTGTGCCCGGTAAATGTAGTGCTGTGGGAAAAATCCCCAACCTGTAATGTGAGGGAAAAAGCTCTTCACACAAGAAGTCTGCAATACAGACAGTTTACCACATTCAGAAGGCAGTATTCCTTATCATCTTGCAGATAAGATTAATCTCTGGTGACAATAGTCCCCATCACCTTGCTAAATGAGGTGCCCCACATGAGATTTCTGATAAGCTGACCCCTGAAGTATGTGTTGAACTCTCACTGCATAAATTCTGCATTCCATGTAGACTAGAGTCTCTGGTAGAGCTGAATACTTGGCTGCTTGTTCAGACCAGGTAAGGACCCTGGGGTGATAGGCAGGGGAGGCTTGATCAGCCACAGAAGATCACAGCCAAACTCTTTTTAAAAAATAATTTATTTTTATTTTATGTGCATTGGTGTTTCTGTGTGATGGTGTCAGATCTTGGAGTTACAAACAGTTGTCAGCTGTCATGTGGGTGCTGGGAATTGAACCAGTGTCCACTGGGAGAACAGCCAGTGCTCCTAACTGCTGAGTCATCTCTCCAGCTCGCTTCAGTCACTTTTAGAGGATAACTGGATGGAGATTGATCCCTAGAGAAATAGACAAGTGGTGTGGGAAGTCCTTCTATATATGTGTTGCTTTTATTGGTTAATGAATAAAGAAGCGACTTTCAGCTAGTGACTTAACAGAATATAGTCAGGCTGGAAGAGATCTATAGAGAGAGTAGGCAGAGTCAGAGGGAAGTCATGCAGCCCCACCAGACACAGACACCGGACAGAACTTTACCTGGTAAACAAGAGCCACATGGCAATACATAGAGGAATAGAAATAGGTTAATTTAAGATAAAAGAGCAAGCCAGAAATACACTTAAGCTATTGGCCAAACAGTATTGCAAATAATATAGTTTCTGAGTGATTATTTTGTGGTCTGAGCAGCTGGGAACAAATGAGCAGCCTCCTCCTACAGACAAGGAATTTAAAATGGGAATGTGTAACTTCTGAATGGGAGGTGAGTGTGTAAATGCTTTACATGGTCTCACAGCCCTGTGGTTACCACATCCCTGCAGCTACAGTATATGACTGGGTCCCAGGCTGTGGTTCCTATGAACCAGTTGAAGACAAATTAGGGTTTGTATTAGTCAGGTTTCTCTAAAGTCACAGAATTTACAGAATGAATCTCTCTCTCCCTTCGGGAATATATATGGGGATCTATTGGAATGACTTACAGGCTGCAGTCCAGAAATGGCTAGTTATGAATGGAAAATTCAAGAATCGAGTGGTTTCTCAGTCCCACAAAGCTGGGCATCTCAGCTGGTCTGCGGGGATCTCAATAATGGGATGGATGGGCTAATGGAAGAGAGGGCAAGCAGGTGAGGAACACCACCTTCCTTCCTCCATTGTGCTTACATAGGCTTCCAACAGAAGGCGTGGCTTAGATTAAAGGTGAGCCTTCCAGCCTTAAGGTCTGGATTAAGGGCCTGATCCAGCCTCAAGATCAGGGTCAAAGGCATGCTATCTTCTTGTCTCAAGATCTGGATTACAAGTGTGCCCTCCATTTTTGGACTATAGTTCATTCCAGACATAGTCAAGTTGACAACCAGGAATAGCTATCACAAGTTCATTCCTGTCTATGATCAAACCTCTGTTTCTCAAGGCTGGGACTATGCCCCATTGGAAGGCTTAACTACATATGGTTTTGTACTGCATGGTCCAGGAAACAGCAACCATGCCTTTGTTTCAAAGGGTTACTGTGACCACCTTGTGTCCATGGCCTTGTTCCAGGTTATGATGACCAACTCGTTATGCTTATATTCTGCTTTGTGCCCCACCCCCACCCACTTGCATGCCAACCCCCTGCCTTCGATAAGGTTTCTATTGCTGGAAAGAGACACCACGACTATGACAACTCTTATAAATAAAAACATTTAAGTGAAGTGGCTTACAGTTTCAGAGGTTTAGTCTGTTATCATCATGCAGACATGGTGCTGAAGAAGGAGCTGAGAGTTCTGCATCTTGATCTGCAGGCAACAGGAAGTGAACTGTCTCACTGGGCTTGGCTTGAGCAAAAGAAACCTTAAAGACTGCCCCCCACAGAGACACACTTCTTCCAAAAAGGCCACACCTGCCAGTAGTGCCACTCCCTTTGGAGGCCATCTTCTTCCTTCTTCCTTTTTTCCTTCCTTCCTTTTTTCCTTCCTTTCTTTTTTCCTTTCTTCCTTTTTTCCTTCCTTCCTTCCTCCCTCCCTCCCTCCTTCCCTTGGTGTGGGAGAATTGTCTGTATTCTGTCAATCATGTATTTTAATAAAACGCTGATTGGCCAGGCAGGAAGTATAGGTGGGTCAACCAGACAGGAAGTAAAGGCGGGGCAATGAGAATAGGATAAGGCTAGGGAGGAAGAAACTCCCTCGGCCATTCCTGTACAGACCACCGAAGAGGCAGCATGTAACTTGCCCAGCAGAGAAAGGTACGGAGCCATTATGGCTAACATAGATGAGAATAATGGGTTAATATAAGTTATAAGAGTTAACAAGAAGCCTGACCTAATGAGCCAATCAGTTTATAACCTTATGGAGTCTTGTGTGTGATTTTCTTTGTTGCTTGCCGGCTGTTGGGGTACTGGGAGGGACAGAAACCCCAACAAGCCAGCCCTCATGTTACATATGGCGCCCAGACGTGGATAACTGAATCCACAGAAAGCCTGAGAAAGCTTGGAAAAGAATAGAGTAAAGCATGGCTTCTTGGTGGCAGCAATTTCTCAGGTCTACTTTGCTTGCTAGAGGCAAGCAAGCGCTCTCATCTGAGAGAGGCTTCCTGACTCAGCTTTAGCTGCAAAACCTTGCAGCTCTTTAAAGAGGTCCTGCCACAAAACACTTAAATGTTGTTGATTACAAGCTGAACGCATTCTTTTCAGTTTTCAGCTGTAGCAGGAGAAAAGCTGTGCTGTTTTAAAATGCCGGCTATCTGGGCTGTCCTGCCAGAGCAAACTCTGACTCTTTCAGGCAGGCAGTCCGACTGAGTGTGGTCTGTGAGCAGAATGCTGCAGCTTGCTTGCTGGCAAGGACCTTGAAACGCCATAGAGTTGTGGCAGTGAACACAGCTTTGGCTGGTACCTCAGCCTTGAGGCTGAAAAGCTAAGGAATGAGCTGGATCTAGCCGTCAAAGCCACAGCTCTCCATATTGCTTAGTAAATTAAAGACTCATATGGTCAGAAAAAGAAAAATATACAGTAAAGAGAGATTCAAAGAGGAAGAAAACCTCTAAATGGTTTACAGTGTGTATATGCAGGCTAAATGTTAAAGTTCTTAAAGTTAAAAGGAAAGAAAGAGAGTAGTTGGGTGTGGTGGTACACACCTTTAATCCCAATGCCTGGGAGGCAGAGGCATATTGACCTCTGTGACTTCAAGATGTGGTAGCACACGCCTTTAATCCCAATACCTGGGAGGCAGAGACAGACAGATCTCTGTGAGTTCAAGGTGTGGTAGCAAACACCTTTAATCCCAGCACTGGGGAGGTAGAGACAGGCAGATCTCTGTGAGTTCAAGAACAGCCTGGTCTACAGAGTTATTCCAGGACAAAGATATACAGAGAACCTGTCTCAAAAAGTAAAAGTAAAAATAAAAGAAATAGAGGTTAAAATAAAGATGGAAAATAAACAGAGAATCTTGATACTGTATGCTGTTATGCTCTCTTTGAATTGTTTGAATGCCGAGGAAAGAGCAACAGCTGCTAAAAGACTTTTGTTTATAAATGCTGCTGAACTAACCCAAGATAGGTATTTTGAAAATACCTTGGCTTCAAAATTGAAGTCAAAAGGTATGCTACTTTGGAGAAGAGATTCTGCTTTTGTTTCCACAGAAAATGAGAGGCTCTGGATTTATTCAGAGTTAAGAAAAATCCAGTTTGAACAAGGGAGGCCACCTGAAAAATCTCCGACAGGAATAAATGGCCCAGATGTCTGAGTTCTACATCGATAACAGATTCAAGACTGTCACCTGAGATGATCGAGACTCACAGGATGCTCCAGACAGGACTTGATTATAACCCTAAATTTTCTTTAGGTCCCCATAAGATTATCAGCGCCCCCAACCAGCAGGAAGTAGCCTGAAATACTACGCCCACATTCCCAACAAATGGACTATGGGTATTTTCCTTTGTTAAAAAAAAAAAGAGGGAAATGGTGTGGGAGAATTGTCTGTATTCTGTCAATCATGTATTTTAATAAAACGCTGATTGGCCAGGCAGGAAGTATAGGTGGGTCAACCAGACAGGAAGTAAAGGCGGGGCAATGAGAATAGGATAAGGCTAGGGAGGAAGAAACTCCCTCGGCCATTCCTGCGCAGACCACCGAAGAGGCAAGATGTAAGCTGCCCAGCTGAGAAAGGAACCGTGTGGCTGACATAGATAAGGATAATGGGGTAACAAAAGTTATAAGAGCTAATAAGTAGCCTGACCTAATGGGCCAATCAGTTTATAACCTTATGGAGTCCTGTATGTGATTTTTCTTTGGAACTTGCCAACTTGTTGGGGTGCCGGGCGGGACAGAAACCCCAACAAGCCGGCCCCTCATGTTACATTCCCTTCCTTCCTTTTTTCCTTCCTTCCTTCCTTCCTTTTTTCCTTCCTTCCCTCCTTCCTTCCTTTCTTTTGTTTATGTGAGACAAGGTTTCTCTGTGAAACAGCTCCAACTGTCCTGAAACTCGTTTTGTAGACCAGGCTGGCCTCAAACTCACTAAGATTTGCCTCCTTCTGTCTTCCTACTGAGTGCTAGAGTTAAAAGTGTACACCATCACCACTGAGCAAATAATCTTTCTCTCTCTCTCTCTCTCTCTCTCTCTGTGTGTGTGTGTGTGTGTGTGTGTGTGTGTGTTTGTGTGTGTGTTTTCCAGATAGGGTTTCTTTGTGTAGCCCTGGCTGCCTTGGACTCAAAGATCCACCTGCCTCTGCCTTCCAAGTGCTGGGATTAAGCCTGTGTATCATCACTGCTCAGCTGCTATTTTCTTTCAAACCACCACATTCCACTCTCTGGTATCCAAAGGCTTGTAGCCATATCATAATGCAAAAAATGCATCCAGTCCAACTTCAAAAGTCTCCACAGTCTACAACAGTCTCAAACTTATTTAAAAGTCTAAAGCTCATAGTCTGCGAGTCATGCAATCTCTTAAGTGTAATCCCCTGTAAGATCAAAATAAAAAAACAGATCACATACTTCTAGTATATGATGACACAGGATATACACTGCCATTTCAAACATAAGGAAGGGAGCATAGTGATGATGTAGTGGACCAAAGCAAGACCGAAAGCCAGCTGGGCCAACTCTAAACTCCGCATCTCCATGTCTGATGTCAAAAAGCTCTTCAGATCTCCAACTCCTTTCAGCTTTGTTGACTGCAGTACACTTCTTTCTCTTGGGCTGGTTCCACTCCCTGTTAGCAGCTCCCCTCGGCAGGTATCCCACGGCTCTGGCATCTTCAACATCTTGGGATCTTCAAGACAATCCACAGCTTCATGCAATGGCCTTTCTAGGCCTCCCTTCAGGATCACCCTTGACACATGGCTGGCCTTAGTCATTGAGGAAGGTTCCATAATGCTTTTTTTCTTCTTTGACTCTCAAGTCAGAACCGGGCTGCCAAGTGGCCAAGTTTTGCCATTTGCTGGGGCTAGAAAATGGCCTCCTCATTCAATTACATTTTCACCAACTTTCTGTTTTTGATGATTTCTTTCACTGAATAAGCTTATCTGTTCTGGAATTTGCTCTGTAGACCAGGCTGGTCTTAAACTCAGAGATCTCCAGCCTCTGCCTTCTGAGTGCTGGGATTAAAGGTGCGTACCATCACACTCGACTCTGTCAAGGACTGGCCTCAACAAAAATACAATTAATGCAAATTCAACCTGTTAGTCCCTAAATTCTCTGAACATCAGACAAGGTGAACATGGGTCTGCATTTTTTGGTCTCCACAATTCCTCCCTTCTTATTAATTCTAATAAAGGCTGTGCTTCTGCAACAGGACAGATGACCGTGTCTGCCTTAGGTGAACACTTCCCCATTTCCCAGACTTACCAGTCTTCAGTACATGCATTCTAATTATGCAAGTCTGTGTCTTAGGCACTTGGGGGTAAAAGGATCAAACCCATCACTGACTGCCTAACTCTGTAAACAAAGGGAACTAAGGGAGAAAAATACTTTTGGGCTCTGTGTCTCTGAGCCAATTTTTTGTCAAGAGAGTTCACCTGCAATTGGATAATGTTTTATGAATAGTCATGCTCCTAATGGCTACAGTCTCCTAATTAAATGAGAGGAAGATCACCAGGGTTGAGAATGCTCTCTTCAGTTGATCTCGAGAGTGTCTTAACAATTTTTTACTGTATCAAAATATGAATTTCTTATAAAATGTTAAACCCAAGAACTCATACGAAATATCAAACTTTTCTTAACATCTTATAATAAAGTAAAGCAGTTATAAATATTACCAGATTAATACCATAATTCTAGGATGTAAAATAACAATAAACTCACAATTTTTCAACTCTCTTGAATAATCCATTCTAATGAAAAGACAGAAAAGACAAGAAAGGTTTTTGTGGGTGAGAATCCAACAGTCTAACAGCATTTTTTTGTTTGTTTGTTTTTTCGAGACAGGGTTTCTCTGTGGCTTTGTAGCCTATCCTGAAACTAGCTCTTGTAGACCAGGCTGGCCTTGAATTCACAGAGATCTGCCTGCCTCTTGCCTCCTGAATGCTGGGATTAAAGGCATGAGCCACCACCACCTGGTTAGCATTGCTGCTTTTAAGTAATTGTCTAGTCTCTGAGCAGCAGTGAGACCCTTAGGCTCCCCTCCTCATATTTGAAGAGGGACTTCAGTCACTCCTTGTAATGAGTCCTTTTTCCCCTGAGGGGAAAGTTTAGGTCTCAGTTCTCGGGTCCGATATTTTAACAATAGAGTGAATACCATACTGTCAAAATAAGTTCTGTGTCCCGAAGCATAAAACAGTTAAATGCTCTGTCTGTGTTTCTGGTTCAGTTCCAAAGTAAACTGAACTCACTAGGTCTGGAAGTCTGTGTAGCAAGTCCATCAAGAGGCTGGAAATCAGTAGTCATCACCACAATCTTCTTTCCCTTGTCAGACTGCAGCAAGTTATTGTCAGTAAGGAACACTGGTTCAGGGGCTGGAGAGATGGCTCAGAGGTTAAGAGCATTGTTTGCTCTTCCAAAGGCCCTGAGTCCAATTCCCAGCAACCACATGGTGGCTCATAGCCATCTGTAATGGGGTCTGGTGCCCTCTTCTGGCCTGCAGGCATACACAAAGACAGAATATTGTATACATAATGAATAAATATTTTTTTTTAAAAAAAGGAACACTGGTTCAGGTACCCCTTTCATCAGCCTGTAGCATGGTGGTATGAGGTAGTCAGGATCATGGGTTCAGGAACCTCTTTCCACTGCTCCTATGGTGTCATCAGTGGTTGCGATGTCATCAGGGCAGGTACTCTTCTGTGGGGGCATCAGCAGCTGCGATGTCATCAGGGCTGGTACTCTTCTACTGTATATGCAGTCATCTCATCCAGCTTTATTTTCTTCCTGGGCATAAAAGCACAAACATATCCTTGATCCCAAATTAATACAGGGTCAGGTCTTTTCCATAATCCAGCACAAGGGCCTTTTCACCTTGTCTTGACATTTTCCTGCAAAATTCAAGATGTCGTTATTTTTTTCCTGCTGTGTAGTACTCCATTGTGTAAATGTATCACATTTTCCTTAACCATTCTTTGGTTGAGGGGCATTTAGGTTGTTTCCAGGTTCTGGCTATGACAAACAATGTTGATATGAACATAGTTGAGCACATGTCCTCGTGGCACAATTGAGCATCCTTTGGCTCTATACCCAAAAGTGGTATTACTGGGTCTTGAGGAAGGTTGTTTCCTAATTTTCTGAGAAATCGCCACACTGACATCCAAAAGGGGTTGTACCAGCTTGCATTCCCATCAGCAATGCAGAAGTGTTCCCTTTTCCCCATAACCTCTCCAGCATAAGTTGTCATCAGTGTTTTTGATCTTGGCCATTCTTACAGGTGTAAGATAGAATCTCAGAGTTGTTTTGATTTACATTTCTCTGATGACTAAGGATGTTGAGCATTTTCTTAAGTGTCTTTCAGCCATTTTAGATTCCTCTGTTGAGAGTTCTCTGTTTAGGTCTATAGTTCATTTTTTTTATTGGATTATGTGATCTTTTGGTGTCTAATTTCTTGAGTTCTTTGTATATTTTGGAGATCAGACCTCTGTCTGATGTGGGGTTAGTGAAGATCTTTTCCCATTCTGTAAACTGTCGTTTTGTCTTGTTGACTGTGTCGTTTGCTTTACCGAAGCTTTTCCGTTTCAGGGGGTCCCATTTATTAACTGTTTCTCTCAGTGTCTGTGTTACTGGGGTTCTATTTAGGAAGTGGTTCCCTGTGCCAATGCGTTAAAGTGTACTTCCCACTTTCTCTTCTATACGGTTCAGTGTGGCTGGCTTTATGTTGAGGTCTTTGATCCATTTTTACTTGAGTTTTGTGCATGGTGATAGATATGGGTCTATTTTCATTCTTCTACATGTTGATATCCAGTTATGTCAGCACCACTTGTTAAATATGCTTTCTTTTTTCCATTTGATATTTTTTGCTTCTTTGTCAAAGAGCAGGTGTTCAAAGATGTGTGGATTGATATCCGGGTCTTCTATTCGGTTCCATTGGTCCTCCTGTCTGTTCTTATGCCAGTACCAGGCTGTTTTCAGTACTGTAGCTCTGTAGTAGAGTTTGAAGTCAGGGATTGTGATGCCTCCAGAAGTTCTTTTATTGCCCAGGATTGTTTTGGCTATCCTGGGTTTTTTGCTTTTTCATATGAAGTTGAGTACCGTTCTTTCGAGGTCTTTGAAGAATTTTGCTGGGATTTTGAGACATCTTGAATTTTGCAGGCAAACGGATGGTCCTAGAAAACATCATTTTGGCCGGTCGGTGGTGGCGCACACCTTTAATCCCAGAACTTGGGAGACAGAGGCAGACGGATCTTTGTGAGTTCGAGGCCAGCCTGTGTAGTGAGGGGCTGCGGGCAGGCCTGCTTTTCTCCTCACCCGGCTCCCGCACGGCTAGCTTAGTCCCAGAAATAATAACACACAAGTTATATTCATTTAAGCACTGCCTGGCCCATTACCTCTTAGAGAGTTAGTTACTGACTAACTCTCATATCTTGATATTAACCCATTTCTAATAATCTGTAGCACCACGAGGTGGTGGCTTACCGGAAAAGATTTAGCATGTCTGACCTGGTGGCTGGCTCCATGGTGTCTGGCTCATAGCCCTCTTCCCAGCATTTTGTTCTGTTTACTCCGCCTACCTAATTTTCTGTCCTATCAAGGGCCCAAGGCAGTCTCTTTATTGACCAATGAAAATAACACAATAGACAGATAACCCTCCTCCATCATTTCCCCTTTTTCTGTTTAAACAAAAAAGAAAGGCTTTCATTTTAACATAGTAAAATTACACATAACAAAACAGTTATCAAGCAAGAATTACAGTCACAATATTTATAACTATATCATAATAATGGAAAACTATAACTACTACTATCCATTCTTTAACTCCATCAAAGGCTCCAGAAGGATATATTACCTAAGTAAGCATGAAGTGAGCAACTTCCAAAACTCTAGAAATGACAGAGACATCTCGCTGCCTGGACAGTTACCCAAAGTTCCTCTGTATCGTTGGGGCACCCATCTTCAGCCTTCAGGCCCATAATATCCAGAGACATTTTCATGAAGCAGGAAATTTCAAAGGCAATTCAGTCACTTCACTATCTGCTGTGTCCTGCAGAATGTCTCGCAGACTCTTTCATGAATCAGGAACCCCGAAATATCATCTCACCTTTAGGCAAGTTCAGCAGTCCTCTCTCTGTGGGTTCTCTGTGTCCAGTTTATACAACAGTCCAGGCAAGAACAGTTTCTTGCCCAAATGGCTAACCAACTCCATAAGGAGCCTCTTCGATGCCCTTCTTCCTCTTGAAGTAGATTGGTGCTGCCAGGAGCAGACGTGTCTCATTGTCATGAAAAGTCCTAAGTTATTAAAACATTAAATGCCATGCTCTGTAGTCTTTGAAAGATATGAATGTCTATCTGAAATATATCTGTGCACTTCTAGAAAATCAGACTAACATTACTACAAGCTTGACTATTATCGATATTATCCATTAACAACCTATATTTTCTAATTATACATTACATTTTTAAAATGAACTACACAATCACAATACATCAGTCAAGATCAGAAATATATATATACATATAACAAAATTGACCTTAAAATCCATACCAATGAAATTATTCATATCTATATCATATCCCCCTTTAAATGTAAAAGAACATTTATAAACAATATTTGGGAATATGGACGTAGTTATTTCTCTCCAAACTTCTTCCTGCTGTATAGGGGCGCAGTTAATCAGGTCTTTCATGGTATAACCTGTCTGCCAGGTTCATCTCAGTCGGCAGTTGAGTGAAGAAATTTTTTGAGGGTGTTCACAGAAACCTTTCAGGAGGGCGTGGTCTATCATACCATATTGGGATAGAAGCAATCCACAGGGTCTCATCCTCTGTGAAAACAAAAGAAGAACCTCCTTTCCAAAGTATCATATCCTTAGATCCAAATTCAGAAGTCAGGGTATTTTCAACATATCTATCTTGGATTAGTTCAGCAGCATTTATAAACAAATATCTTTTAGCAGCTGTTGCTCCTTCCTCAGCATTCAAACAATTCAAAGAGAGCATAATATCATACAGTATCAAGATTCTCTGTGTATTTTCCATCTTTATGCAGCTTTATTTTTAACCTCTATTTCTTTTCATTTTACTTTTAACTTTTGGCTTTTTGAGACAGGTTCTCTGTATATATCTTTGTCCTGGAATAACTCTGTAGACCAGGCTGTCCTTGAACTCACAGATTCCTGTCTCTGCCTCCCCAGTGCTGGGCTCAAAGGTGTATGCTACCACACCTTGAACTCACAGAGATCTGTCTGTCTCTGTCTCCCAGGCATTGGGATTAAAGGCGTGTGCTACCACACCTTGAAGTCACAGAGTTCAATCTCGACCTCTGTCCCTTGAAGTCACAGAGGTCAATATGCCTCTGCCTCCCAGGCATTGGGATTAAAGGTGTGTACCACCACACCCAACTACTTTCTTTCTTCCTTTTTTTTTACTTTAAGAACTTCTCTAACTTTTAGCCTGCATATATTTTTAACACACTGTAAAATATTTAGAGGTTTTCTTTGTCTTTGAATCTCTCTTTACTGTATATCTCTCCTTTTTTTCTGACCACATGAGCCTAAAACCATAGCTTTGATGACTGAATCTAGGCCATTTCTTAGCTTTCCCGCCTCATGGCTGAGATACCGACTGCAGCCATTTTTATTGCCACAATTCTATGGCGTTTCAAGGTCCTTGCTAGCAAGCAAGTTGCAGCATTCTGCTCAGAGACCACACTCAGTCGGACTGCCTGCCTGAAAGAGTCAGAGTTTGCCCTGGCAGGACAGCCCAGAAAGCCGGCATTGTAAAACAGCTCAGCTTTTTTCCTGCTACGACTGAAAACCGAAAAGCATGTGTTCCACTTTTCACCAACACCGTTTAAGTGTTTCGTGGCAGGACCTCTTAATGACCTGCAGGGTTTTGCAGCTAAAGCTGAGTCAGAAAACCTCTCTTAGATGAGAGCCTTGCTTGCCTCTAGCAAGCAAAGTAGACCCAAGAAATTGCTGCTATCAAGAAAACAAGCTTTACTCTATTCTTTCCCAAGCTTTCTCAAGCTTTCTGTGGATTCTGTTACCCACGTTGGCACCATCTGTAGTGAGGGGCTGCGGGCAGGCCTGCTTTTCTCCTCACCCGGCTCCCGCACGGCTAGCTTAGTCCCAGAAATAATAACACACAAGTTATATTCATTTAAGCACTGCCTGGCCCATTACCTCTTAGAGAGTTAGTTACTGACTAACTCTCATATCTTGATATTAACCCATTTCTAATAATCTGTAGCACCACGAGGTGGTGGCTTACCGGAAAAGATTTAGCATGTCTGACCTGGTGGCTGGCTCCATGGCGTCTGGCTCATAGCCCTCTTCCCAGCATTTTGTTCTGTTTACTCCGCCTACCTAATTTTCTGTCCTATCAAGGGCCCAAGGCAGTCTCTTTATTGACCAATGAAAATAACACAATAGACAGATAACCCTCCTCCATCAAGCCTGGTCTACAAGAGCTAGTTATAGGACAGGCTCCAAAGCTACAGAGAAACCCTGTCTCAAACAAACAAAAACAAAACAAAACAAAAAACAAAAACAAAAACAAAAAACCCCACCAACATCTTTTTGAGTGAGGTAACCCAGACCCAGAAAGATAATTATCACATTTACTCATTCATAAGTGGATTTTAAACATAAAGCAAAGAAAACCAGCCCACAAATCACAATCCCAGAGAACCTAGACAACAATGAGAACACTAAGAGAGAGACATACATGGATCTAACCTACATGGGAAGTAGAAAAAGACAAGATCTCTTGAGTAAATTGGGAGCATGGGGACCTTGGGAGAGGGTTGAAGGGGAGGGGAGAGGCAAGGAGGGGAGCAGAGAAAAATGCAGAGCTCAATAAAAATCAATAAAAAAGAAATCATTGTCATATTCCTTTTACCTCTAAATTTTAGGCTTCTATAATAAGATCTGCTGCCCTCTTCTGGCTTGCAGGCACACATGGAAGGAATGTTGTATATGTAATAAATAAATAAATCTTAAAAAAAAAGAATTTCAGAACTTTTGCATGACTTCACTGACAAGACATTTCCTGGAAAACTAGGAATTCTTTTAAGGGCTAAGAACTGCTTAGGTAATGAGGTCCTTCACACACCTCCCAGATCAGATCTAAGGTTCTGGTCAGATCTAAGGTTCGGGTATTTGAAAGGGACTCGCTGAAAATGCCTTTTCTGTAACAATAACATGGCTTCTGCAAGGTTCAGTCCTCAGAGGCTGATGCTATTGCTGCTGCTACAAAACTTGATTACATCATGGAGTGTCTCTCTTTGATCTTCCCACATGAAGCAGTTTACCAAGGACCTTTCACGAGCTAGGGAAGCCCTGTCTCTCAGCTAGGTCCCCAGTCCTCTTTCCACCTTTCGTTCTTTAGATGGGTTCTCACTAAATTACCCTTGAATTCCTGCAGCCTGAGAAGGCTTTAGGTTTGTGATCTTCCAGCCTCATTTTCTGAATAGCTGGGATTACAGGCCTGCCCCACCAAACCTGACTATTGAAACTATTTCTCCCAGGATTTCTGTAGTAGGTTCAATACTATTTGGTTTAAGAACCTCCAAATATTTTATAACATTCCCTTTAATATTCTAAAATTCATAGTAAATATAATCTACATAGATAGTGGGAAAATTAGTAAAATGCCTAAAGTATAGGAAACATTTAGAAATTTTTTTAAAATTTATTTATTTATTATGTATACAATGTTCTGTTCACACATATGCCTGCATGCCAGAAGAGGGCACCAGATCTCATAGATGGTTGTGAGCCACCATGCGGTTGCTGGGAATTGAACTCAGGACTTCTGGAAGAGCAGTCAGTGCTCTTAACCTCTAAGCCATCTCTCCAGCCCTAGAAATATTTTTATGAAATACTGCGATTTATTTATTTTTTTTTTAGAAAGTGTCTCACGGTGTAACCACGTCTAACCTGAAAGGCTAACCTTGAGCTCATAGAGATCCACCTGCCTCTACAGGTTGGGATCAAAGGCCTGTGAAAACACACCCAGTCAAGATACAGTGATACTTATTTCCACATTAAAATCCTTGATAATCCAGACAGTGATGGTACATGCCTTTAATCCCTTGATCAAAAAATCAAAGAAAGCACAATAACATACATAATCCAGACTCTCTCTGTAATTTTCATCTTTATGTGGCTTAATTTTTTTACTCCTTTAATCTATGACTGTCTGTACTCTTTCATAACTGTCTATACTCTTTTTGCTCTCTCTCAAGTCTACATACATTTATTCAACATTGTGACCCATTTAGAGGTATTTTCTTTTTTTTTTAATCTGAATTTGTCTTTATTGCCTGCGTATCTGTAATTATTTTCTGACCAGGAGGGCTTTTTTAAAAAAAAAAAAGGCTAAGAGGGCGTGGCTAGGACCAACTCTGTGGCCCTGCCTGGCTCTGCCCAGTCCAACATGGCGTAGGGATGTTTACTGCCTTTGAGAGCAATGCACATTGCCCTAGCTCCAGGGTTGCAGCAAGGCAGGTCTATGTCACCATTAAGCAATTTGTAGCATGCTGTTCACAGACCCCATTTAAGTGTTCTGCCTCCTGAAAGAGCCAGAGCTGTTCATGCAGCCAGCATGAACCAGGAAGCCCTCCCCTAAAGAAGCTACGCAGCCTTCACTGACAGTGCAGTGTCAGAAAGACCTTTCTTAAAGGAGCCACAGCACCCCTGCTTGCCATAGGCAAACAAAGTCAATCTGAAAAAAAAGATGTGGCTACCAAGAAGCTGTGCTAATCTGTTCTTTTGTGTCTAGAATTTCTTCCCAAGCTCTCTCAGGTTTTATGTGGATGTAGTTGTCCACATTGTGGTGCCAATTTGTAGGTGGAAGCTGCTCGTTTGTTTCCAGGCTGCCCAGACCCAAGTAATCACACAGAAACTGTATTAACTGCAATACTGTTTGGTCAATAGTTTAAGTGTATTTCTAGCTAGCTCTTACATCTTAAATTAACCCATTTCTATTATTCTGTATATTACCACAAGGCTCATGATTTACTGGCAAGATTCTGGGGCATCAGTCTCCTTCAGCGTCTCCCTGACTCTGCCTTCTTTTTTCCTCAATCTCTGTTTGGAATTCCTGCCTTGCTCTATTCTGTACTGCCATAGGCCCAAAGCAGATTCTTCATTAACAATGATAATAAAAAATATTCACAGCATACAGAGGGGAATCCCACATCAGAGTTCCAGGACAGCTAGGGCTACACAGAGAAACCCTAAAATAAAACCCCAAAATAAATAAATAAAAAAATAAACAAAACAAATAATACTTGATAGATATCAGAAAACTAGAAAAGGGCCATAAAGAGCAAAAATAGAGGCTTTAAGGAAGAGTGGTAGGAAGGGTTATAAAACACATGGTATGGCAGCAAAAAGGGAATGCTAGGGGCAGAAAGGATTTAGGAGGGGATGAGGACCAGAGAGATAGGGGAGAAAAGGAAAAATCATAAGGAAAGTATGAATATGCCTCAAGGAAACTTGCCACTTTGCAGGGTAATTATAAAGCACTCATTCATTATTAGTAAAAAGACATAATGAACTCGAGTGGCTTATATCTATATAAATAATAAAAAGCCTGAACTTATAAGAATTATAAAAAGCAATTCTATTAAAAATGAAATGAAAATTATGGAAGACACTTAATAAAACCTTGTGTTAAGGAATTCTATAGACTTATTTTTATAGGCAAAATAAAGAAGTGAGTCTAACTGAAGTAAAATGATAGGACAGTGGTGTGGGAGGGCCTTCTGTGGTCCTTTCATTGGTTGATAAATAAAGAAACTGCCTTGGCCTGTTGATAGGGCAGAACTTAGGTAGGTAGTGGGGGTGGTGGTGGTGGTGGGGACTAAATGGCATGCTGGAAGAAAGGAGGCAGAGTCAGGGGACGCCATGAATCTGTCGCCAGAGAACGCCATGAATCTGTCGCCAGAGATGGGCGTGCTGAAGCTTTGCTCATAGGCCACGACCTCGTGGTGATATACAGATTAATAGAAATGGGTTAAATTAATATGTAAGAGTTAGCCAATAAGAAGCTAGAGCTAATGGGCCAAGCAGTGATTTAATTAATACAGTTTCTGTGTGATTATTTTGGCAGCCTGGACGAACAAGCGGGCTTCCTCCTACAGGACAGGTCCAGTGAGATGGCTTAGCAGGTAAAGGCACTTGCCACAGTCTAACCAAGTTTATCACTTAGACCCACATCAGGAAGGAGAGAATTAGCTCCTCTAATCCTTCACATGTATACACACGCACAGTGCACGTACTCACGCAATAAATAAAATGTAAAGATAATAGTTTTAAGTTTTTCCATTTTATTTTGTTTGAGACAGGGTCTCTCTATGTAGTCTTGACTGTTCTGGAACTCACTACGTAGGTCAGGCTGACTTTAACTCCCAGAGTGCTGGGTTTAAATTGTAAGCCACCTAATTAATGGCTTGGTGATGGCACACGCCCTTAATTCCAGGATTAGGGAGGCAGAGACAGGAGGGTCTCTGTGAGGGCACACGCCTTTAATCCCAGTATTAGGGAGGTGGAGGGAGGAGGATCTCTGTGACCGCACACTAATCCTGAGCAGTGATAGGCTGGGACAAGAAGGCGTGGTTCTGGGTTTCGGAACAGATAAACTATATAAAGAGACTCCGCGTTTATGTTTTTGTTTTTTTGGTTTTTCGAGACAGGGTTTCTCTGTAGCTTTGGAGCCTGTCCTGGAACTAGCTCTTGTAGACCAGGCTGGCCTCGAACTCACAGAGACCTGCCTGCCTCTGCTTCCCGAGTGCTGGGATTTAAAGGCGTGCGCCACCATCGCCCGGCTACTCGCGTTTATGTTAACGTGCAGTCGCCACCGAGCCAGAAGAGGACGAGCAGCGCGAGTTTGTGGCTCCCCGGGATCGAAGTCAGGACGTCAGGATCGGAGGCAGCCACCTTTTTTTTTTTTCTGAGCCGTCTCCGCGGCTTCAGAGAGACTTCTAACACGCTAGGCCCTGCCCCTCACGCACTGCGCCACCTCTGCGTTTCCCCGTTGCCCTGAGCCCGTAGCCGACCGGAAGTGACGGTGGGAGGCCGCCGGAAGTGTCGGGAAGTGTTGTGCGACCGAGTCTGTACTGAGACGGGCCTTGACCCGGAGCGATACCGCTATGTCGCTCGAAATCGAGTCTTCCGAGTGAGTACGGCTGTGGCTCGTCCCCACGTTGAGGGCGTGGGGTGGAGGGGCTCGAGAGGACGTCCGAGGGGGCTGCGCGCCGGGGGCTTGCGGCCTCGGTGTGCCCACGGTGAGAGCAGCTCTGTGGCGGGCAGCCCGGAGCCCGGCGGCCCGCTGCGGGGCTGGAGAGGCTCACCGAGCAGACCTGATCACTGTGCTTGCTCTGCTCGCCCAGCCCTCACTCAGTGCTGTCCCTGTGCCCCCAGTCCCCCAGGCTGCCCGTGAGGCAGCTTTTCCTCCTAGTCCCAGCGCTAGTTACCAGAAAGGCTCGGTTGCTTCTGTTTGCGCAAACCCCAGGTGGCGCCGAGTTTTGGTTAGCAGCTTGCAGGGTTGAGAGCCGCTGTGTGGACCGAGAGACAGAATTTGAGCTTTGGGTCAGAAGGATGATGCTTAGCGAAGACGGGGCGGCGAGGGGCCAGGCAGGGGTGGAGTTAGTGATGGAAGAGTCTTTCGTGGACTTCTCCAGGACTCCTCCCTCTGCCTTTGCTGGCTAACAGGTAAAATGTAAATTAAGCAGACGTTTGTGTTCAGAGGGCGAGGGAGGTAGATGTGTCCTGAAGGCCTGCAGAAGGGGGAGGCTTATTAAATCGACTGAGGCGGAGACCCGCTGTGGATTTTTTAAAACTGGAAACCGGGCGTGGAGTGCGCACATCCTGTAATCTTAACACTGAAGAGGAGGGTAAGAAGGCCTTGTCATTTTTTTTAAACGAACCAACCAAGATTCCCTACATTAATTTAGATGTCTCTCTCTCTCTCTCTCTCTCTCTCTCTCTCTCTCTCTCTCTCCATCCCTCTCTCCCTCTCTCTCTCCCCCTCTCTCTTCATTCCTTTATTCATTTGCTTATTTATTTATCTGGCTTGTCATTTTTTAAATGGACCGAAATTTCCTACAGCAGTGTAGGAATAATGAATGGCGCTTCATTTTTAAAAAATGGGCCAGATTTGCTAAAGCAATATAGATGATTCTTTCTATCTATCTATCTATCTCTGTCTAATGATTTATTCTGTTTATTTGGCTTATCATATTTTAAATGGACCAAGATTTTGTACAGCAGTGTAGATTACTTAATCCATGTATCTATTCAATAATTTAATCTATTTACTTATTTATTTGATTCCTCATTTTTAAAAAAATTACCAAGATTTCCTATGGCAATGTAGATTCAGTCTATTCACCCATCCATATCTATCTAATGATTGAATCTAAATTCATTCATTCACTTATTTGGCTTATAATTTTTTAAATGAAACAAGATTTCCTACAGCGATGTAGATGATCTTATTTATTAATAATTATATTTATTTATTTATTTATTTATTTATTTATTTACTTGGCTTGTCATTTTTTTAAAAAATGGACCAAGATTTTCTATAGCAATGTAGATGACTATATCTATCATATCTATTTGTCTTGTCTTTTAAAAAAAATAGACTAAGATTTCCTACAGCAATGTAGATGATTTAATCCATTATTCAGTTAATTAGTTTGGCTTGCCATTTTTTTAAATGACCAAGATTTTTAATAGCAATATAGATGATTCAATCTATTTATTGATTTGATTGATTGATTCGCCAATCTATTTATTTAATTTATCTGGCTTTAAAATTTTTAATTTGGATCAAAGATGTGCGCCCTCACCCCTCCAGATGTTTTAAAAAAGACATCATTGACTATTGTAGGTTTAAAGTGTCTCACACAGATGTCCAGTAAATCCAGCTTTCTTTCTGAGTGAGAAACATTGGGCAGGCAATTTCCCCTCTCTGAACCCCAGTTTTCGTATCTTTAGCTGGAAGTTTGGAACCTTGATTCTGTGATTGTTTACAATAATTAAATGGAAAGTGGGTAGTGAAAGGACTAATTGGTGGCTGGAGCTCTCTGAGCTGATGGCTTTCTTTGTTTTCTCTCAGTGTGATTCGTCTCATCATGCAGTACTTGAAGGAGAACAGTTTGTATCGGGCATTGGCCACCCTACAGGAGGAGACCACTGTCTCTCTCAATACTGTGGACAGCATTGAAAGCTTCGTGGCTGACATTAATAGCGGCCATTGGGATACTGTTTTACAGGCTATACAGTCTCTGAAATTGCCAGACAAAACCCTTATTGATCTCTATGAACAGGTAAGAGTGAAGTGATGTTCCTGAGCTTTGTGGGTTGGTCCTTAATGGAGAGTATCAGTGAGCCTTCCTTCCAGAGCCCAAGGGATATAACTGGCTGTAATCCACATTGTCAAGACTCAACAGTGTATTTTTTTTTTCTTCCTTGGAAGATTCAACATTTAATCCCAGCACTTGAGGCAGAGGCAGGTGGGTGTCTGTGAGTTCCAGGACAACCTAGTCTACCGAGTGAGTTCCAGAATAGTCAGGGCTACACAGAGAAACCCTGTCTTGGGGAGAGGGTTGGGATGAAGACGAAAAAGACTGATGAAGAGGATGTGCTGAAAAATGAATTTTTTTCCTGTTGTCCAGGTTGTTCTGGAACTGATAGAACTTCGTGAATTGGGTGCTGCCAGGTCCCTTCTGAGACAGACAGATCCCATGATTATGTTGAAGCAAACACAGCCAGAGCGCTATATTCATCTGGAAAACCTCTTAGCCAGGTCTTACTTTGATCCTCGTGAGGTAAGGATATGGTAATGAAAACATAATTTCACAGTTGTTAACTGTGAAAATTAAATAATGTGGCCTTGCAAAATTGCTTTTTAATTTTTGTTTGTGTATGTTTGGATGGGTATCTGTAGAGGTCAGAGAACCACTTAAAGGAGTGGGTTCTTTTCTTCTGCTGTGGGATTCAAACTCATGTCATCATGGTTGGTGGCAAACACCTTTTTCCCACAGTGCGATCTCATCCACCAGTGAGATGTATAAATACATAATTTTACACATATATATATACACACACAAACGCAGTTTCTTTCCCCCATAAACTTTCACTAGACAGCTTCCAAAATAAAAGGAAGAAGAATGCAATAGGAAGTCGGTAATAGAAAGATTTCTGAAGAATATCAGTCTTCGACCCTGCAAATATTTCAGAAATTAGAATCCTACTTCTATTTTGACTTACCTGGCCTCTTCAGAAATAACAGTACAGATTGACTGATATAGCTCTCTTCCATACTTCCGAAATGCAAGAGTGCAGAATTGCAAAGTTTCTTTTAAACACTAAATTGATTTAGTTCATCACCTATTTAACTGGTATTTTATTGTTTTCCTCTGAGAATGTCTTATTTCCTTTGCTTTTGAAAAAATTTAATTTTTATTTAAAATGTGTGTTTGTGTACGTATGTGTTTGTACATAAGTGTGCATGTGTGCTTGTGTGTCCAATCCTCAGGAGGCCAGATGTATTGAATTTCCCCCCCTGAAACTGGAGTTATAGGGAGTTGTGAGCTGCTCAGTGTGGGTACTGGGAATTGTTTTTTTTTTTTTTTTTTTGGCAAGAGTAGTACATGCTCTTAACTGCTAAGCTTTAAATATATATATTCATGCCTTTCTTTTCCTTGGAAATGATACCAACTCTTTTTTTTTTTTTTAAGGCCTATCCAGATGGAAGCAGCAAAGAGAAAAGGAGAGCAGCGATTGCCCAGGCGTTAGCTGGAGAAGTCAGTGTGGTGCCGCCATCTCGTCTCATGGCATTGCTGGGACAGGTAAATGACTACCTTGTAGGACTGAAATTACCCTGAGCTAAGGAAATTACACAGCCTGGGAATAGAGCCTACCTTCAAGGCTGACTGCTCAGAAGCTGTTCCGAGCCACCTTTCTTCTTTCCCTGGATCGGCAATGTAGACAAATCATTCAGGACGTAATCTCTAGCCTCATTTAGAATTGTGTTGGGATGTGCTAGGGAACTTGGAATAATGTTAATGCTCCGTAGAATCCATACTCTTTGAGCTCCGTGGGCTTGTCAAGCTGGGGCTGTAGCTCGGTTTTTGCTCCTGTGCTTGAGATTTTAGATTTGCTCCCAACCAAAACCAACAGTGAGACTTTATATTCTGACACATAAAAATACATAATGTATTTATGATATTACTGTGAGGATTTATGTGTGTGTGTGTGTGCACAAATCCTAGCACCTGGGCGATGCAGGCAACTTAGGGAGGAAAGGAATTATTTCATTATAGACTTCACCAGCATCTAGGGAAGCCAGGGTAAGCTCAAAGCAGAGACCTAGGAGTAGGAACTGAAGCAGAAATCAGTTAATTATGCTGCTTACTATCTTACTCGTCTTACTTTCCTATACAACCAAGAGTGCTCCTCACAATGGACTGGGCCTTTACATCATTATTAACCAAGAAAGTGCCCTGATAGATCTGCCCACAGGGCAGTCTGGTGGAGGCAATTTCTAACTTGAAGTTCTGTCTTCCCAGATGATTGGTTTGTGTGTCAAGTTGGCAAAAACTATCCATTGGGAATGCAAAGTTTTCCTGTTTAGAGATGTTCAGGGTAGCATTCGTTAGATAAGGTGTTGAAGCCGGGCGATGGTGGCGTACACCTTTAATCCCAGCACTTGGGAGGCAGAGGCAGGTGGATCTCTGTGAGTTCGAGGCTCCAAAGCTACAGAGAAACTGTCTCAAAAAAAAAAAAAAAAAAAAGATAGGGTGTTGAAAGCAGTGCAAATGTTCACTAATATATTGAATAGGTAAACCGAAACACCCAGTAAATAGTGTATTGACAACCATTAAACCTGATAGCTTTGCAATTCCTAATACATATAAGCATGCATAGGTATGGTATGTCATAGTATGATGTGATACTAGATGAAAATAGAATATAAACTTAGTATATAGTATAATTACTAATATAGTAATTAAACACATCATGAGAGGAAAATAACTAGGAGGAAATATTGTACATTATTGTTATTAGTGGCTGGGTTTGAGTCTTGGAACTCTGGGAAATTTCTGCTTTAACAATTTTTGTTCATAATAAAGGAAAATAGGTGTGAGATATAGTTTTTGTCTGTCAGAGTCTTTCATGAAAAGTCCATGTTGTGTGACACACTGAACAGGAGATTGTTTGGACAGTCGGAAATGCGGAGACTGGAGAGCGTTTTCTGGCCTCGTTCTTTGAGTAGCAGTGATGGCTCTTCACTGTCACTCAGCAGATTGCTGTGCTGTCTTTTTCCACAGGCGTTGAAGTGGCAGCAGCACCAGGGCTTGCTTCCTCCTGGTATGACCATAGATTTGTTTCGAGGCAAAGCAGCTGTCAAAGATGTGGAAGAAGAAAAGTTTCCCACACAGCTGAGCAGGCATATTAAGGTAGGCTCTGATAAACACAGCTGGTAATTAGTTGAGTACTGGTCATGTGCAGAGCCAGGAGGCCCTGTTGTCAGGAGCTGGGATACCAGGGAGAAGGGCTTGACAGTACTCAGGGTTCTCTGGGTGTCCTTTGGGGTACTGCTGGAACCTGGCAGTGGCACATGTCAGTTGTAGATACATATTTGACATCCAGCCCATAATCCTATATTTGAGAAAATGGTTTAATTTGGTACCATATAAATTTTCCATATTTATGTCCTATTAAATATTTGTGCTTAGTCTGCCATGGCAAAGGGTCAGCCATGGATTGTAAAGCTGACTTGTGATGTTAAGGAGAATAATTTTGCCTTATGACTTAGATGTGTGAGTGCATGCCAAGGATTAGATATAGAACCTTAACATACCTCTGAGCTAAGCCTTGAGACCTTGATTGTACTGGGAAACTGTTTCAGGAAAAGGAACAAATAGTTCAGCTCCCAGAACTAAAGGTGTGTGCTTAGTGCCTTAGCTTCTCTGTAGTTTTGTGCTCTGATTGCATTAATGGATTTTAAAATGCTGCGTATTCATGGTGTTAAGGAAATGGCTCAGTGGATAAAATGCTTGCTGTGCAAAAATTCCCAGTGCCCACATAAAATTGAGCATGTTAGCATGCATATGTAAGCCCAGTGCTGGGGCGGAGGGAGGCAGGTATTGGGAGCTTGCTAGCAAGCTATTCTAGCAGAATATGGGGTGATTCAGGTCTAGTGAGAGACTCTGTCCTGAAAAATAAGGTGGAGAGAGGTAGAATATGATTCCTTGACCTCTAATCTTCAGATGAGCATGCATGGGTGAATGCATATGCATGAACATGTGCATACGTGCATATACTGTACTGCAAATATGCACACACAGATGTGCCTATTCCTTAACTCTGACTTTGGTTCAGTGGTTTGTATTTGTCTTTTCTACACTGTGTGTTCTAATTTGCATGTGATACTATTTTTGATTAGTACCTTTATTTGCCTTGATCGAAGACTTTATTCAGTTAGAGATCATTCTGTTGGTGCCACTGGGCTAGAAGTTTTCTGGAATGAATATTTTGCATTAGAGCTAGACAGTGGGGTGGTTGTGGCACAGGCTTTTAATCCCAACACTCAGGATATGGAGGTAGGTTCTCAGAGTTCCAGGCCAGCTTGATCTGTAAGTTCAAGGACAGCCAGGGTTACACAGAGAAACCCTGTCTTGAAAAATAAGTAAGTAAATAAAGTGGTGATGATGTACCCCAGTAATGCCTGCAGGCCAAAGCAGGAAGACTCAAGTTGAAAGCCTGCCTCATCCCTAGACGCAGTGGCCTGGAGATAGTTTGGTAGAGCCTAGTATGTGTGGACCCTGGGTCAGTATCCCAGCACTAAAAAAGGAAAATCAACATTATTATCTGCCTGCTGTCCTTTGGTTTCCCTGACATTGGAGCATAGTCAGTTCAAATGCTAGGAAGGCACTTAGCAAGCAAATAACTTGTTCAATAATTAGTCCTAGTTTTTTTTTTTCCCTAAAGGTAGGTAGATAGATTAATTTATTTAACGTATGAGCGTTTTGTGTACATGTTTTTCTGTGTACTACACGTGTGCTTGGTGCCTGTAGAGGCCAGAAGAGGGCATCGGGTCCCTTAGAACTGTAGTTACAGATGGTTCTGAAGTGCTATGTGGGTTCTGGGAGTGGAATCCAGGTCTTATGCAAGATCATCAGTGCTCTTAACCGCTGAGCCATCTCTCCAGCCCTTAGTCCTAGTTTTGTAGCCACATATTATCACTGATTCAATAAAGGTTGTGAAATAATGATGAAAATTTTATTTACAACACTCTTATTTTGAAAATGAGTCCCCTCTTCCATCCAGATACACAACAGAAGCATTAAACCATGTTAACTTGGAATGGAAAGGCCTTCTAATTTCTGATTCTGGCAGAAAGTTACAGCTTGTGCTAACTGAATTATTTGTTTTACATCTCATGCTAAAAAAAACTTTCCCCCATATACCACCACACACTATATGTGTGATGATATGTGCCTGTAATCCCAGTACTTAAAGGGTTACTGCAGAAGGAAGATCTCAGATTAGAGGATGGGATCTCAGTGGGCTACATTGAGTTCTTGGCCATCTTAAGGGCCACATAAGTGAAATCATCTTTGAAAGGATAAAACCTTGTGTTTTTTCCCATTAACTAATTTTATTAAAACATTTAAATAGAAAACTAGTCAGAGAAAGCATCTACCAGGGTCCATGTGTAGAAATGCCTTCCAATACTTCACAATATGGGCCATCTGGGATTATATGCAAGGGCTGGGTTTCTTAAAAGGCTAAAATGGAAATCGTTTAAAGGCCCTTAGATAACAATTTATGTGTTCTTTGTTTCACTTGAAACAGTTTGGTCAGAAATCGCACGTGGAGTGTGCTCGGTTCTCTCCAGATGGTCAATATCTGGTCACTGGATCTGTTGATGGATTTATTGAAGTGTGGAACTTCACTACAGGAAAAATCAGGAAGGTAAAGTATTAAAAATGCATTAACTTTTAAAGGAAGAATTGCTGATTTTCAGTTAATTTTGTCTTTGTGAGTTACATGATTGAGGAAGGGTCTTTATGAATGATGTATTTTTATAGTTTAAAAGCTCATTTTAAGTTGAGTTTCTATTAAATAGGAGAAACCTTTGTTATCTTTTCATGAGTTTTTAGAAAAATTGAAAACGTTTTGTTTGGAGTGAGTTACGTGTCTGTAATATTCAGAAAGGGCCATGAGATCTTCAGGGGAAGTGTGCAGCTCTTACCCGCATCCTTGAGCCCATCAGAGCTCTTCCTTGTTCGATCCAAGGCTGCCCATTCCTTAGCTTTAAAGGGATGTTCTGTGTGTGTGTGTTAGCAGTTACTTTTGTGTCCTTTTAATAATGTTACACAGATGACAACATACATGCCACGTACTGTATTATGCCCTCGATTTCCTCTTTGTAGTGTTTGAAATAATTGTTGAATTACATTGCAGTGCAAGGAATGACGCATGGTCTATGTATAGTCTCTTAGAGATTGTTGCCAGTCTCACCTGATTTTAGTACTAATTGTATTTTTTATGAGTGAAATTTATATGTAAATAACCACCGTATTTTTCTGTTCTGTGAAGTCTATGCAGGTACAGATGGACATATGTATGTGTTTGTGTGAGACCAGAGGAAACCTTGGGTGTTGTTAGTCAAGTGTTGTCCTCCTTGTTTTTGACATAGGATCTCTTAGTGGCGGGGAACTCCTCAAATAGGCTAGTTTGGATGCTCAGCGAGGTCCAGACTTAGCTCTGTTCTCCTAGCTGTGGACTAACAAATGGATACCATGATTTTTCCCCAATATGTGTTCAGGGGTTTGAATTTAGGTCCTCATGCTTCTAAGACAGTAACTTCCCAGCCCCTTTGTCAACATTTTCTTATTTATTTCTTTTTTGAAGTGAGGACTTTCTATTTTAAGAAATCAAAATATGCATTGCAGGTGCTGGGGAAATGGCTCAGTGGTGAAAGCACTTGTCGTGCACACATGAGAACCAGAGTTCAGGGCCCAGAACTCTTGCTTTCCTTGAATTTCTAGGGTTCTGGGTGGGGCCACTGGGGCACTGGTTTGATTTTGTGTTATTTTAATAACTGTTAATCATCACTTCAGGATCTTAAGTACCAGGCCCAGGATAACTTCATGATGATGGATGATGCTGTCCTCTGCATGTGTTTCAGCCGAGATACTGAAATGTTAGCAACTGGGGCCCAAGATGGAAAGATTAAGGTATGGAATGCTTAGATTTAGACATTTAAAAATTTTTTAATGGTGTGATACACATGACATTTACTACCAAAATAACTCCTATATATTGAGCATCAATTTGATGTTAATCCCTTTCTCGTTTTCAGTTTTACTAACAATCCTGTCTGGGATGGTCCATTAACATATTTGCAGTCACATAGCTGGTAAATTACAGACCTGGCACTTCAGTTCAAATATGTTCATGTCTGTCTTGGTTGTAGGGCAATATATATAATGTACTGCAGGTTAATATTTCCTTCCTTCCTTCTTTCTTTCTTTTTCTCTTTATCTGTCTGTCTGTCTATCTATCTATCTATCTATCTATCTATCTATCTATCTATCTATCTATCTATCTATCGGGGTTGGTATTGGCTGTGACTTGTTTTTAGTTGCTGATAATGCAACTGGGAGGTAAAATAAAGAAATAATTCTTGCTTAATAGACTTGGCTACTATTTTTTTTTTGCTACTATTTTTTGTCTTGTCTTCTTTTGTGATGTTGAACTCGGGGCCTTGTGAATGTTAGACACTCTTTTTTTTTTTAATGTTAGACACTCTTACCACTGGGTTGTGTTTTATTTGTTTTATATGTTTGAGTGTTTTGTCTTCATATGTATATGTGTGCCCCACTTGTGTGCCTGGTGCCTTAAGGTCAGAAGGCGGCATCAGATTCCCGTGGAACTGGACGTACAGGTAGTTCTGCGTCACCCTGTAGGTGTTGGGGATTGAAACTGGGTCCTCTACAAAAGTAAAAAGTGCCCTTAACTACTGAGCCATCTCTGCAGTTCACTGTCTTGAATCTTTATTTTAGAAAAGTTTCAAAAGATTCCATATTATTGTACTTCTGCAGTAGACATGCCAGATTGGACTGCAGGCATGCATCTTTGCTGCTGTCTTGATGTGTTTGTGCTGCATTGTCAGCTGTCCCTGCCAACACTTTATTCACCTTTTTATCTTCTTAAAGGTGTGGAAGATTCAGAGTGGACAGTGTTTAAGAAGATTTGAAAGGGCACATAGTAAAGGTGTCACCTGTCTAAGCTTTTCAAAGGATAGCAGTCAGATCCTCAGTGCATCTTTTGACCAAACAATAAGGTAAGAGGAATCCCGGAGCTGCCCTTATGACAATTTTTTATCAAAAATAAGGCCCCAGAGGGAGAAGTTATTAGTGAGTCTTCATGCATTTCCAGGATGGGGTGATATGGAGAACAAGGCTATGTGAGGCCGCATCTTCTCAGGTTCAGGTGGCACATAACTTTTTTATGCAGAACTATTTGAGAGGGTGAAATAACAGTGTTTCATTTTTCTCGGTGTGTGGTCTGTGATGCTGGGTGTGGAAGTAGAAGCTTGGACTCCCAGCCCTTGGAAGGCAGAGACTGATGGACTGCGAATTCTAGGGCTGCTTGAACTCCCTAGTGAAACTCTGGTTTTAAAAAGCAAAAATGTGGTTTATACTGTGTACATTTCATCATTTAATATTGTAATACTTCTGTAATGCATCTAAAATGCATTCAGTGATTTGCTTCCACATAACATAATGAATATTCTTTTTATTTGATAGAATTCATGGTTTAAAATCTGGAAAAACACTGAAGGAATTTCGAGGCCATTCCTCCTTTGTTAACGAGGCAACATTTACACAGGATGGACATTACATTATCAGTGCATCTTCTGATGGCACTGTGAAGGTAAAGTATCCCACTGACTCCTGGGATGTCCTCTTCACTGTTGCTCCTTAAGAAGGTAGCATTGGTGAGTCAGAGACAGGCATGCTGTGGGTGTTCCCTGTTTGTTGGTCTATATCATACACACTCTCAACCTCACACTCAGACAACCCAAGCTTTGTCATATGTAGAAACGTAAGTGATCCTTCATCCATAGATACACAGAGTAGTTCAGCCTGTCTTCCTATGAATATTAGCCACTACTTGTAATCAGATTTAGAAATGTTTCAATGATCAAATGCTCTTTTTGTGTTTCTTCCCAAATTAAGTCTTTCCTTATATCTGAAGAGGAGTGAGGGAGAGAAAGCATAGAAATACGAGCCTCCCAGCAGTTGGGAGACCAAGGCAGGAAGACTTCTACAAGTTCAGTCCAGCCTGGACTGTATAAAAAGGATCTTGTCTTAAAAAAAGAGTGGCTGGAGAGAGAGCTCAATAGGTAGAAGTGCTTGCTGCTCCTGCAGAGAACTCCATTTAGTTCCCAGCACTTACATGGTAGCTCATAGCCATCTGTAACTCCACTTTCAGTTGCTTCAATACCCTAGTCTCTGTGTGTACTGTGCTTATGGTGCACATCTGTCCATGCAGGCAAACATTTGTATCCATAAATAAAAGTAAATAAACTCAACTTTCAAATAATCCTTTCCCAACATATCTCAACTGAAAGTATTGAGTCTTTATTCAGTACCTTTAAAGATTTAGTTATTTCAGGAGCTGGGGAAATGACTCAGTAGTTCGTAGTTGCTCTTCCAGAAACCAAGTTTGATCCTTTGTGTTAGACAGCTTACAGTTGCCTGCATCTCCAGTTCCAGAGGTATTATTGATTGATTGTTTTATTGTTTTTCGAGACAGGGTTTCTCTGTGTATCCTTGGCTGTCCTGGAACTCGCACTGTAGACCAGGCTGGCCTCGAACTCACAGAGATCCACCTGCCCCTGCCTCCCAAGTGCTGGGATTAGAGGTGTGAACCACCACACCCATCCTAAATAAAAAATTTAAAGGACCTTATTTCATGGAAAAGTTGAGAAACTCCAGTAGAAATTGATTGCTGAAATGTTTTTCTTAGGCAGCTGAACTCCAAAAGATTGTGGCAGGTAACCATATTTACCTTGAACATCTAGTGGGGCAAGTATTTCTCCCTACAGATGTTTAGAAGACATTTGTATTGTACAGAGCTGTTAGTCACAGAGGAAAAGCATTGGGAGCGTGCTGTAGAGGCTCTTCACCTCTTTAGTGAGGGGTATCTGAACAGTGCCATGCAACCCTTTTTTGTCTCTTCTCTAAGCTCTCTGACTAAACTCTTTCAGTTCATAAGCCTAGACAAGGTAAGAACTGAGAAGTAGTACAGGTGGCTGAGTGGCTTCTGCCTTTTGGGTTCTCATGTATGTGCCAATGCTGTGATCTTTTTGACCATATTCACCTCAGCCTCACCAAATCAGAGTTTTCAAAACAGGGTGCTAAACTGACGTCTCTTCTGGTGTTAATGCCTTTTGAGCATTTTTGTTTGTGTTTGTACATGTAGATGTGTACATGTTTCCTTGTGTACCTTGAGGCCAGAGCTACCATTTAGTTGCTGGGAATTGAACTCGGGACCTCTAAAAGAGCATCAGTGTGAGGCTTCCCTCCATGGAGCTCTGCCCCCCCTCTTTTTTTTTGGGAGGAGGGGTTCTAGAATGCACCACCTTGCACTAGGATTCAAAGATCTAGATGATTAGCTGTCCAGAGCCCCAAGGCTTGTCCTGAGTCTTTCCAGTGCTGCGATTGCTGGCACCCAGCTTTTATGTGGTAGCTGGAACTCAAACTTTAAGTCCTCAAAATAAAGTGACTAGCAGGGACTTTTCTGAGCCATGTCCTCAGTCCCTGGATTATTCTCCCCTTCCTTCTTTCCCAGGCTATCCTAGAATATTATACTCTTTCTCAAACTAGGGATCCTTTTGCCTCATCCTCCTGATGCTTGAAATTACAGGTCTCATGACTGATATTTTGTTTAGTTTGAGACAGGATCTTGCTAAACAGTAGCCCAGGCTGACCTTGAACCCTCCCCTTCATGAGTGCTGGGATTAAAGGTATGTGCCAGTGTGCTGGCCTCTTGCTGTTTATGAAGATAGCATGATCCTGAAAAATGATTTTTATTATTTAGCTTGTGGTTTTCCTCACTAAATCAGAGGAATGCTTACTATACATGTGGCAGTATTGGTTATTTGATTTTCTTAAACCTAATTGTTAATTTTTAAGTCTTAACACTTTAGAAATTCTCATAATTTAAGTGTTATGTTTTATATTTTTGTGGTAGATCTGGAACATGAAGACCACGGAATGTTCAAATACCTTTAAATCATTGGGCAGTACTGCAGGGACAGATATTACCGTCAATAGCGTGATTCTGCTTCCTAAAAACCCAGAGCACTTTGTTGTATGCAACCGATCAAACACAGTGGTCATCATGAACATGCAGGGGCAGGTGAGTACTCAGAGGGTGCTTCTGTACTGGACTTGATTCTGGTCCGTACTGTGGTCAAACAAGGGTCACTGTTTCTAAGCTATATAAGCTGTATTTATTTATAGATACACATGCAGAAGCACATCCTTTCTCTCTGAGACAGTATCCTGCTGTGTAGCCTGGGTTACCCTCAAACTCAATGATCCTCCTGTCTCAGACTTCTGAGTGTTGGGATTATAGTACACTACCATCCCCAGCCAGCTCTGGTCTGTCCTTTAGCTTTTAGAACTGACCTGAAGATTTTTCCTTTTAGGGAGGTGCAGTGCGGTGTGGGTCGCTTTCTTGGGATATCTAACTACCACAGGCGAACATGGGATGCTAATAGAAAGAAAACAGCAGTGTCTCACTGTGTAGCCTAGGCTGGCCTTGAATACTGAATCCTCCTTCCTCAGTCTCCCAAGTGCTGGAACTGCAGGTGATCACTCAGGGTGAATTTAAAGTTGTATATCATAAAGGAGAATCGTAGTGTTCCTTCCTGGGTGGAGGATGGGCATTGCGTCTGGTGAGAGTGGACTGGTAGCATTGAAACTGAGGTGTATTGATTTAGAAGATGGCTGTTTGTGAGATGAACATGGGCAATAAAGTAACTGAAGGTCGGGGCTGGTGACTTGGGTGCAAAATTCAAAATTTCTGACTGCTACTTAACTGTAGTTTACCTTTTGAATATTTTCAGGCAGGAAGATGTAACATACAATGAATATCTGACAATAGTAACCAAAGTGCAAAATAACAGTGTAAAAAAATGTCAGTTTTTAAAATTTTGTTTTCTGGGTGTGTGACACATGTCTTTAATCCCAGCACTTGGGAAGTTAGAGGCAGAAGGATCAGAAATTCAGTCAACCTTGTCTGCAGAGCAAGCTTGAGACCAGCCTGGCTACATGGCCCTATCTGCAGACATGAAGTCCTCATTAAATGTAAGGTCGGTGGTGTTTAGACTGCTGCCCCTGCCTGCAGTTGCCCTGCTACAAGTCTGGTATTTGCTTTTGTTTTGGGTGCGGTGTCTAGATTGTCAGAAGCTTCAGTTCTGGTAAGAGAGAAGGTGGTGACTTCGTTTGCTGTGCCCTCTCTCCCCGTGGGGAGTGGATCTACTGTGTTGGGGAGGACTTCGTGCTCTACTGCTTCAGCACAGTCACCGGCAAGCTGGAGAGAACTCTGACGGTGAGTTAAAGACCGCATAAGGGTATCCATGGGCGTCCATGTCCTCTCCAGTGCCAGCCTTCTTCAGGCAGGCTGCCCTCAGTATGAACTTCCTTAGAAAACATGCAATGGGGGAGTTTACCAATAAATGTGATTGTATCATATATTAGAAATCAGGTGTATTGTAGAACAGTTTGGCTTCAGAGGAAGGGTAACAGTACAGAAAGCAGAGAAGGAACAGCTTGCTAGCTAGGCCTGACTTTCCGGGGCCGAGGGGGTTGGAGAGACAAACTTTCTTCATTCCTTTTGGAGGTAACTACTTGGATATTATCCTTCCAGTTTGATTGCTTTTGACATTTTCAGCTTTATGCTACTGAAAATTTCAATATATTGAAGATATTATGAGGAGTAATTTTTTTCCCCTTATCTTTCCAAGACAGTTTTTCTGTATAGTCCTGGCTGTCCTGAACTCACAGAGATCCTCCAGCCTCTGCCTCCTGAGTGTGGCATGTGCCACTGCTCAGTTGCTATATAATACATGGTCCCCAAATTTTAGTGATTTAACAAAATAAAAGCTTTTTTTCTGATTATGTCACAATGATTACATCACAATTTGGTGTGGATTGGAGAGCCCTCTTTAAGCAGTGCCATTTAGAATATATGACCTCTCAGGGTCTCTTTTTCTCCCCAGCCATCTCTCAAGGCCTCTTGAGAGTGCTTTAAGTAAGACCTGTGTACCCTGACTGCTTTCCATGTTCTAGGTTCATGAGAAGGATGTGATTGGAATTGCACACCACCCGCATCAGAACCTGATTGCTACCTACAGTGAAGATGGACTCCTGAAGCTCTGGAAACCCTGAGTCCTCTTAAGTGCAGCCAGGGAACATGCACTTAAGTGGAGGCGTGCTCATGTGTTACTTTTACTTTTCATATCTGCCTTTGTAAACAAAGATGCTCTCTGAATAAGTCAAGAATAATTGTGCGAAAATTCATGTTTAAATAGAAGTTATCATTTAATTTTCTTTATTTTATTTTGCTGAGACGTGGGTTTCTCTGTAATCCTTGGCTGTCCTGAAACACTCTGTAGACCAGGGTGGCCTTGAACTCAGAGATCTGCCTACTTCTCAAGTGTTTAGATTAAAGGTATGAACCCCCACCCCTTTTGCTAGCTTGCTTTTAGAGCATTTTAAAGGGGAATCATTAACTGGGGAATTCATTTAATGTTTTCATTAATCTCTACCAAAAGACTTTAAATACTGTTAATTAAAATGTGTCCTAGCATAGAATGTGTAAATAAGTCACTGTGCCATATTCAGCAGCTGTGGGGTTTTTTTAAAAAAAGATTTTAATAAACTTAATACCTTTCTGAAGACTTTACCATAAGTGTTAATAGGGAGAAAGAGAATCATTCTTGAACCTTAAGTCTGTTATTCAGTTCCTGGGATAGTTTAAGACTAACATGAAAAAGGCCTGGTGACACAGTCACATTCCGCTGTCAACCTTCTGAGCTTTGCCCTTTGTGTTCAGGCTTGCTTCAATGTAGCGCTCATGTTCCAGTTGGAACTAGTTACAGGGTGGTTTATGGGATTTTTGAAGTTTAGACATCATCCTGTTTTGGAGGATGATTTGGCACTGATAATGTACTGTTGTGAAGAAAAATTAGAAAAGGACTGGAGATTTAATGTGTATACTTATTAGCTGAAGAAAAACATTTCAGTCAACAAAACTCTTGAAAATGGGTTCCACATTAATGTCCTTTCAATTTCAACCAACAATGTAGAGAACATTTATAATGTATGCTAAGCTGCTTAAGAAAGTGAGACCTTCTAGGCTTTTATTGATAAAGTCATTACCAAGTTTCCACATTTTGGGCTCAGTTGGTAGAATGGTAGCCTAGCATGCATGTCTTGGTTTGATTCCCTAGTGCCACATAACTTGCATGCCTGTATCCCAGCAGTTGGGAGGTAGAGGCAAGAGGACTAGAAATTCAAGTTAGCTATATAATAGTATCTTCAAGGCTAGCCTGGTCTACAAATTGAAAGTCAGGGCTGTTTACACAAAGAAACTCTTGTCTTGCACAAGTTTAAGCTCAACATGGGAGGCTATATAGGGGAACCATGTCTTTTTTTATGGTCTTTCAAGACAAGGAACTAGCTCATGGACCAGGCTGGCCTCAAACTCATGGAGATCTGCCTGCTTCTGCCTCTAGAGTGCTGAGACTAAAGGTGTTCACTGCTACAGCCCAGCTTGAGATCTTGTCTTTGCCTCAAAGGGGAGAAAAAAATAAGAATCTGGCAAACTGGGAATATGCCTTATAATGCCAGTACCCCACAAGGTGGAGGCACAAACCAAACAGGGACTGTAGCATGATATCCCAGTAAGCTAAGGAAAGAACTTGCAAGACTGTCCTGCCTTAAGCCCTTCCTGGCCAGCTTTCTCTAGGGCTGGAGGTAGGAACACCCCTCCTGGAGCAGTCCTGTACTAAGGCAGCATTAAGGTTGATGCTGACCTCTGGTACCCACTTCCCAATGAAGTAGCAAAATTGGGAGAAACTCCCATGTTGCAACCTGCTCAAAGGCTGACATCTGGTGGCTAACAAGCAGCTAGACTCCAGTCTTTCACATTTTACTCACCCAGTAGCTTGTTTTAAAGACATTCGCAGGTCCCACCCAAACTAGTACTGAGATCCAACAAGCATAATTGTGTACAGCATTTTACATCATCTTTTCATTAGGTTTTCATTTTTACTCTTTCCAAAGGTCTTAATTAAATGCAACAGCTCTTCTGTACTTCACAGCTTTTGTTAGCATCCCACACCTGGAAAGCTTCAAGTACAGTATGTTCAAGGTAACATTTTCCTGCTTTGAGTTTAAAACATTCAATAGTAAGATGGATGGAGTGGTGCATGCCTTTAATTCTTGCAATCAGGAGACAGATGCAGGTGGACCTCCATTGAGCGAGGCCAGCCAGGTCTATCTATATAGAGTGAGTACCAGGACAGACTCCAGAGAAACCCTGTCTTGAGCTCCACCCCCCAAAATGAAAAAGAGAAAAAAAAAAAAGCTCAATAGCAAAGCCTGACATTTAACTTGTCAAGTTTGTTTTAGAAGATGGGGTTTTCTGTGTAGCCCAGACTGGTCTTGAAATCATGATCACCTGCCTCTTCCTCCCAGTTCTTATTAAATGCTTGAGCCACCATTTGCCCAAATTGAGTTGTTTGCATGTATGTACATCATGTCTATCCTTAGTGTAACCACTTGAGCCACTTCTTTTACCCTGCTTTTTAATTCAAATGTTCTCCCCATGAAGAGAACTTCATTCTACTTCCAGATTTTATAATAAGATGTAGTAGACCCACGTACTGAGTACTGCACTGGCATGAAGTTCACATACTCTCTCACCCAGGTGGGTGCAGTTCCCTTTCTGACCTGGGCTCAGACCCTACACTTTTTACTCCCTACCCATATATATTAATCATTTGCACATTTCAGGAACAAAGTAATAAAGTTACATTATAAAAGCCAAAACTTTGAACTGAGGGGAAAAAAAAGGCCTGCAGTGACACATTGGAAACACTTTATAATCAGTGTATTAGGAGACAGTCATACATTTCAATAACTGCTTAAATTTTGATACTCAGATTTAAGCATGTGAACATGTGATTTTAAGACATACAACAAAGCTATTCATAATCTGCTATACTACCAACAGTAAATTGCAGTTACGTTGGAGCCCAAGTCAAATAGCAAGGCTTTCCTGGATTATACATGCAGTCACTTCTCCACATGCAAGGTCTCTCCACTGTAATTTGTAAAATTACTTGGGTTTTGGAAGTCACTACCCAAGGGCTTATCATGGTTCAAGGAGAAGGGAAGAGAGGTGACCATGTTTTCTGTGTATGTATATATATATCTTTTAACAGATGGCACAGCAGAAGGGAATGCAATCTAGAAGAGCAAGCCCTTAAGCAGTAGTTTGATAAATTTCTTTAGGAATGTATCATTTCTATCACTAATAACAGGTGAAATTATGTATTATGCCACCTTCTAGTAATGGCTGAGGCAATACAATTCAGAGGCATCACAATTAGTCCACTTCATACAACTAGACAGACCAATATGTCACTACTAATTGTTTTCTTTTTCTGATACCTTAAATACAGAATTTTAATTCCATAGCTTAACAATTAAGGGTCATATACACATACCTAGCATATCAGTCTAATGTACACAGCTATTATCAGTTACACAAGATATGGCCTAACAGATGCTAGGGAACTTTTAAAGTAGGTTTACAAGTATTAAACTTCATCTTGAACATTGAAGTCATACATACAGGGCAAAGTCAGAGCTTTTATATTTGTGTTTATTCTTCACTTAACTTTTAAAACACTACTATAGTTGAATATTAAACAAGAACAACAGCCAAGTAGTGAGCATATTATGATTACAGTTCTTCCCACATTCACTACTGCATATAGAGTGACAAACAGTAACTGGCCCATTAAGAGGTCTGACACTGAACGCCACCTCTGGGGTGATGTTCATCATCCTCATACGCTTCTCCATTATAATGACGCCGTCTTTCCTGATTTGGATCAAAGTCCACCAGTTCTACCTGATCCATTTCATCAGTCTCTTCTACTTCCTTCCTTTCAGGAAGGAGTTTTTCCAGCAAAGAGAGTTTATCAGGAGAGAGAAAACCATTCTCAGGAAAGTTGACCTGCAAAAAAGATATAGCAGCTAAGTCTGAGTCTATCATTAGATCCTTTAAGTACACTGGAACTATTCTTCCAGGAAAAAAAAAAACAAAAACATGTAATTACCTATTTCTTTAGGTGCACCTTACAACTTTGGCTTAGAACCAATCATTACTATTTTGTGTTTTCAGACATGCTTTCTCTATGTAGCCCTGACTGTCCTGGAATTCGCTCTGTAGACCAGGCTGGCCTTGAGCTCTGGAATTAAAGGTGTTCACCTTCACCACCCAGCCCAGCTAGATTGATTTTTTGAGACAGGGTTTTTCTATGTAAAAGTCCTAGCTGTCCTGGAACTAGCTCTTGTAGGCCAGGCTGGCTTTGAACTCAGAGATCCACCTGCCTCTGCCTCCCAAGTGTTAGGATTAAAGCTGCGCGCCACCACCACCCGGCTTAGATGATTTATTCTTTACCCAATCCTCTCCAGTGCTAGATTACACAGGCATATCGCCCATTAGGTGCTAACAGAAGTTAACTGTCATATTACTAAGAAGTAAGCCTTTCTGAGCCATACCCCTCAACCTTGGTCACCTGCTTTGTCAGTTCTTTCTGGAAAAAGGGAATAAATGCATTTGTTCACTCTTTATTAGCCATTATCAAATATGCTCGAGTTCTTACCTTAAACTCAATGATTAGACGTCCTTTTTCATATGGCCGACGATATATTGGCATACCTTCGTTCAGCACACATTTTATATCTCCATGCTTGACAATCTGACCTAAAGACATTGAAGCCAAATTCTTAAGTATGGTCACATTTGCATAAGGAAAAACACACACAGAAAACACCTCTGAGCTAACTGTGGTTCAGCAACCCTGTTGCCTTCGTTTACAGCTTTTCCAAGAAGAAACTGACATTTTATCCAAGGCCCCATAACTTCATTTCAGCCCTAGGAAGGAAAAGATGGTACTTTTCCCTCAGAAGTTCAAATAGGAAAACAGGTTCATCTGGTTATACCTGGATGAGAGGTGATGACTATGGTTCGGTTGTCGAGAGTGGATATTGGCTTTTGGAAGCCGCACAATGCTTCAACCAGCTGTATGTCCATACACATGAAAAGGTCTTCTCCTCGTCTACAGCAGTAAATAGAAGGAACAGTTCTATCTTTTAAATCACTGAATGACTATACACACCACACTGGACAAACTTTGACAAACACCTGAAAGTTGAGATTTGTGGCCATAAACCAAGGATGGGAAACTACTGTCCAGAGACTGAAGGGGTAGGGTGGCGGCCAAGTTTTCTCTATGCCTTTTTTCAGCTGTCTGCTATCCATTTACAGTCAAAGAAAACATCTAGTCAACAATTTTGTTTTGAAGTCAAAGTTAAAATCTTGATTCTACTTCCAACCATTTACAACGGCATCAGAGGTAGTTTATGGTTTTTTTGTTTTTTGTTTTTTTAAAGAATATGTATACAGTGTTCTGTCTGCATGTATGCCTGCAGGCCAGAAGAGGGTGCCAAATCTCATAGATGGTTCTGAGCCACCAATGTGGTTGCTGAGAATTAAATAAAACTCAGGCAGGACCTCTGAGCCATCTCTCCAGCCCCAGGTAATGAGCTTTTATAGAACACACAGCTTGTTATACATACCTAAGTTATTTATTCTGTGTTCTAAGAACGAAGGAAAGCTCACTTAAACTAGAGCTCAACCAAATATGCAAGTCAGTTTGAAAGAGTGATCAAGTCTTTACCGTGTAAAAACAGCATGGTCCTTCTGGTCTAACACAATGATAATGTCTCCTGGCTCCAGTCCTGGCTCTTGGTCTCCTTCACCATGGAATGTTATCTTCTGACCATCTTTCATGCCTAAACACAGATCGATTATGTACTTTTACTGATATCAGACACAAAGGTCAAAATCATAAAATCTACTAAAACACAGATGTGGTGGTACAGCAGATGCTGAGGACTTGGGTTCAACTTCAGTACAATTCCTGCAACGTGTCCTAACCTCTTCATGTAGGCCAGCATGTGTGTTCAGAGATTTTTTTTTAAGCATCAAGTCTTTGGACTTACTGCATCCAGTCCAGTTTGGCTGCACTGAAGCAGGCTATCAAACAGTAGATGATACAACTCAAAGAATCAGGCTTCTAATTTCAGAAATACTACCTACTTACCTGCATATCCATCCTAAGTCTCAACTTTCCCAAAGACATTTCATTCCAGTAACCGAGGATGAAAAATGCCCAAGCCGGAACCCAACTGGCAACTGACAAACACTATTACCACTAACTTACTTGTATTGTGTAACGCTCTGTAATTACTACCATTAAACTAAGCAGCTGTGTCAACTGCTTTTTGTTGCAGCAGCAGTATTTCTAGTAGGAAAACTACCAGTTTATTAAAATCCACAAATGAGTATTTGTCCCTTGAAGCCTCTCCCACCCTCAGTTCTCATTTTCCCCATGTCTGTTCCTTTTGCTCAAAAAGCAAACAAAAATTCATCTTTTACGATAGGTAGCTCTGTGATAGATAATTACCCAGTATATGCAAAGGCCCTGGGTTTGGTTTCTACTAGCCTAGACTCATTAAAAACAAAAAAGGTGTTAGCCAGAAAGTGGTGGTACACACCTTTAATCCCAATACAAGTGAGGTAGAGCCAGGATCTGAGTTGAAGGCCAGCCTAGTCTACAAAATGAGTTCCAGGACAGTGTCAAATACAAAAAAAGGTTGTTTACTATTAGATACTATCTTAGCCCATGTGGTCGATATAAAATACTTAGTATATGCCAGTGCAGCGTATTTTTTTTAAATGTGTGTATTTACTGAGATTCCTACCTGTTTCTAATTCTGACTCACACATTTAGTTCAATGAATAATTGTATACTTGTTCATGGAGGCCAGTAGAGGAGATCACGCGTCCTGCTGTCTCACTGAATCTAGAGTTAACCAGGTCAAAAGCCCCCCAGTGATGCTGTCTCCAACTCCTAGACCTCCAGGCCAGGAGTACACAGACTAGTAGTAGTATATGGCCACACCTAGCATTTTTCCCCCCTTTGGTGCTGGGAATTTGAATTCAGGTTCTCTTGCTTATACAATTGGTGTTATCTACCAGCCCAGGGCCTAAGTCTGGAGGGCAGGTTTATGATCCCAACATCAGGGAAGCAGAAGCAGCTTGGGCTACATATTGAAATCCTGTTGAAAAATGTCAAAAACTTAAAAACAGTGGCAACACGGGCAGAAGGCTAGGCAGATGTCATGGTCTATGCTGTGGCCTGAAGCTATGTTGATGTACACGATCCCAGCTGCATTGCAGAGCCCTGTCTGGATAGCCCTCTGCAACCAGGAGCCCCTGTTCAGTCTGTGCTCCACATTCCCAAAGGTCACAAAGATCAAATAAGCTATGTTGGCAGTGATATCCATGATTGTATACACACACACACAAAAGAGATATGGAAGACTCTGTAACAACCTCTTACCCCACCCACCCAAAATAGTAACAGCCTAAACAAGCCATTAAAAAGAAATCTTAAAAATTGTGATAGGATGCTCTCCACAACAGATGGCTTCCAAGAGGGGACAGGGAAGTGGTGTAGGAGTTCCTTCTGTATTTGTGTTGCTTTCATTGGTTGAATAAAGAAACTGCCTTGGCCTTTTGATAGGGCAGCACTTAGGTGGGCAGAGTAGACAGAACAGAATGCTGGGAAAAAGGGCAATGTGGCAAACACCATGGTTCTCCTGCCTGAGACTGATGCTGGTTAGAATCTTCCCTGATAGCCATGACCTTGTGGTGATATACAGATTGGTGGAAATGGGTTAGATTAGGATGTGAGAGTTGGCCAAGAAGAGGTTAGATATAATGGACCAGGCAGTGTTTAAATGAATACAGTTTCTATGTGGTTATTTCGGGGGGGTTAAGCTAGCTGGGTGGCGGGCCCACTCATTATACAACAGGGAAGGACTAGGAAACAAATGTGATAGGGGGTGTATGATGTGAAGTCCCCAAAGAATCAATAAATTATAGAGAAAAAAATAAAATATATAAAAATAAAAACCTAAAAACAACAGTCAGACCATGGTGGTGTATGCCTTTAATCCTGGCACTTGGGATAAGTTTGAGGTCAGCCTGGTATATAAAGTGAGTTCCTGGGCAGCCAAAGGCATTACACAGAGGAACCCTGTCTCAAAACACTAAAAGCTTTCAAAGACAGGATTTCTGTGTAGCCTTGATGAACCAATTAAAAAAGGACTGCACTGGGTGTGGTGGCGCACGCCTTTAATCCTAGTAGTCAGGAGGCAGAGGTGGGCAATCTCTGTGAGTTCGAGGCCAGAATGGTATACAAAAGTTCCAGGAGAGCTAGGGCTACACAGAGAAAACCTGTCTTGAAAAAAAGGACTGATACTCACACATATTCTTTACAGATGTGTTACACTAAGATTGTAGTACTGCACCTGTAACAAGTCAGCAATCTAAGTTTTAATGAACTTATTCTTCACCTCACACACACATCTCCTAACAATGTGCCAGTATAACTTCTCTAAGACAGGATAATTACACTTCAGAGAACTGATTTTGGATAAAATGTACTTTAATTGTTGTCACTTAGTTAGGATCACTCACATAACCTAAAAGTAGTTTTAAAAATAATTATAAATGAGGGAGGGGCTCATAAGGCCACACACTCTCTACACAGCTGTTTACAGGAAGGGGGAATTCATTTCTTTGATGGTGTAGCCACTGATAAAATTACCAGTAAATAGTCCCCACTCATGCTCACGCAAGTACTCCCAACCTAATTACACTCAGTGTATCACAAACAGCCTACGAAGAAGAGAACGTGAGGGCAAGTGCTACAGAAGATGAGGAACGGGGTGAACATTATCAAAACATCATATGAATAAATTGTCAGAATAAAAACACATGATTCAGACTAGATGGTAGATCAGAACTCACCTTTATCAATATGAACTTCTAAAATCTTCTTCTCTCGAACTATCTTTCTTCCATTGCAGCTTTTACATCTGTCTTTAGGACTGATGCGTTCTCCGTGACCCTGGCATTCCATGCACACTGACTGAATTTGCTGAACCATTCCTGGTCCGATCTGATGAATCCTTATTTGCATGCCAGTCCCACGACAGTTGGGGCAGCACTCTACTGCTCCTTTCTTACCACCTCGGCCTGAAGAGTTCCAAAATAAACTTGCATTATGAACTTAGCAGAGACGGAGTCTAAAATATTTGCAAGGGCTTATGGACTGTTGTCCTAAAATGTACAATTCAGACTCTAAAAGGGCCATTTCAAAATCACAAGTTTTAAAAATACTCCTCTTTGGAAGTGGGGGGGGGGACGACAAGGTAAGCAAGCTGTAAATCTCATCAGGTGCCAAGAGGAGGGTAAGAAGTCTTGCCTTTTGAGTTCATGTTTAGAAATGGAGGTCAGCAAATGTTTGTGTTGGCGAGGGATAACCTTTTAGACATGATAACGCCCAAAAGTGTCAGAGCATATATTCATAGGATTTTGATCAAAATAAAGGGGTGGGAACGGGAGGAGGTATGGGAAGGAAAGGCAGGACATAGTGAGATGACTCATTTATGAACACTGGCTGCGGGTTCAGAGGACCTGAGTTTGATGTCCAGCACCCACACGGTGGCTCACAACCCCCTTTAACTCCAAAGGATATGAAGCCTTCTGGCCTCCATAAGTACTGCATGAAGCAGTACAGAGAGATGCACAAAGACAGGCAAAACACGGTGGGGTGGGGGACAGGTGGGGGTGGAGTATCATGACTTTCCAGTTAGAGCTCAAGATGGCAGGTCTAACAGTGAAGATCTCTGCAAGCAACCTCAGAATTTCACTTTGAGAGAACACTTTAACGAAGCAGTGGGCCTGGCAGTTAATTAGAAGACTGCCCGCACCACAGTATGAATGTGTTTCATGAGCACCACCCACCCCAGACAGGGTTTTTTTGGCCTCACCAAGCCTGACCAATCCCAGTTTGATGATTTTAGTCTGCATGGTTGAAGCAGAAAACTGATTACTGTCTTTTGACCTCCCCCACAGACAACACAGCATGCATATGCACAATGTGTAAAACAAAACAAAACAAAAAGTGCTACTTAGGACCTCTACAGGACTGGACCCACCAACATCTTGTAATAAAGGAAAAAGCTGATGTCAAGGCCTCACCCCTGAAGAAACATTTTCTTCTATAATACAATCACTGAAGCCAACTCTAATGGGACTCACTGGGCCATCAAAACATGGGCATACAGAGTACTAAGGAATAAGGAACAGGAGTTCAGTGGAAGCTGAACAAAAGAGCAATGACGAAAAGGACATTATATACATGCATGAAAATGTCACGATAAAGATGGTGGGAGGTTCAGCTGCTTTTAGTGTAGCACCAGTTTTGTCTATCCAAAGTGAGGCTTGGGATCAGGTGTAATTCCAGAACTTAGGACACAGGTCCAGCCCAATCTATAACAACCGTATCTCAGGAACCCAACAGAAGAGCCCTCACCTTCACATTTGTCACAGATCACATTCTTCTGCAGAGCCAGTTTTCTTGTTGCACCATTATACAAGTCTTCTAAGGTCACTGAGAGCTGATGCACAACATTTTTACCTGGAACAAAACACTGCTCATTAAACGCTTATGTGTAATGTTTGTTGAAGGCACTATAAAAAGGGAAAAGGAAAATCGAATACCAGACTCAAACTGTAAATCTGTTGAGCTATACTCATATACAACATTCACTCAATCACTTGATTCTCAAACTGACCGAATCATAGAAAAGGAAAATGTCAGAGATTCATCAACCTCCTTAGAAAGGCAACAACTGACACTACCCTTGAAAGACACTCACTGTACAGGCACATTTCACAATAATTCAAAGCATGTATCCCTTTGAAGGTTTCACTTATTAGGCATTAAGCAACACAGCCAGTTACTTCATCCAAACAGTAAATTCTTTCTAATCAAGATTGGCTGGAGAAGCCAATATTGAGACACTACTGAAATAGCAATTCTTACTTCTGTCTCAATAGTTCTTCTGCTAGGCTAGCACTGGTTGTTTCAAATGATAAATTTCTTATGCCTTTTGTAATAGAACAGAACTTTCTGTAACAATGGACACATTTTATGCGTTCAATATAGCAACTATTAGTCATAATTACTGAACACAATTTTATTAAGTGTGGCAGCTACCATAGCTGGAGAAAACCTTTTCCCCATCTTAAGTTAATCTGAATTTAAAGAGCCACATTTGGCTGATGACTACAAAGGAATGCCATGTATAATTTACCTCCTGCAATGGGAAATAGGTTGTTGAGATCACTTAAGGACAACTAGGCTATGGAAATAAAAATCATTTATCTATGGTTAATAAGTTCCCAGCTAGTGATCTTTCCATCAGGACTTTATCCACCACAAAATAGCACTGCCTGATGGCTAACTGAATGAAGTTTCACCCATTTAAGTGAGGTGGTGTCATCATATCCTTTTTTTAGCTTCACTTTGGTTTCCATTATCATAAAGAGAACATGTTAAGTAAGTAGGCTCTACCAAGTTCAAAGTTGCCCCTTTCTTAACTTTATACGAAGTACAGGAAAGGAAAAAAGCTTCTAGAAACTGACCAAGTACACTTTCAAAGCAGCAGGAACAAAACCCCCTCAAATTATATTAACTAAGCCAAAAAGGCTAGTGGTAACTTCTCAGAAGCTCCTACCATCCTTACAAATGTTTTATGGCTAATGTAAATTTTTTTTAAATTTTAATTTGTGTGCATACATGTTTATAAGCCCAGAGGTCGGAAGAGGTTATCAGATCCCCTGGAGCTGGAGTCACAGGCAGTAGTGAGCCACTGGATGTGGGTGTTGGGAAATGAAACCTGAATCTTTTGCAAAAAATCCAAGTGTTCCTAACCACCGAACCATTTCTCAGGACCACAGTTTTCATTCAGTAAATTCTTATAAAAACATAGTAAACAATTTCTCAAGTCTTCCTAAACCTTTAGAAGGGCAAAGTGAAATTAAATGGCTTGCCCACCTGTTCTATAACTGTATCTCCATCAACTTGTATAAATTATATTGAAAATGAAGTACTATTTTGATCTCCAATACTATCTTCCCAAGATGGCTGTCTGGCCCACAGACAACTTTTTGGTTAAAACATTCCATGCCTAAGTTGAGCTGGCAAAGCTAAAGCAAGATTAAACAGGCAGCAGGTAGGTCATCTGGAGGCAACGAGCTGTGTTCTCAGTCTTGGCCTGCTGCACAAGCTTGCGAAGCTTTAGTTTTTTCAACTCAACTTCATCTTTAACCAAAAGAGGCCACTGCACTTACCACTATGTTTTAGGAGCAAAGGTTCTCACCCAAAATGTGTAAGGGCTTGGAAGCCCAAGTTGCCATGCTTTGTTACCTTCCTGTTTGGGAATCTGTAGAGTTGGAAACACCCACTAGATTGGCTGGGCTATTCTGATCAATAAAAATCTCAATTATAAAGAACACCAGAAATCAGAGGAAGTTCATGAATCAACATGCAACATAGGGGAATTCTCAGTCTTTCATCGGCAGCTACTCCACACTCTGCTCAGGTAAGCCCGATTTTCCTTACCTCTCCTTTCTCTCTGCATCCTTCCTCCTCCTCCAAAGAACATATCAAAGATATCCATGGGTGAGCCAAAACCACCACCTGCTCCACCCTCTTTAATCGCCTGCTCTCCTCCTTTATCATATAACTCCCTTTTTTTGGAATCAGCAAGAACTTCATAAGCTTGAGAAATCTGTTTAAACTGTTTCAGAAAAAGAAATCCCATTAGAGACAGTCACAAAGCACAGCCACTGTATTAGGACGACCTTGACTTTCAGGCCCCAGCAGCTACACACAAGCAACACTGCTGAGCTGCTTTGAGAATGTACTTGCCTTTTCGCCTTCATTTGGATTCTTATCAGGGTGGTACTTCAAGGCCAATTTTCTATATGCCTTTTTCAATTCTTCCTGGGTGGCATTGGGTTTGACCCCCAAAACATCATAGTAAGTGGTTTCTTTCACCATTTTTTACAGCCTGAAATCAGAAAAATGGGGACGTTTTAAACTAGCTTTTTAATTTTGTGCAGAAAATTCACCTGCCTCTGCCTCCTGAGCGCTGCGTTAAAGGTGCGCGCCACCATGACTGGCTTTTAACCGGTAGCTTTTAACAAACTACCAGCACTAAAGCAACCTGTTCTTTGCCATATAAAAAAACACAGCTTCCCTAAACGTCGGAAAAGCTAACAATTCCGATACGATTCTGCTGCAAATTCTAACTGATTAGATACAAACTTCAGGGAATCCGAAAGCCTTCTAGCAGCTGGTTCCTTCTCTCCCGCACCACCAGATGTGAGAGATCGGGTTTCTTCCGGTTTCCTTTCCCCTGAGGTTGTGCTAGGAACCCAGAGCAGCACCTATAAGTTCTGTCCATTGGTTAGCACATTACCATTGCCTTTGTACATCTGATAAAGGCCCTGCACTCGCCGGAAGAGACACCGGGCTCCCGGGGGTGGAGGAGTGGCTTAGGAGACCAGCTCCACGGAGCAGGTGCCCCGGCGCCATCCTGCCCCTGCTCGCCGCTTACCCTCTTTCGCCCCTCGGGCCCGCGAAGTCGACTCGCCCTCTGGGTTTCCCCGGCACCTGGCGCCGACCGTTAAGGTTTCCTTCCTTCCTCCCTCCCACCCAGATCGAAAAGGCGGAGGGAGAAGGCCGGACCTCAACAAAGAGAGGGAGGAGAGCCAGGAGAAGCGCCAGCCGCAGCCTCCGCCCGGCTCCTCCCGCAGCCCCTCACCCCTATCTCGGTCCGCGCGTGCGCAGCGCTGCCCACCCGGCGCGGGCGGCTGGGCGAAAGGGGTGCGCAGCGAGAGGCGTATGAGGCGGGCGCGGGGCTGGCTCGGGCCTCAGGCCTCCTCGTGGCGTGCGTGCAGGGCGCCGGGCATCCCGGCCGCCTTCCGAAGACCGAGTCCGGCTCGGGGAACCCGCAGCCCCCGCCCACGCGGGGCCAACCGCCTCCAGCTGCGGCTCTCCCGCTTGTCTGGCGTCCAGGCCGCGCGTCGCGGCCGAGGGAGGCCCGAGACTCACCGGTGAGCTGGCCGATGCCGGAGAGCGGAAAGAGGAGCGTAGCACAGCGCGGTTCGGGCGGACGCTGCTCCTCCACCTCCCACCGAGCGTTCTGGAAAGTTCCGCCCGGCCCGCCGCAGCCGACCTCTTTTGTAGCCGAGCCCGGTCGCGTCACTCGCCGGAAGTCCCGCCCCACGCCGCTGCCACCGCCCCTCGGTTACCTGGGCAACGGCGCGGGGGCGCTGGGCCAGGGAGTGGCTACGCCCAAGGGCCTTGTGGGGGTGGACTCCAGCCCCGCTGGCGGAATCTTCTAGAGGCTTTTCTTTACTGCCAGAGCGCAGAGTGCGGAAGTCTTGAGGTGGAGAGGTCAGGCCCTGGAGCCATGAGCTTCCGAGGTTGCGCCTGTTCCCGACAGTGGGACCTGTGCCGCAGGGAATCTGTGGGAACCCAACCCGAACCCCACCCGGAGCCTGATTTTCTGCAGTCCCATTAGTTCTGAGCCCTGCGGGCAAGAAATGCTGAGCAAGGCGGGCCTAGTCGCCAGACCAACTTTGCAGGCTTGGGATCTAATGGCTTCACCTGAGTACACATCTGTCAGAGCTTTTTTGGAAAAGCCCAGGCTTCAGATCCTTCTAGCTCCGGAGCCTCACGCGGTGGAAACCTGAGACTGCACCAGACAGGGAAGCCTTTGGAATGCCTCCTGCAAACTAAGGGCCGTGGACTCTTCTAGTCAGTCTTCCACCCAGTTTGGCTGCCGAATAGCAGCCAAAAAGAAATTAATTTCTTTAGCTAGTCGTTTTAGTTTCCTGACCATCTTTAGATCTAGTCAGCAAATCAAAATCTGTAGTTGGCAAAGTGAGCCTCGGGCTTTCAAAGGGCAGAATGAGAAATGGAGTGTGTTTTTCTTATTCAGTAACCCAATAGACACATCAAAGAAGCTGAAGGTGCAAGCTTGAAAAAGTAGAGTTCACAGATTTTACAAAGATTTATTTTTTAATAGTGTGTATGTGTCTGTGTAGGTGCCCAAGGAAGTTGGAAGCATGGAGTCTCTGACTGTTCAGATAACTTTCATACACAGCACCATATAATTTATTGTTTTGTTTGGCTTTTTAAAATTATTTTTTTTTTGCGTCGGGTGGTGGTGGCGCATGCCTTTAATCCCAGCACTCGGGAGGCAGAGGCAGGCAGATCTCTGTGAGTTCGAAGCCAGCTTGGTCTACAAGAGCTAGTTCCAGGAAGGCTCCAAAAGCTACAGAGAAACCCTGTCTCGAGAAACCAATATATATACATATATATGTATATATATTTTGCACTTACTGTATGTGTATGAATGTTTGGTTTATATGTGTGTATGTGCACCACATGCATGCCTAGCGCCCTTGGAGATCAGAATAGGGAGTTGGATCCTCTGTAGCTGGAGTTACAGGCAGTTGTGAGCCACCACGAGGGTGCTAGAAACTGAACCTGGGGCCTCTGCAAGAGCAGCAGGTGCTTTTAACTGATCAGCCATCTCTCTACCTCCCCCACCCCCTTGACTTTGTTTTGAGACAGGGTCTTGCCATATTATAGCCCAGGCTGGCCACAGACTCTGAACTCCCCAGCCTCCAGGCAGATGTGAAGAGTCACGCATGCTCCTAACCACTGAGCCTCCTGCTTAGACTTTTGTTGGAAGCTGAACAAAACAAATTACAGGTGAAGTCACAAAATCAGATCAACACTTGTACAAGGAGCACCTGAGCACAGTTTCTAACGGACAAAGCCCTGGAAGCCTAGGATGTGGAATGTCTGCTTTAAATGTTCGTTTTACGGTGTGTGTTTGGGCATGTGGACCATTGCAGGTCTCGTCTGCCTTTGCGCAGGTAGCTCAGGTCTTCAGGGCTTTACCAGCTGAGCTGTCATCTCAGTGTCTTAAGGAAATCTTAGGTAACTGGATGAAGCCAGACCTAACGGCGCTATAAAGGCTGTTTTCAAACCTCTCTGGAGACATCTTTACCTCTTGGCGTGTCTTAATAAGCTAAGGTTTTGGGGTTTTGACCTTGTGCTGTTTGCCTCTTCAGCCTCAATGCTTTCATTTAAACCGTTTCAGTCCCTGAAGCCGTACCACTTGCCTTACAAACTTCTCCTAATGTGCTTTTGTTTTGGCTGAAAAACGTCTGATTTTTTTCTCATGTGTTACCCTCTCAAATATCACATCAAGTAAGAGGTTCTGTCTATAATCCAGTAATCCTCCTGTCAATCTGGAAAGAGCTGGGATTATAGGCCTGCACCACCTCGCTTGCCTACAAATCTCTCTTTAGGACAGATACCTGGAGCTGACCTTGCTGGGTCAATGTGAGCGCACACTGAGGACTGTAATAACCTTTCACGGTGCTCTGTCCTGCTTCCACCAATGTGTGCATGGGCCTTGCAAATACAGGTGGTTCTTCTTTGCCCTCTTGCTGTTCTTCTGTTAAATCTTTGCCAGCTTTGCAAGTAAAAATTTACAATCAAATGCCTTGGTTTCTATCTGCAATCCCAGCATTTCAGAGGCTCAGGGAGGAAGATCAGGAGTTCAAGGCCAACAGAGGCTATATAGAAAGTTTGAGGCTACTTGGAATATTTGAGACTGTGTCTGTGGATGGGAGTGTGTATACGAAATTAATATCTTATTGTTTTAATTTGAAATTTTTTTCTTTTGCACATACATAAAAGCACACATACATATAAAATAATAAAATAAGAGCCAGGCAGTGGTGGTGCACGCCTTTAATCCCAGCACTTGGGAGGCAGAGGCAAGCAGATCTCTGTGAGTTTGAGGCCAGCCTGGTCTACAAGAGGACAGGCTCCAAAGCTCCAGAGAAACCCTGTCTCAAAAAACCAAAATAATAATAATAGTAATAAAATAAAAAATATCCCACACTTTTGCCTTACTCTGTGGCATAGGCTGACCTTGAACTTAGAGCAGTCCTCCTGTCTCAGCCTCCCAAATGCTAGGATTACAGGTGTGAGCAAGCACTACATCTTGCTTTTGTGTTCAGTTTCCTCCCATGGCAGCTGTATTCTTTTTATTATTATTTTATTACTTTAAAAAATACCAATCCAAATTCCCACTCCCGCCCCTCCTCCCACTCCCTCCCCACACCCTCTCATTCCCCCCCCCCTTCCAATCCTAGGAGAGGCACCCTGCCCTGTGGCAAGTCCAAGGCTCTCCCTACTACGTCTAGGTTGAGCAAGGTATACATCCAAAGGCAGCTGCATTCTTAATTCATTCTGCCTTATGGAAATAGCCTCAGCTTTCAAGTCTGCTTGGTACTGTAACTGTGTGTGAGGATGGGGTGAGAGAATATTTGCTGATACATTTGTCTGGAGTGTTCTCAAGCAGCATGGACTTTGAATTTAAGTTACCCCTACCCTGTCTTCTTGTCTTCTTTTCTCTTTTACTCCTTTTTTTGGGGGGGGGGCAGGGCCTTGTGTAGCCCAGGTTAGCTTCAGTCTTGAATTTTGTGTGTAGCTCAGGATGAACCACACCTAGCTTCTTTTTTTCCCCCTGGGGAGGGCAGGTGGAGAACAGGAGAGAGTCTTCTCCAGGCAGTGTTCATGGATTCTCAGCCTCTCCAAGCTGGGGTTCGGGATTTCTGAGGGCAGATACGCATGTAGGCCATGTCCCAATCCTTTCAGATGAACACTGGGTAGTTGTAGAGCGTGTAGTAAGACCCTGGACTTGCCCAGTCCTGGCTCTTTGGCACAAGGCATCCTTTAGAAAGGTGGGTTTTCTTGGTCTTCCTCTTTAAGAAATGTAATCATTTCTGGTCAGTCGTCTACAGAGGACTTCAAGAACAAGGTCGAGGCCCCATAAGCATCCTCACCCCCTTCCTTTCACTATCACATCTTCAGGTGGTGTCTTTATTGTTTTTTTAAACAGGTGTGGTGGCAGAGTGTAGTGTGTGCCTGTAGTCCTAACTACTCTGAAGTTATGACAGGATTATCACTGGAGTCCAGGAGTTAGAACACAGCCTGGGCAACATGGCATCAAAAATACAGTATTTTCTTTAAAGGAAAAAAAAAAAACAACGCAAGCCAGATTATTCCTGTGTACCCATGACCTCCTTTAGTCCCGAGCTGTGGAGAATCCTTCAGTCTTTGCTTCAGCAATCTTTATCCTTCTCATCCTCCTGCTCTCCCCGCTCCATCCCCTCTCTTCTCCTTAGTCTACTATTTAACCCAGGTGCTAGGCTTGCTTAGCACATGCTGCTCTGCTAACACTGAGCTGCGCCTTCCACACTACCCCTTTATTTTTTATTTAACAGTTTATATGTGGGCTACGCCATCAGTTCAGGGTGTAGTTCAGGAGTAGAGTGCTTGCCTAGCATACCTGAAATCCCAGGTTTGAACCCTAACAGTAGCACTGTCAAATAAAAAGAGTCAACTGTTAGAATCTTAAAATAATCCGAAACTTCTGAAATAAAATTCTGTTTTAAAAAAATTATTTATTATGTATACAGTGTTATGCCTGCATGTATGCCTTCAGGCTAGAAGAGGGCACCCAGATCTTACTACAGGTAGTTATAAGCCACCATGTGGCTGCTGGGAATTGAACTCAGAACCTTTGGAAGAGCAGGCAGCGCTCTTAATCACTGATCCATCTCTTCAGCCCCTGAAATAAAACTCTTATTCCTTAGCATTGACATGAATATTACTCCTTGGTTTCCCACAGCCACCTCCAGCTACTTGTTATCTGGCCACAGGGTTTCAAGAGTTCCAGTGTACTCCAGTGAGTATGGTTAAAGATTTAACCAAAATCTTTACATAACCAGAAAGTATAAGTAGATATAGACATCACGTAAACATATGAGAATACAAGAATTGCAATACAGCATAAGATTCTACTATTCATAATATAAAATGGCTACCATTTATCAGGAAAAGGTCAAATGATACAAATGGACAAATGATAGAGTCAGTAAACATTTACGATGTAATTAAGCACACTACCAAGGAAATTCAATGGCTGGCAAGATGGCTCAGTGGGTAAAGGTACGTGCTGCCAAGCCTTGGCCACTTGAGTTTGATTTCCAGAACCCGTATGGAGGAAGGAGAGAACAAACACCCCCAAGTTGTCCTCTAATCTCTGCATGAAAGCCATGATCCACATATTCCACAGACGCACACACATAAATGTGAAAAGAGGGAGAAAAACTCAAGTTCTGAATGTGGTGGTAGCATTAGGCCAAGGCAGAAAAGTCACGAGCTCATGGCTAGCTTGGGTTATGTAACAGTAGTCTATCTCAAAGAGAGCACAACAGGGTGGGGAGATGGTTCCTGGAGGAGAGAACCTGAGCTCAGATCTCCAGAACCCACATAAATCTAGGTGTGAAGCAGTCTTTGTAGCACATGACTTTAGTTCCAGAACTGGGTGGAGATGAGGCAGGGGTTGTCAAACAGAGGCAGGCAGATCTCTCTGAGTTCCAGGTTACCTGGGGCTACAAAGTGAGACCCTGTCCCAGAAACAAAAAAGGAGAAATTGGGTGTGGTGGTTTGTGTCTGAAATGGCAGCATTGCATAGGTGGGGGCACAGACGGAGATCCCGGAGCTCACTGGCCAGCCAGTCCAGGTAGATCAGGCTGCTCCATGAGAGGTCCTTTGAGAGGTCTGACGTGCAGAGCCGCAGAGGATGACACCCACCACCTCTGCCTCAGGTTTCCTCAGAGCACCCACACATGAGCACACCCCGTCACATGTGTCCTCGTCAGTTTATTGTCAAGTTTGACACACCCAAGAAAACGGACCCGCACGTGAACAATGGCCTCAATCAGATTGGTCTGTGGGACATTTTTTAATTGCTAATTGATTTAGGAGGGCACAACTAACTGTTGGCAGTGTGTCCCTGGCCATGCGGGTCTGGGCTGTATGAAAAGCTAGGCACACTGGTTTGGCTTTTGTCAACTTGACACAAACCCAGATGCATCTAGGAACGAAGAGGGAATCTTAGGATTCCATATATTAGCCTGTGTGTAAGTCTGGGAGGGTGTCTTGATTAATGATTGATGTCAGAGGGTCCCCTCACAGTGTCTAGTCCCACCCCTGGGTACATCCTAGTGGTCCTGGTGTATGTGTATATATTTATCAGACTGAGTAAGCTATGAAGACAAATCAGTAAGGAGCACCTCCCCACAGTTTCTGTTTCAGTTCCTGCCTTGACTTCCCCTCGTGATGGATTAACCTGCTGGCTAAAGAAACCCTTTCCTTCCCCAAGTCTTTGTTCAATGTTCTATTGGAGCAACAGAGACGCGAACGAGGACACATGTTCACCAGAAGAGGGTGGTGGAGCCCCTGGAACTAGAGTTGCCGATAGCTGTGAGCCACCGTGAGGGTGACAGGAACGGAGCCTGCTGGTAACTGGAAAGGCGGCCAGCGTCCCTAACCACTGAGCCATCTCAGCAGCCCTGTGGAATGGGGGATTTAATTCAGCTGGTACAGCATTTGTCTAGCAAGCACAAAGCTCTGACCCTAGTCTCCTGTGCCCCACCCCACAAAGAAGAAAAGGAACAAAATGTCTTTTAATATCCTCTGAGCTGGATAATTTAAGCTCATAAATTCCATTTTTTTTTTTTTTTGCCAGTGCTCGAGTAAAGGTTGAACCCAGGGCTTTGCACGCACCAGACAAGCGCTTGACCACTGGGCTACATTCCTAGCACATCATAGTCTTGTTTTTACTTTTATATTTTGATTTTTAAGATTTATTTTATTTTATTTTGGTTTTTTTGAGACAGGGTTTCTCTGTAGCTTTGGAGCCTGTCCTGGAACTAGCCCTTGTAGACCAGGCTGGCCTAGAACTCACAGAGATCCGCCTGCCTCTGCCTCCTGGGTACTGGGATTAAAGGTGTGCACCACCATCCGGCAGATTTATTTTATTTAATGTGTACAGTTGTTTTGCCTGCATGCATGTCTGCATGCTTGCCTGCTTCTGGAGAAGGCCAGAAGAGCCGTCTGCTCCAGCCACACTGTAGGGTTTGTTGTTATTGTTTGTTGGTTTTTTGTTCTTTTTTGATGGAGCTCACTATAGTTTTTTGAGGGAAGTCTTTCTATAGTCCACATTGGCCTCAAGCTCAAAATCATAATTGTTTTCCAGAGAGCTGGGATTCCAGGCATACGCCACTATACCTGCCAGCATCGTCTCTTTAAGTTATTCATGTGTATGCGTTATTCATTATTTACGTGCACATCTGTGCAGTTATTTTAATTCTCTACCTCACTTTGCTACCAGATGTCTTTCTTTTAGATTAATTTTTTCCACCTAGATTCTTTTTGTGCACACAGACTCTAATGTGGATGTGAATTGTTTTGCCTCAAGCCCTCCTTTTTTTTTTTTTTTTGAGGCAGTGTTGGAACGGATTTTGCTATGTATCATAGCTTCAGCTGTCAACCTGACGCAAATCTACAGTCACCTGGGAAGAGGGAAACGTCATTGATGAGTTCCTTAGATCAAATTGGCCTGCGTCTATATCTTTGAGGCATTTTCCTCATGGCTGATTGATGTAGGAAGGTCCCATCCCATTGTGTGTGGTGCCATCCTTAGGCCGGTAGGCCTGGGCTGTACAGGAAAGATAGCTGAACAAGCCATGGGGGAAAACGAGTACACAGCATCCCTCTGTGGTCTCCGGTTCAGTTCAGTCTTCAGGTTCTTGCCATAGGCCATAGCATGAAAAGAACTCAGATATGGGCCAGTGGCTATAGATTTGGAATACTTTATGGTCCTTTCTTTAAGCCCACCGGGTGGAGTCACACCGTTAATTCAACCCTCAGAGTTAGAGGTTGAAGGGATAGGGCCGTGCAACTCTTTCTTCTTGGTGCCTGCCACCGATTCTTGTCCTGAGTCTCCTCCTCCTTTAATCACTGACACCAGAAAGACAATCTGAAACATAACCTTGATCCCTTTGAGCAGTTTCAACCTCTCTTGCCATGGTGATGTCATTGTCATGATGAAAAAGACACTGTTGTCTCTTCCTGTTTCCTATTACCTTTCCTTCTTCTGCACTAAGGGCATAGCCAGATCCAGCACAGGAGAATGGGAAAGGCATACAGAGTCTTTTTTATCTATCTATCTATCTATCTATCTATCTATCCATCGATTTATTTTTTGGTTTTTCGAGACAGGGTTTTTCTGTGACTTTGGAGCCTGCCCTGGAACTAGCTCTTGTAGACCAGGCTGGCCTCACAGAGATCCGCCTGCCTCTGCCTCCCGAGTGCTGGGATTAAAGGCATGTGCCACCACTGCCTGGCTGATATACAGATTCTTAAGAAAAGTATATATGTATTCTAGAGGCCTGATACAGTGGTCACACCTCTAATCCCAGCATCTGGGAGGCTGAAGAAGAAGAATTGCAAGTTTGAAGCCAGCCTGGTGTGTATAGATTCTGGAAACTGAGTCCCTGTGTTTGAATCTTGGGTCTGCTATAAGCAAGTTATTTATACTTTCTGTGCCCGAGTTTCCTTATCTGCAGCAGGGAATAATAACAGCTCCAAGCTAACTGGATTATTATGGGGACTAAATGAATTAAGGCAGTCATTTATTATATAATGATGTTTTGGTTAAGGGCAGTGCTTCCGTAAGATTGCATTGTTATGGTCATTTTAGTTTATCTAAGTACACATTATAATTTTTCACAATGACAGAATCACCTAGTGATGTACCTGTTAGGGCATATGCCTGTTGTTAAGGGACACATGACTGTATGTATAAAGTCCTTAGAAGAATGTCTCTGTATTGTAAACACTACATTTGCTAATAACGATAACACTTGCAAAATTATAATCTTGGAGGCTAGAGAGATAGCTCAGCAGTTAAGAGCACTTCCTGGGGACCTGGGCTGGGTTCTCACACCCACACAGTGGCTCACAAGCCTGTATCTCTAGTTCCGGGAGATCACACTCCCTCTATTGGCCCTTACAGGCACTGTATTCACGGGGTGCACAGATACACATGCAGGCAAAACATCCATTCACCTAAAATAAAATGAGTCTTATTTCAGGCAGAGGAAATGACAGAACAAGTTGATCAGTATTGATTTAATAAGTTTTTCCCACGAAGGATTAATCCCAGGGCCCTCCACACGCACGTGCTCTTTCTATTTAACCCCACCCCTCATTTAGTCATTGTATTAAAACGTTGTCTGTTACATGCCAGGGTCCTTTCTAGGTCAGCAAACAATGATGACCATGACAGACATGATCCTTCCCCTCAGGAGTTTACAGATGAGTGCAGGCATGGACACAAATCGACATTTATTTATTTAATTACAGAAAGGCTCTCACTCTGGAGTCTTGTCAGGCCTGGTATAGTTATGTAAGGCACGTTGGCCTTGAGTTTGCCCAAATCCTCTTATCTCTGCCCCCTAAGTGTTGGGAGTACAGGTGTGAGCCACCGTGACTGGCTAAACGGATATTTATGCATGTATCTAAGGCTCAAGGCAGTTTTCATTTTAAGGAGGGGGAGTCTTGATTCAAACTTCAGCCTTAAACCCAGAAAACAGTGGCAATAGAATGCCCCCCCCCCCGCTTTGTTTAGTGCTGTTTTACACTCTGATTATAAGCTGGGCGTTTGGTGGCACACGCCTTTATTCCCAGCACTTGGGAGGCAGAGGCAGGCGGATCTCTGAGTTTGAGGCCAGCCTGGTCTACAAGAGCTAATTCCAGAACAGGCTCCAAAAAACTTCAGAGAAACCCTGTCTTGAAAAAAAAAATTTAGAGTTACACTCTGATTATTTAATGCTGTTTAACACAGTGCCTCCAGAAGTGGAGATATAAAAACATGTTTAGCTGCTTGAAATTCTGCAGTAAGAGCAGGATTCAGCAGGAACAGCCCGCTGTAGTTCCTTGTGTCTGCTGGGGATAGACCTTGGATGTAGGCTGTTAGCTGTGAGTTTAGCTGAGCCTTGGCTCTCCACGTGGCTTATTTGGGCTCCCCAAAGCATGGCGACAGGGTCGTGAACAGAAGTGCCCCCGGAGATTAGACACGTTGGCCACAACATGTAAACTCTTATTAAAGCATTGCTCTACCATGCTGGTTAATACTCCATTGGCCAAAGCCAGTCATGTTCTGAAGTCCTGAGTCAACATGGGAGGGGAAATACACAACTGTGAGGATCAATAGATCTAATGAAGAAGACACTGCCAGTGGGAGAAAGGCTAAACATTTTATAAGAAATTTATGTCTCGGCCGGGCGGTGGTGGCACATGCCTTTAATCCTAGCACTCGGGAGGCAGAGGCAGGCAGATCTCTGTGAGTTCGAGACCAGCCTGGTCTACAAGAGCTAGTTCCAGGACTGGTTCCAAAGCTGCAGAGAAACCTTGTCTCAACCGCTCCTCTCCCCGAAGAAAAAAAAAAAGAAATTTGTAGAGGGCCACAGCCACATTCTCCATCACAAGATGGCGCTGACATCCGGCTTCACCGCCAGGTGAACGCACACGTGTTGGTAATTTTCCACTACTGTCCCCGCCTACTCCCGAGGCATCACCTGGGACTGGGAGCAGCGGACCAATCCAAGAGTGACACGTCCGAAGCAGGGTCTGTTTCATATATAAGGGATGGCTTCCTTCATATCTGGGTCTCCGCCATGTTGGCTGATGCTCGCTCTCCCAAGGGGCATTAAAGCTATTTCTGCAGTAGGATCCTGTGTCCCGCGTGGTTCTTGCAGGTGAGGCCGAGCGCAGGACAGAAATTTATGTCTCTTTCCTCAAACACATATTCTAGTTCCCTTATACAAGAGGATATTTTAACTCAGCAGTAAAGTGGGTAACTTTTATGTGCATGGCCCTGGGTTTGATTCTTAGCAAACAAAAAACAAAAACAAAAACAAAACAAAGAAAACAAAACAAAACCCCCCACAAAAAACCTGCCAGTTTTTTCTTCTGCATGAATTCAGGGGTTTGAGGGCAATAGAACTCAGTGGAAGGCAAATGGGTTGAGTCTGAGGCAATTCCAATGCCTTCTACTTTCCTTTTTGTTTGTGTCTTTCTTAATGTGTATAAAAAATTCTAATATAGACCACATATCTATAATTTACATGAATAAACATTGCCGAATTGAAGGAGGTCCTAAGAGGACCAGCAAGATGGCTCCACAGGTGAGGGCCGTACAGTGTGCTGTATACATTTATACTTTTATCGGTATGCCTGACCGCCTGAACTAGATTCCCAGGATCCACATGGTGAAGAGTGAGAACTGACGTCCAAAAGTTACCCACTGACCTCCACACTCTCAATGGGGCATGAGCACACCCACATACACATGCACACACAAAGACAAATATACAAGGTGAAAAAAGTATTCTAACCATGTCTGTTAGCGGAATGAACACGAGGACTTGGGGTGCAGTGGCCGGGCTCCCCTCTTAGAGATTAGGCCTTCAGAGAGTTAAGCTGTGATATGAGCACACATCAGAAGGTCACCAGTTCTAGAAGCAGGAGTTGAAATCAATAAAGTGTAAATGGTAGGCGGAGTATTTTAAGGGAAATTGCAGGGTACAGTTTATTTGCAGATCATGATGTTTATAGAACAGAGACTCTAACAGGTGTGCCAAGTCCAGATGTGAGAGCCAGGGATCTGAAAATGCTATTGCTAAAACACAGTCATAGATCCTGTCACTACCTCAGCAGGGAAACCAGAGCCAGAAAAAGCACAGTCTCCAAAACAAGTTTCTCATAAAACTTACGGATTTTGCTATTGCTATTTGGCTAAATTAATAATAGTTTGTTAAGCATCTATTTATTGGGGCCAGGGATGAAACCTATCCAGCCCCTGAACAACTCTCCTTTAAAAATCTTTATTGCCATTAGAATGAAAACACTTCAGTGAAGTTCCTCCAAGGACTTTCCAAATCCCCTTAAACTTACCCTAGTTTTTTGTTGTTGTTTTGTTTTTCAAGATAGGGTTTCTCTGTATAACAGCCCTGGTGGTCCTGGAACTCACTTTGTAGACCATGCTGGCCTTGAACTGACAGAGATGCTCTTGTCCTTGCTGCCTCTCAAGGGCTAAAGGTTTGTGCCACCACGCCTTTTTTTTTTTTTTTTTTAATTTTCAAGGCAGAGTCTCATGTAGTCTAGGCTGTCCTGTCCTTGAGCTCCCAATCCTCCTGCCTCCAGTTTCCAAGTATTGGGGTTACAAGTGTGCACTACTACACCCCACACAATGTGTTCTGCAAATGTTGTACTTTTATCTTTGTGTTGTGGCATAAAATAGCTGGGAAACAGCAGGAGTCATTATCTAGAAAGTCAGAGTAACACCATTAGAGGCTGACCAAGGCGAGTGCCTCGGGTGAGATTTTCCACAAGCAGATTACTCATGGGAGAATCTGAGCATCAGTAGTTTAGAGATGATGCCAAGGCACGCTGAAGAGAGAGAAAAATTGAGACGGAAATGGGAAGGAGGGTGTACAGGGCAGGCACACGTGCAGGTGACATCTCTGATAGCTGGGTAGCCTCTGGAAGACGGTATGCTATAGGCTTCAGCACTGTTCCATCCTAGGCAAGGACATGTTCATCTGCTTCTGTGTGTTATTTTCATCACCGGAGTCCGGGGAAGCTTGCAGGCAACATCACGTCTTTTACAGAGCCGTTTTAGGGTGCATGAACCTAAACAATATACCTAAATTTGTTTCAGTAGGGTTTGGGCCATCACACAAGGTAATTTTGATGATTTGATGTCCTGGTTGTTATGATTTTAGCCAATCAGCATGGCTGGCACTTCTGGGTTCGAGGGCCACGCCTTGTGTGGATAAGCCTTCAGGCGAAAATACCTAGCTGCCCTAGGGACCTTAAAAGGCCCTGCGCGATCCACGTGCGGTATGGTTGCATCACCTACGTATGACGCAGCTATGTAAGCCCTTGCGTACATGCGTGAGCTCCATCATTTGTGTATGATGTAGCCACGTCACACACCCCCCCCCGTGCGCATGCGCTAGGCAGCCTTTAACCGCTGTATGTGCCATCTTCAGCTCTCTCTCTCTGCACACTGACTTCCCCAGGCCTGTACTCTTCTCCTCTAATAAACTCCTAAGCGGGTTTGTCACGTGCTTCGTGCTTCCTTCTCACTCGCGCCAGGTAATTTCACTGACGCCAGGTACTCTCACTGGTGGTATGAGAAAGGTAGTTGAGCGAGCCAGTAAGTGGCATTCCTCCATGGCCTTGCTTCAACTCCTGCCTCCAGATTCTTACCTTGCATTTCTGCCCTGCCTTCCCTTTATGATGGACCAAAAGCTATAAGCTGGAATAAACCATTTCTTCCCAAAGTTACTTTTGGCCATGTTGTTTATTATAGCAATGGAAAGCAAGCTGGGGTACTCCTCAGCTGACTCCCCAGAGGTGTATTTGTGTGTGTGTGGGGGGGGGCAGTGCGTGTATGTAGTCATGTCCACATGTGTACATTGACCTCACGGTGAGGAAGGTCTTCCTCTGAGCCCAGAGCTTGATGATATAGCTTGCCCTGCTAGTCAGTTTGCTTTGGGGATCCGTTTCTGCTCCTGCCCGCTGGAATTGCAGGTTGGCTGCCACAATCACCAGGCTTTCTTTGCATGTGCTCTTGGGTCCCAGGCTCTGGTCTGCAAGCTTGCAGGGCAGGTATTTTACTTGCTTAGCCATCTCCTCAGCCCCTTTCTAGTTGTGATGTGCTTATTGAATGATGAGCCCATGTTTAAGTTGTTCAGAAGTCTCTACTGTCTGACATCTGATCCTTGCTCAGATCTGACCGTCTGTTTTCCACTAACAACTCCCCGGCACTTGCAGCTCTCTTGGACTCTCTTAGCTGAGAGCCCTGCTATGGGATCTTTGTAGGCATTGTGCTCTTTCTTGCCTCCTTATCCTCTGCTCCCAGGCCTAGAGTATAGACTTGGCAGCACTCTATCACTGAGCTACACATCAAGCCCTGACCCCTTCTTGTTTGAGCCATTGTTTCCCTCTGTAACTCAGGCTGGGCTTTACCTATGTAGCCCATATCTGGCCTTGAACTTAAGATGCTCCAGTTTCTGCCTCTGGGTCCTGGTGTAACAGGCATATATTGTTACATTTAGCAAGAGATGGGTCTTTCTTGACCATCCTCCTCATCCTTTTCTTCTTTACTGTTTCTCTGGGGACTCAGTATCAATCATCATCATCATCATCATCATCATTTTATGCCTTGACAATGCTTAAGCATGCATGGGCACCCTGTTTATGGCAGTTCTCCAGTTATTCCTACCCTGGGCTGATGTGGGATTCCCCTCTGTATGCTGTGAATACCATTGGTTAATAAAGGACTGCTTTGAGCCTATAGCAGAGCAGGGCAGAAAGAGATGAGCAAGAAAAACTAAACTGAATGCTGGGAGAAAGAAGGGCAGAGTACGGAGAAGCCATGGAGCCACTGCTGGAGACAGATGTGCCGAAACTTTGCTGGTAGGCCATGACCTCGTGGTGATGCACAGATTAATGGAGATGGGTTAAATTAATATGTAAGAGTTCATCAATAAGAAGTGATGGAGGAGGGTTATCTGTCTATTGTGTTATTTTCATTGGTCAATAAAGAGACTGCCTTGGCCCCTTGATAGGACAGAAAATTAGGTAGGCGGAGCAAACAGAACAGAATGCTGGGAAGAGGGCTATGAGGCAGATGCCATGGAGCCAGCCACCAGGTCAGACATGCTAAATCTCTCCCGGTAAGCCATGACCTCGTGATGCTACACAGATGGTTAGAAATGGGTTAATCAAGATGTGAGAGTTAGCCAGTAACTAACTCTCTAGAGATAATGGGCCAGGCAGTGCTTAAATGAATACAATTTGTGTGTTGTTATTTCCGGGGCTAAGCTAGCCGTGCGGGATCTGGGCAGGATGAAAAGCAGGCCTGCCCGCAGCCCCTCACTACAAAGAAGCTAGAGCTAATGGGCCAAGCGGTGATTTAAATAATACAGTTTCTGTGTGATTATTTCAGTTCTGGCAGGAACAAACAAGTAGATTCCCTGCAACACTGGGCAGTCCTAGATGATTTGCTTTGGTCATGTCCAAGGTTCCACAGTCTTCCAGCATTTTTTTGGGGGGGGCATCCTCTTCACCTAATCTCATGCACTCCTCCAAGCAGTGCTATCTTTGGGTATCTGCCATCATTCATTCTTATAACATGGCCAAAGTATCTCAAGCGCCATTGCTGTATCCTGTAGTTTACTTCCTTCTGTAGATGGAGATGTTTCTGAATGTCATCTCTTCGTGTGATACCTAAAATCCTCCTGAGACACGCCATCTCAAACACATCCAGTCGCTGTTCTGAGAAGTGTTTCAATGTCCGGGTTTCAGAGTTGTAAAGAAGGCAGCTCAAGACAAGCATCTCATGTACTTTTAATTTTGTTGTGTCGTTATGTCTCTTGCTGACCAAACCTTTCCTAGTGCCTGGAATGCAGCCCTCACTAACCCTATCCACCTCATGACGTCTGAACTAGTCCCCTCTTTTGAACTGGGGTTTCCTCCCAAATACAAAGTCTCTTAGTATACCCAAATACAAAAACAAAGTGCAGTTTTCCAGCCATACACTCTCTCAGGACTCTCTGCCTTCCTTTGGGACATGTCTGTGTATCAGTGAACCACAGCCTCTGACTGCAATTATATTTCTCTTAGACCAGGAGTCTTGGAAGTCTTCCAAAGTTTCAAAAATGACTTTAATCTCTCACAGAAACAGCCAGTGTGTCAACTGGCCAAATGCAGACAATTCTAGCCCAGAGATCATGTTAATTACTCTAGCTGTTATCACCAATCTTTGCTAGATTTATTTATTTGTTTTCAAGAGACCACAAAACTGATTTTCATTTCAGACTGTTTGACTAAAACACTCAAACAAATTCAGTAGAGAAGACAAAACAATTGGAACAAGAACCAAGTTGGCGGTTCTCACACTTCCTGGTTTCCACCATCATCACAAAGCTCTAGTAATTAAAACAGTGTGGTTCTGGAGCACGCGCATGGGCACACCTACATAAAGGAGATAGACCAGTAAGCTCAGAAATACGTTCTTACATATGTGATCAAGTGCATTTTCAACAGGGATGACATATCCACGAGGAAAAAAACAGACTTTTGAGCAAATGGTGTCGGGAAAATAGATAATGAGGGGAAAAGATGAAGCTGGGCTTCTGCTTTAGACAGTCTAAAAGACAAACACTAAATGAACCAAACACCTAACACTTAAAACTCTGAAGTTCTTAGACGGTCATACAGAGCTTTGTGGCACATCTGGCAATGGTTTTTCAGACTCAACACCAAAAGTAGAGGCAGCAAGATTATAGGCCAGGAAGCTGGACACAAAAGCTCCGATGCATCCAGGGTTGCAGTTAAGGTACTGAAAAGGTGACCTGAAAAATGGGAAGAAATCAGAGGGTAATATCTAGAATATGTAAAAAGTCCTACAATTTTCTTCGTGTAGTGCTGCAGCTTGAACCTAGGGCCTCTTCTATTCTTGGCAGATGCTCTACCACTGAGCTCTATCCTTGAGCCCCCAAGCTCCTACAGTATGACACAATTACTAATAACTTGATTATAAGATGGCTGAAAGAGCCAGGTAGTGGTGGCGCAAGCCTTTAATCCCAGCACTTGGGAGGCAGAGGCAGGCAGATCTCTGTGAGTTCAAGGCTAGTCAGGTCTATAAGAGCTAGTTCCAGGACAGGCACCAAAAACTACAGAGAAACCCTGTCTAGAAAATCCAAATATATATATTTGGATATATGGAAAATCCATATATATATATGGCTGAAAGATCTGGACATTTCTCCAAAGAAGATACACAAGTGGAAAATAATCATATAAAAAGATCAACATCGGATCCAGAGGGCCTTCGGAGTGATCCTTTGTCTGGAGAAGGACGGCTATGCAGTCGGAGGGCCACATTGGAGCAACGGATTGAGCCCCCCGAGGTCCGGAGGGGGAGCGGAAGGAGGAGGAACATGAAAGACGAAATCAGTACTGCGAGGGATGCTATCACCCACTGATACAAGGGAACGGATCTGATGAGAATTTACCAGGGCCAGTCGGACTGGGACTGAACGAGGACGTGATCTAGCCAGATTCTCGGAATTTGGCCGGATTCTCTGACTGTGGCTGGCCCGGGGTCTTTCTGAAAAGCCATTGACTATGACACTGGGACCTGTTTCCTCTGCATATGCTGGATTTTGGGGATCCAGTCTGTTTGGACGCTCGCCTTCCTGGACTTGGAGGGAGGGGGAGGGAGCTGGAGCTTCCCACAGGGCAGGAAACCCTGACTGCCCTGGGGGACAGAGGGGAAGGAGGGGGGGAGTGGGAGGGTGTTGGGAGGGGGGGCGGAAATGGAAACTTTTATAATTTAATAAAATTTACTAAAAAAAAAAAAAAATTTGAGTCCCATTGCATAAGAGGCTTCAGCCAAAAAAAAAAAAAAAAAAAAAAAAAGATCAACATCGTTAGCCATCAGGGAACTGTAAATCAAAACCGCACTGAGACATTACAACTGTGGGGGAGGGTGGCTACTTTCAACAACAATAACACAACCAGCTACAAATAGCAAGCTTTGGCAAGCATGCGGAGAAACAGTGTCTGGGCACTCCTGTGGGAATGTAAAACCATGCAGCCGCTATAGAAAGCATTATGGAAGTTTTCAAAATATTAAAAATAAAATGACTAGGGCTGGGGGGAACGACACAGTCGGTACAATGTCCCAGAGGCACCAGGACCTAAGTTCAGATCTCTAGTACCCAAGTGAAAGAGGCCAGTGTGGGAGCTTGTGCCTGTTATCCCAGGGTTGGGGAGGTCGACAAGAGGATCCTGTAGCTTGTGGGCCAGTTTATCCTAACTGGTGAGCTCCAGGTTCAGCGAGAGATGCTATCTTAAAATTAAGTTAGACGCTGGGTGTTGTCATGCACTTTAATCCCAGCACTTGGAAGGCAGAGGCAGGCGAATCTCTGTGAGTTCGAGGCCAGCTTGATCTACAAGAGAGTTTCTACACAGAGAAACCTTGTCTTGAAAAACCAAACCAAAAAGGCAGGCAGAGAGTGACTGAAGAAGACACTTGACGCTGACTGCTGACCTACACATCCCTATGCACACACCAACACACATGCTAAGTGACCCAACAATCCTACTTTCCAAAGCAACTGAAGGCAGATCTTGATGTCTTGAACATCCATGTTCATAAACATATCATTATTCACAATAGCCAAAAGGCAGGAGCAACCCAAATGTCACCAATAGTCTCATATGTCTGTAACCCCAGCACTTGAAAAACTGAGAGCAAAACTGGATGTGGTCTTTAATCCCAGCACTCAGGAGACAGAACTTACTTTCTGAGTTTGAGGCCAGTCTGGTCTAGATAGAGTGTTTCAGGACCGCCAGAGCTACATAGTGAGACCCTGTCTCAAAAATAAAACAAGTCAAAAACAAAAAGAAACTGAAGCAGGAGGATCAGGGATTCAAGATCATCTTTTAAGGCCAGCCCGACCCTGTCTTTAAAAAGATGGGAGCAAAAAGAACAAACAAGAAAGAATATATGGGGCTAGAGAGATGGCTCAGCAGTTAGGAACACGGGTTACTCCTCCAGAGATCCTGGTTCTAGTCCCAACATATGCACGGTAGCTCATACCTCCTGTAACTCCAGTGCCAGGGATCTGTCTTCTGCTGGCCTCCTCAGGCACCAGGCACACACGTAGTATACAGACAAACATGCATGCAAAATACCGGCACACATAAAAGCAAATTATAAAAGAATACTAAAATAAATATTCAAATTGAGTTTTAAACAGAAAGTTTTGACATGTGCCACATTGTAGGTGAAACTTGACACCAAGGCAAATGAAGTCAGTTACAAAAGACAACGCTGTATGATTTCACTTACATGATATTTCCAGAACTGTCAAACCCATGGAAGCTCAGAGCTTCAGGGAGACGAACACTAGTGGCCATTTGATTCATAGAGAGGTTGAATTTATGGTGCTCAGTCTTCTATCAATGTGAAACTAGAGAATGTCTTAAGTCCCTGCCATGCCCGACGCCCGTGCATTGTTCCAAACAACCTTGTTTTCCTGGTCAGTGCACAGTAGACAATGGGTTAGATCTAATATGCTGGCTATGAAAACCCTGCCCAGTTTTGTACAAATGACCCAGTTCATCCTTTAGCTGTAAGAGGCACAAAGACAGGGTGGGTAGAAGCTTTGGCTAAGAGGCTTAATCCCGAGGGAAATTGTCAGGCCACCAGAGGTGCCTCGGTATCTTAAGCAGTTGGGGACCACATTCTCAGCCTTGAGACCTGCATAGCTTTAGGTGCTTCCTTCCTTCCTGCTCTGACCCTAATATACACCCGTATCTTCTCCACCGACAAAAGCATCTCTCTCTCTTGTTCCCTGGAACATCCTCCCATTCTGTCTTGTCAGCTCCATCAGATAGTGGAGTCTGACTTTCTACAGAAGGAAACAATAGTAACCCATTTTGATGAAGAAACAAGAGAGCTCGGAGCTGAGCGTGATGGTGAAGGCCCATGACCCAGCATTTCAGCGGTAGAAGCAAAAGGATCTTGAGTTTGAGGCCAGCCTAGGGTACAGTGAGACACTGTTTAAACAGCCGAGAGAGAGAGAGAGAGAGAGAGAGAGAGAGAGAGAGAGAGAGAGAGAGAGAGAGAGAACTCCTTAAGGTTCAGTTTCTATTGCGTTTAAGAGTCTACACTCTGGCTTTTCTCACGAGATAGGAATTCTTTCATTTGCCAAGAAGTCTTTGGTGATTTACAATACAAGACTTTCAGGGAACGTCCTGGAATTACTATAAAAATCTGTACAAATATGTCATCCCAACCTCCTGCTTTTCTGATTGCCCTCAGATCATTTACAAAGATATCGTTAAAAAAAAAATCTTAGCAGGGTTCCCTCTGTCTCTGTCTTCAGTTTTTTCCTTAAAGGGAGAAAGAAAAGTGTAATTTGAACGTGGGGAAGGTAGTCTAGACTGCAGCTTCAAAGATGCCTCAAAACTGGGTTTGGTGGCTCACACCTGCAATCCCAGCACCGGGGAGGCTAAGGCGTGAGGATTTTCGCGAGTTCAAGGCCAATTTGGGCCACAGAATGAGTTTTGCCTCACTACCTCCAACCTCTTTCTTTCCTTCCCTTTCAAAGATGGCCTTAAAACGCAGCAAGCTTCCTGAGGAGGAAGTGCCAAGAGACGACATGGCTGCGTATATAAGCCACAGAAGATTGCTCCCTGAAACCTCTCCGGAAGGCAGTGACAATCAGATGTCTCAGAGAGAGACAGTCAGAGGTCCTCCTGGGGGACAACTAGCCGGTAGGAACGACTAGGAGTGGTCGTTTCAGCCAGTTCTTGAGGAGATAATGGACCATCGCCAGTTGCTAGGCAGCCTTTTATGACGTCATCTTTCAGCACCGGAAGCGGCAAGGCGCAGAGGAGTCGGGAGAGGGTTTGTGGGTGTCTGCAGTCGAGGTAAGCTGGTAGTCGGCCTCCCCTGCTGGTTGGGTTAGAAATGGCCGCGGGCGTTCGGCCCGAGCCGCTAACCCGGAGCGGTGACCTCGAGCGTTGAGTTCGAGGCATCCTCTTTGCGGACCGGTCTCCTCCTTCTCGTCCCGGTCCGGTGGGCGTGTTTCAGGAGAAAGCGTGTTAGTCTCCGCCCCATTGGTCCACTGCGCCCTCCCCCCCACCTCCCCGCCTGACTCCTGAACCTAGTTGGCCGCAAAATCAGCATGAAAAGATTTATAGATAACAGCGGACACTGTCATGCCAACGGGGCCGTTCAGCTTGTCGGGAAAGTGTTTTTGCCAAAAACGCCCTCCTAGAGTAACTTGAGGTGTTTGCTCTAGCCGTGTCCTCAGCAGGCCTTAGGAATGCCGGAAGCAGCGAGGCAGTGCGGAGACTGGGTCAACAAAGCAGGGGTATTTCAAATTCCATTCGTTTGGAATTGGTGGGGAATTACTTTCGAGAATTTGACATATATTGGGGACTTCTTAGAGCCCCTCTCTCACTCCCTCCCCCTTAATTTGAGACTAGGTATCATGTAGTCCAGCTGGCCTCAAATTCTTGATCCCCCTGTCTCCACTTCCCAGTGATGGGATACAGGTATTTGCCACTGGGTCTGAGCAAATTTTCTTTTTCAAGATGGGTCACAGTATATAGATTAGTCCTCAGATTTCGGCTATCCTGCTTGGGCCTCCTAAGTACCGAGATCACACCCCTTTGTCACAGAAATCTTTTTTTTCTTCAAAAAAAATTTTTTTTGGTGTATTTTATGCATGAGTGTTCTAACAGCATGTATGTTTGTATGCCAGAAAAGGTCTTCAGGCCCCATACAGATAGTTGTGAGCTGCCCCGTGGTTGCTGGGAAATGAACTCAGGACCTCTGGAAGAGCAGTCTTAACCTCCGAGCCATCTCTCCAGCTCTATCGTAGAAATCTTTACGATGATCTGTGTAAGGAAATTTTGTTCAATTCCCACTTGGTCGTTATTGATTTGTCTGCTCATATATTTGTTCTTTACCCCACTCTTTCAACCAACATTCATTGTCTACTGAATTAAGAAAAAATATCTGTTGAAACTTGGAAGCTTTCAGCTTGTCAGCCAGTCACCCGAGGGTTTGCTTTATCTAGACCTTGTTGGGTCTGCAGTCCCTTCTCTGCCTTCAGTTTGAGCTTCTCCATGCACAGGGTGCTTTGTCTTTGTGTGTTTGCACTTGCTGTTTCCTTTGCCTAGAATGTCTTCCTAATTCCATTTTCTGCTTCTTATTGCTCAGTTAAGCTGCCCGCTTCTACCAAATTAACCAAGTGTACAAGACTGCTTCCATCTCCAGGAAACTGCACTTCACATGGTACTCTAAAGGTTTGTGTTTCCATAATACTTTCTTACAAACAAATCATACCACACGGGTTATAATTATTTCTAGGTCTTCTCTGGGCTTGGAGGCTTTTGAAGGCAGGGCATATGTATTAGCTCTTGATTGCCACTGCTAGAATATCATGAAACATATAGGCATAAAATAATTTTTTTTTTTTGGTTGCAGAGTGCTGCTGCCGCTTTTTAAAGAGAGAGAGACCACGCCCCATTGGGCTTGTATCTCAGCGGCTATTGGCTAAAGGAGCGGAAGGAGCTCCTGCAGCAGTTTTTCGAGACAGGGTTTCTCTGTAGCTTTGGAGCCTGTCCTGGAACTAGCTCTTGTAGCCCAAACTGGCCTCGAACTCACAGAGATCCGCCTGCCTCTGCCTCCCGAGTGCTGGGACTAAAAGCATGTGCCACTACTGCCCGACTGGAATAAAATAATCCTGATTGATTGAGTGAACCCCCAAACAATATCATTGGTGGCTAAGAACCTATTTGGAAGGAGTTCGGATTCTCTGGCACACAGTGTCTTTGTTACTGGACATGGCACTTGCTTGTCTAAACCTTCATTTTCCGTGGAGTGAAAGTGGGACATTTAGCACAGGGCCTGTCATGTAGTAGTAGCTCTTAAGTTATGCTGAGCACCTGGGGTCCTGGGACATAAGACCAGGCGCTCATAGCAGTGGTCTCCAGCGACCTTCCTTCCAGTTTTTTAAAGGGGAGGCAGTGGGGAGTCTCTCCCCAAGGCTATCAGAACTGTGACAGTAGTTGTACTGTGTGTAGGAAGATGTACAAGAAAGATGGCGACTCCATCGGCCTCAGGGAGGAGATGGGACCTGACATCTGACAAAGATTTGAGTTTTTAGGAAGGAGAGGAGGAGACGTCAGCCCCAGAAAACCTGTTTAGAATAACTTACTCAGAAGCTGTACTGCAGTAGGTTATTTCTGAAGGCCTTTTTTTTTTGTTGTTGTTGTTGTTTTGTTACTGTTTTTTTTCGACACAGGATTTCTTTGTGTATCTCTGACTGTCCTGGAATTTACTTTGTAGACTAGACTGGCCTCAAAGAGATCCACCTGCCTCTGCCTCCCTGAATGCTGAAATTAAAGGTGTGTGCCCTCACCACCTGGCCATGTTCCCTGTATTCTAAAGTCATTCATTCCTGTAAGCTGGGTCTGGAGATCCAGCTGGGCCAACCTGCCGCTTAAGGTTTGTTGTGTTAGCACTGAGCAGTCACTGCATCAGCTCCCTAAGGGGTAGTGTGTTGGGACATCACCACGTAAGAACTTCAGGGATAAAATGTGTATGTATTTGTGGCGGAAAGGAGGGCTGTTTCCATTGTCCCGTCATGTTCCTAGCTGTCTATTGGAGCCTCTCAGCTCCTACTCAGAAGCTGCGCTGTCTGTTGACTTCTTTGTCAGGGAGTAGTCAATCATGTGACTTGTTTCTCAGTGCCCAGTGAGGACATGCTTCACTTCTCTGTCCACCTATCAGTTTGTAGCAGGTACAAACAGATGCCCCATGGAACATAGCATTGTAAATGGGACCTGCCTGCAATACTGTCACAGCTGGGTCCAGGCTTAGGATCTTAGATGAACAGCTGACTTTATATGCATATTAACTCCTCTCAGAGACCTGTTGAATTGTCTTTTGGGCTTTCTGGCCTCTGTTATAACAGTGGTTTCTGGACGAGTCTCTTAGCCTAGCTTTCTGCACTCCTGCCTACAAGTCGCTGCTGGCCAGGTGTTCTTGGGCTTCACTGTCTTGTCTGCCTCTGAGTGTGAAAGTTGGCAGTTGTTTCCTGCTGATTCTGTGGAGCTCAGATTCTCATCCTGCTGTTCTTGCACTATCTTTGCCCACTGTTGAGGGCAACATCTCTGGTACAGCCCAGAATGCCTTCTCCCTTTGTGGGAACCTGTGCTGTCACTTGTACTTGTTAATGTGAGATGCCTCTCCTGGTTCTTCCTGACGACTCAGTCCCCTTGGCTCCTGGCCTTCTCTGACTGGGTGGTTTTGGAACCGTTCCTGACTGACAGAGGACTTTGAGCCTCCCTGGCCTGCTTGTGCTCACCTAATCAATTCCTGGGAGCGTGTACCTCTAGCTCATTCTGCCTTGTACTGTCTTGTCTTTGCAGATGGTAACAATATTCTTGTTTTTGAGAATATGGTTTATTTGTTCTTTGTTTCTGAATGCAGCACTTGAGTAAAAGGCCTGTGAGCAGCTTGGGGAGGAGGCAAGATTTCCCTGAACTGTCAGAAGCTGGAACATTGAGAAGGTCCTGGAGCGGTGGTTTTCAACCTGTGGGTCATGATCCCTTTGGGGGGTCGAAGGGCCTTTCACAGGGGTCACATGTAAGATCTTTACATTACAATTCATAACAGTAGCAAAGTTATAGTTATGAAGTAGCAACAAAAATAATTGTATGGTTGAGGGTCACTAGAGCATGAGGAACTATATTAAAGGGTCACAGCATCAGGTCGGGAACCACTGCTCTTCAGACTGGGGAGATATCTTGAAACCCACTCCTAGCTTTGCCCTAATTCTCTCTTCTGCCTTCCTGGGTCACCTCAACCTTTCTTTTTTTTTTTTTTTCTTCAACTTCTATGACACACTCATGCCTGTCAAATATATTCAGTTCATCCATTCTCCTGAGTTTCCTACTTGTGTATCTCAGCTTAACTCTTGGATCTTCCACAAACTGTGAAACTGTGTCAGAGATTGTGTTCCAGTGTAAAATTCAGGACTGGGGATTTAGCTGAGTGGTAGACTGCCTGTGTAGCAAGGGCAGGGTCCCGGGTTTGGTCCCCAATACATACCCCTCCACTTCTCACAAAAGACAGCTCCACTCCAAACAAGCAAACATACAAAAAACAAAAAATAAAAAAACAAAACCCAAAACTCACTACCCCCCAACAAAACAATAGCCAAGGGATGTTGCTCCTTCTCTATCTCTTTTTCAAGAGAAACAAGATTTATTATTTTTAATTATGTGAGTATTTGCGGGTCTTGGGGGTGGTACATGTGACCCAGGTGCCCACAGAGGCTGCAGGGGTCAGATCCCCTGGAGCTGGGATTGCAGGCAGTTGAAGCTGCCCAACTTAGACGCAAAGAAACAGATTAGTGTTTGTCCAAGAGCAGTCTGTGCTGTAGACCTTTGAGCCATCTTTCTGGTTTCATCATTTCTAAATAGTATCTTCCTCTAAATTCTTTGTTTTGTCTAGTGCATCTTCCAAATTAGGATACCCCCTTTTTTTTATTTGAAATAGTCTCATGTAGCCTTAGCTATTCTAGACCTTGTTAAGTACACAAGGTTGCCCTAGACCTCAGAGAGGTCTGCCTGCCTTTGCCTCCTCAGTGCTGGGTTGAAGGCATGTGCCATGTCTGGCTGGATCAGAAGGCTTTGGTTTGCTACGTCTCTTCACTCCTTTGCCAGTTTCCAAATGGCACCTGAGATAAGTGCATCTCCTAGATTTGTCTTCTTCTTCCTCCTGTTTTTGAGACAGGATCTCACTATACAGTCTTGGCTGGCTTGAGATGTGGTATGTGGGAGACAGAGGCCAGCACTATCTACAGTGCTGAAGGAGACCCTGATGAGGAAGAGCGGCACTAGAGAGATGGCTTAGCAGTTAGTGCACTTGAACCTATGTAGTGGCTCACAGTGTCTTGTGGCTCTAGTTCCGGGGCTTTTCCATGTCACTTCTGGCTTCTGCAGGCATTGCGTACATGTGGTTCACATACTGACAGGCACACACGTACACGAGCACATTCTCTCTAGTGAGGGCTAGAAATATAGTTCAGTGGGACAATACTTCCTAGCATGTGCAAAGCCCTCGCCTTCAAACGAGAGAGAGAGAGAGAGAGAGAGAGAGAGAGAGAGAGAGAGAGAGAAACTTAATATATAAGACACCATATAAAGACACCAGAGATCTAAAGAACTTTTTTTTTCTTTAAGATTTATGTGTGTGTTTTACTTGTATAACTGAAAGTGAACCATATATGTAGTTCCCATGGAGGTCGGAAGAGGGCATTAGATTCCCTAGATTTGGAGTTATAGATGGTTATGACCACGATGTGGGTGCTGGGAACCAAACGTGAGTCCCCTTGAAGAGCTGCAAGTGCTCTTACTTCTCAGCCATCTCTCCTGGTCCACATCTTCCTTGTTTAGTTCTTGGTTCTCTAACAGGCACACTCCTTCCCAACCTCACACCCTGCATATACACCCCTTCTTCACGAAGCCTTTCTTAGTACTCTCACGGGTCAGTCTTATCATCGGGCTATGTCATGTTTGGTTCCTCTCTTACAGTGCTTGTATTGTATCACAGTAACAAGTGTATGAATTGTCTGCTCATAGCCCTACTCCAGGCTCCACGGGTTACTCAGTTCTCAGAGACCCTCTGCATGTAACCTAATGCCTAGCACGGGGCATCAACAAGTGTGTAACACATACTTGAATGCGTAGTGTGATTAGTAGAGGTAAATATTTACCTGCATTATCTCATTAATGTTCTGAGTCCTATAATTATCATAGCTTTATAGGTGAGGAAGTGGGGACCAGGAAGGGGAAGTCTCCTGCTTCTGGGAGCATTCTCACAGTCATGTATGTGGTGAGGAGGCCATGGCCTGGGTGATTTGTTCTCCCATGATCCTCTTTTGTTCTCAGAGCCATGATGCGGGTGTGCTGGTTGGTGAGACAGGACAGCCGGCATCAGCGAATCAGACTTCCCCATTTGGAAGCAGTTGTGATTGGTCGAAGCCCAGAGACCAAGATCACAGATAAGAAATGTTCCCGACAGCAAGGTAACTAACTGGTCATTGGAATGTGGAGATGACTCTGCTTAGTTATGGGGGATGATGGTTACCAGCGGTACACATTTCCTGCTGTTCTTGCTGGAAAACCTAGTTCTTTTTTCTTTTCCTTCCTTCCTTCCTTCCTTCCTTCCTTCCTTCCTTCCTTCCTTCCTTCCTTCCTTCCTTCTTTCTTTTCTTTTCTTTTCTTTTCTTTTCTTTTTTTTTTAAGACATGGTTTCTCTGTAGCTTTGGAGCTTGTCCTGGAATTTGCTGTGTAGACCAGGCTGGCCTTGAACTCACAGAGATTTCCCCTTGCCTCTGCCTCCCAAGTGCTAGGATTAAAGGCGCGTACCACCACCACCTGGCCCTTGCTGGAAAACCTATTATATTCCCAACACAAGGCTCATAAATTGTGTTCTTTTAGCTAACATTAGGGCTGGTTCAGCCTGGATTTTGCCTTCACCATGCAGTAACACTTAAGGCAGGTTCAGGTAAGGGATGGGAAGAGGTGGCTGCCATCCTACCACCTTGACGTGGTAGGATTGAGTCTTGGACTCTGCTTTGCCCGGGGGTTATGCATTGAGCAGCAAGACAAATTCTGGACTCTCCAAGCTGAAACTGTGTCTGAGATGCAATGGGGATGGTGTCAGCCTTTCCGTACTTCCTTACCCAGAGGCTGGATCTTTGTCTAACTGTGGCATACAGCTTGTCTGTCATATGTTTTAAGGGAAAAACTGTGTACACACACACACACACACACACACACACACACACACACAGAGAGAGAGAGAGAGAGAGAGAGAGAGAGAGAGAGAGAGAGAGAGAGAGATTTGCCTGCAAACCATGGGCATGCTCACCCTTTCCTGCAGTGTGTCCCCATAACCCTAAGGTTCTGGACTTGGAGTCTGCAGCAGTGAGTATGGACTTTCCTGTGTGAGTTCGTCCAAGTGTGCTGGAGTGTTGAGCTGAGTAGGTCCAGGATACCAACTGCTGCTGCTTCTGTCTGTTCCCCCTCCCAGCAGCAAGTGTAGGGGTGTGGGGCTCACCAGTTCTCTGCCCGTCCCCACTACTGAGCCGCTGTGGTGCCTCTTCCTGTTCCCCTTCTCGACCACACATGCTCTTTTGACTTATCTGAACCCGAGTGCTTGAAGTTCCCTTCTCTCACATATTGTCCAGCCCTGCAGTGCTCTTTCTAGAACATTCTTTCCATTCCTTCAGGCCAGCTTGAGCTTCTGTTTTCCAAGAACAGACCTATCTTTTACCTCTTTCTCTGTTGAAGTCACTTAGCAATAATGTTCCCTACCCCCGAGGCTCACGTCAGGCATGCTGTTTACCACTTAGCTTCAGCCCCGACTCTTGATAGATTCTTTTCTGCTTCCTAGTAGTAGAAGTCTTATCTAACCATGACATAGGAGTTTTCCTCCTGTTGGCAGAGTCTGTGGTCCTGAGCTGGCTAGGGTTCTGTCAGAGCTGCAGGGATTCATGAAAGCTGCTTCCAAGTTTTTTATTTTTATATTTATTTTTGTGAGACAGGGTCTCACTATGTAGTCTTGGTTGTCCTGGAACTCACTGTATGGACCAGACTGACCTTGAACTCAGAGATCCATATGTTTCTGCCTCTCAAGTGCTGGGATTTAAAGGTGTGTCCCACCCCAACCAACCTAAAAAGGGAAAGATATTAGGCATTTGTTTGCTTTTAAGATCTATTTTTATTATTTTTTTTTTTTAAAATTATATGTGTCTCTCTGTGTGGGTGTATTTAAGTATAGTTCCTTGTGGAGGCCAGAGGCATCAGATTCCCCTGAAACTGGGGTCAAAGGTAGTAATGAACTGTCCAGTGTGGGTGGTGGGAACCAAACTTAGATCTCTGGAAATACAACAGCAAAAATACTCTTAGCCAATGAGCCATTTCTCCATTCCCCAACCCCAGGTTTTTAGCAGTAGCTAAGGGAGTACATGCACTGATAGAAATTATTTTTGTGGGTGAGAAGTGGGGTTTAAGATATTTTTACATATTCCAGACTAACCGCACACACTGACTATCCTGCCAAGGCTGGTCTTGAACTCCTGATCTTGACTCTACTTCTCAAGTCTGGGGTTACAGGCATGTGCCTCCATGCCCAGCTCACCGAGGGACATTTTCTGGAAGCGTTTGAAGCTGTTAGAAATTGTAGGCCCAGGCACACGCACATCAGGCTCGTCTTTGGACTGCCTGCAGCAGTCGGGTTTTTAGTTGTCTTTCAGGGAAGCAGAGTACCTGGTTTTGGTTGCATCTGTGCTTAATGTTTTCTTCTGTCTTTCAGTCCAGTTGAAAGCAGAGTGTAACAAGGGGTATGTCAAAGTGAAGCAGGTACGTGTGTTTGTGACTTGGATGCCCATGTATTACTTGATGGTCTTATGCTGTTGCTTTAGACTGTGTCAGCCAGTGATGGAAGGAACTGTAGGCAGCTGACAGCACAGGAAATGTTGATCCAGCAGCTGCTCTAGCACTGATGGCATTGTCGCTCTTATTCTTACATGATGGCTGTGTGTCTACAGGTGGGGGTCAATCCCAGCAGCATTGACTCTGTCATCATTGGGAAGGACCAAGAGATGAAGCTGCAGCCTGGCCAGGTTCTCCACATGGTGAATGAACTTTATCCATATATTGTAGAGTTTGAGGGAGTAGCAAAGAGTCCTGACCTAGAAACACAAAAAAAGAGAAAGAGGTCAGACTGTGATGGTGAAGAGATGGATGCTGCTCAGGAAACTGAGTCTGGGACAGGGCTAGCACCTGAGAGCAGCCCCAGCCTGTGTGCTGTGCCTTCTAAGAAGAGCAAGGATGGAGCCATCAAAGAGGTGAGAATAGTGTGATCGATAGGTGATGTGGAGATGAATATAATAACTGCTTAATTGTTTTGTACACTATAAAGCTCGGACACGGGTGAGGTGGTATTAGTCATAATGAGGGTTGTTAACCGTGATGAAAGAGTCACTTGTTTGTGGCCTGAAAATCACTTGGTGAATGTTCCTTTATATGCTTTTCTATTAAATTCCTGGGGTAAACCACTTGAAGGAAGATGGTGCAGTCAGTAATGGCATTGTGTTGCACTCTGCGTGGCCTTGGGATTGACCTAACTGGGACAGACACACGTACAGAAAAGCTGGGATTGGGTGGGCTGTTCTTTCTAGTGGAGATGTACCATCAGCAGCAGCCCAGAAACTCAGAGTGATTACTCTGTACATCTCAATTGAGGAGCTGGGTTTATCATACATAGCTGAACAAGGGGACAGGGTTAGGAGGTCTTTAGAAGGTCGTAGTCTCGGGCTGTAAACGTCTGGGAGGAGGAAACTGTGCTTGGTAGTGTCTGCATCCTCTGGTCAGCCGTTCGTGAACACTGGTACTTAGACCCTGGGAAGGCTTTGCTATTTCCATGGGTCTGGGCGCTGAGGTCCTTGTCATGGCTGGTCATGCCAACAACACACATTCATCAGGACTTGGTGCACTTGTTACACATTCATTCAGGGTTTCCTTCACTGCCCATAATAGTGTGTTTAACATTGAACACTAACATGGGTCATTTGCTTGTTGACCTGTTGGCTAATAGGAGGCTGACTCGTTCGTGCTCCGTGTTGGCTGTATGGAGCTTTTCCTGGGGAGGTGTGAACGAACGCCTGTTCATCCCGGATGGGACACTAATGACAAACCAGCCATTCCAGCCACGTCTAACTTGCTGAACTAGTGAGTTTTAATTGTGGCACTTACAGGAGCAGGGGCAGCTTATGGCTGACCACCCCATCAAAGAGCAGTCTCTCTCTCCAGCAGTGTGAGGTGGTTGTATATCCTCTGGGAGGGGAGGAGCTTCATGAGCCCTCTCAGGAGTCCTTCCCACCCCCAACAAGGGAATGTTATTTGGCCCAGTCTTGTGAAAGTCTTGTTTAGGTAATCGCAGCTGCTCTTATTCAGGACAGCAATCTTTGCACAGAGGACAGAGTTCCTCATAGGCCTCCTGTTCTAAAAATAGGAAGACAACAGGGAGGCTTGTGGTCCTAAAGGGCAATAGACTGAGGTAAAGGAAGTTTAATTCTCAAGAACTAACATTACTTCTATGTTTTCTTTGGACTTTGCTCTCATGCAGTATCAACTACGTTTAATTACTAGCATTTATATTTACATTATCTGTTTTATTTAGAAATCAGTGGGCCACTGGAGTCAAGGCTTGAAGATTTCTATGAAGGATCCCAAAATGCAGGTCAGAATAAAATTATATAATTTAAGTGTCTGTCATGTTGTACATGACCATTCTACAGAATTTTTGTAATTATAAATGAAGCCAAAGGATTCTAGATTACTGAACTTTTCTGTGAGGACAAGGCTTCCACATCGGTCCTAGAGTAGTCACTAGACCCGTGTCCGTTCGTCTGCAGTATGTCCTTCATATAACTTCATACTACCCTTTCTTGAGTTCCTTTTCATACTCATGCATACACTATAGGCTAGGAGCCACATACGAAGGAGAACGTGGGGTTTTTTTCTTTCTGATTTTGGTTTACCTTGCTTAACATACTTTCTAAGTCCATCCATTTTCCTGTAGATTTTATGATTTCATTTTTCATTTTCTTTTTGAAAAAATTTTATCGATTTATTTTAATGTGTAGGGCGTTTTGCCTGCATGTATATCTGTGTACCTTGTATGTGCGTGGTGTGTGAGGAGGCCAGAAGAAGGTGGATCCCCTGGGATTGGAGTTACAGATGATTGTGAACTATCATATAGGTGCTGGGAATCAAACCTGGATCCAATGGAAGAGCAGCCAGTGCTCTTTTTTTTTTAATTTATTTTTTAATTGATTTTTATTGAACTCTACATTTTTCTCTGCTCCCCTCCCTGCCTATTCCCCCCCCCCCCCCCCCCGCTTCCACCCTCTCCTAAGGTCCCCATGCTCCCAATTTACTCAGGAGATCTTGTCTTTTTATACTTTCTACTTCCCATGTAGATTAGATCTATGTATGTCTCTCTTAGTATCCTCATTGTTGTCTAAGTTCACTGGGATTGTGGTTTGTAGGCTGGCTTTCTTTGCTTTATGTTTAAAAACCACCTATGAGTGAGTACATGTGATAATTGTCTTTTTGTGTCTGGGTTACCTCACTCAAAATATTGTTTTCTAGCTCCATCCATTTTCCTGCAAAATTCAAGCTGTTGTTATTTTTTCTGCTGTGTAGTACTCCATTGTGTAAATGTACCACATTTTCCTTAACCATTCTTTGGTCAAGGGGCATTTAGGTTGTTTCCAGGTTCTGGCTATGACAAACAAAGCCGCCAGTGCTCTTAACCACGGAGTCATCTCTCTAGCCTGCCTCCTTCCTTCCTTCTTGCCTGCTTTCTTGCCTGCCTGCCTTCCTTCCTTCCTTCCTTCCTTCCTTCCTTCCTTCCTTCCTTCCTTCTTTCCCTCCCTCCCTTCCTTCCTTCCTTCTTTCCCTCCCTCTCTTCCTCCCTCCCTCCCTCCCTCCCTCCTTCCCTCCCTCCCTCCCTCTCTCCTTCCTTCTTTTTTATTGACACAGGGTCTCTTATATAGCCCTCAGTGTCCTGAAACTCAGAGATTTGTTAGCCTCTGCTTCATGAGTGCTGGTACGCCTCTATACCCAGCCTCTGATTTCCTAAATAAGTCTCCATTTTGTATATATAGCATATGCTCATTATCCATTCATCTGTTGATGGGCATATGAACCATGAAAGAGCACATGGATTGTTTTAAACTATGCCATAGTTTTTTCTTTTTTCTTTTCTTTTTTTTTGTGGCAGATGAGTACATAAGATTGTAAGTGATAATGAAGTTGTTAAGCCCTAAGTGAAGCTCCGCACTTTAGAGTGACCATTCTAACTATAGAAAAGTTCACCGAGATGTATTTGGTGATAGGCAAGTGTTTGAGTGGCTGTCTTAATCTAGCTGCAAGATGGTTTTTATGTGAGTTTGTTACAATAAAGTGGTTTTATAAAAGTTTTAAAAGTAGTACCTGGAGGTCCTTTGAGGAGCAGCTCACTTCTTCAGATATTGTCTGCTATTCAGAGAAACTGTACTAGCAGGCTGGCTTAGTTGGGGAGGGTGCTTGCTGCCAAGGCGGATTCCTAAAGTGAGTTCGGTTCTTGGAACCAACATGGTAGAAGGAGAGAACTAACTCCTTAAATTGTCCTCTATGATTGTTCCAAATAATAGCACACACAAAAAAATTGTGCTAACCCAAGTATGGTCCCTCTTAAGGGACCATCAGATAAGGTGTGGTGACTGTAGTAACATCCGTCTTCGTGTCAGAAGTCAGCTGTCATCCTTGGAGGAGCCTTCGAGGTTCGCTTCAGTGAGGGCTCCTTGAAATCTACACACATGTATTCAGGTCTGTGTTAGAGAGGCTGCGGTTGAACTCTCCCTCTGGAGATTTAACATGGAAGCCTCGAGAACTCTATTGTACTGTGTATCTTCTCTGAATCCTACCTAGTGTGGTGTTTGAAAACACAGGTTCTGGAGTCTGTGTGATTGGGGTTGGAACCCTAGTTATGTGACGCTATCAGTGTCTGCCTCACTTCTTGAAACTCTTTGCACAAGGTTTTGTCAGTAAGTGTCTAGTACGACTACTCATGCACAGAGGTCCTCAACTGACATCTCTTCCTGTCCTGTGCGCTTTCTGCTAGGTCTACAAAGATGATCTGGTGGTGGTGATTAAGGACAAATATCCCAAGGCCCGTCACCATTGGCTGGTCTTACCATGGGCCTCCATTTCCAGTCTGAAGGTTGTGACCAGTGAACACCTTGAACTTCTCAAACATATGCACACTGTAGGGGAAAAGGTGATTGCAGATTTCGCTGGATCCAGTAAACTGAGCTTCCGATTGGGTTACCACGCCATTCCCAGCATGAGGTAAGCCTTGGGTGATGTGGTGCCCTCTGGTTTGGTTCCAGTGATTAGCATGGACTTGAGAGTCAGGTCATTTCAAGGACCAAAGGAGGTGTTTCCAAGCAGGTGGGCTGAATTTTGCACCTGCCTGACTTGAGCAGCGCAAGTTCCCGCGTCTGCCTGTAATTCACTCCTTTGAAGTTTTTTATTCTCTCAAAATGTAAGCCTTTTAACATGAAGACTGGATGAAGTAGCTTCACAACTTGTAGATGAGCATTTACTGTCAGTGGGTTGCTAGAATTCTTGGAGTTATCTCTAACTCCTAAATGACTAAGGACCATGGCTCTAAAGGAAACAGAACATCATAGACATCTGTAAATGCAAGCTTAGGGTGTGCACAGTTTCAAATAAAGTGAGGAAAAGTGGAGTCTGCTCTTCGTTGGCTTATTTGCAGAAGGATTTGGGATAGAATTATTGTTTTTCCACACAGAGTGCATGCAGGACAGTTCTGTCAGCTTATTTGGTCCAAGCAACAAGATAATGCATGGGCTGCATGGGCTGCACCTCTGGGGTATATCCTCAGTTGCAGCTTTTAAAAAACTACACTAAAATAAACAACATAAAATTTACATTTTTAAAGTTTTTATTTTGTTTATTATTTTGAGACAGTTTTTTTTTGTTTTTTTTTTTTGTCTTTTGTTTTTTGAGACAGGGTTTCTTTGTGTAGCCCTGACTGTCCTGAAACATACTCTAGAGATCAGGTTGGCCTTAGACTCAGAGTTCTGCCCGCCTCTGCCTCGTGAGTGCTGGGATTAAAGGAGTGCACCACCACTGCCCAGCAATCTTGGACTCTTCTCACATTAGCTTCCTGAGGCTGGGGCTACAGGTGTTTACTACCGTACCCGGCTAATCATTAAATTTCTTTTGGAGATTTATTTTTATTTAATATGTATGTTTGTTTTTCCTGCATGTCTATCTGTGTACCACATGTGTGCCTGGTACTCATGGAGGTCAGCAGAGGTCACGGAATCCCTAGAATCTGAAGTTCTAGATGGTTGTTAGCTGCCATGTTGGTGCTGGGCATTGCACCTGGGCCCTCTGGAGGAGCAGTGGTGCTCTTAACTGCTGAGCCATCTCCGCAGCCCCTTAGCATAGTTCATTGTCATTAGGCATGCTTTAATTCCTCTATTTTTATCTTTGTTTATTTTCTTATTTGAAGATAGGGCTCCCTGAAGCCAAGTCTGGCCTTGTGTTTCTGATCCTCCTGCCTCTGTCTGTATCTATAATCCAAATGCTGGGATTATAAGCCTGTGCCTATATATTACATGCCGGGTTTATGCAATGTTGGGCATCAAACCCAGTACTTCATGCAGGCTAGATAAACACCGTCTCAACTGAGTGACGTCTCTAGCCTATGATGGGATTTTTAAATAAATGTAATAGAAAGGAAAATGTGAGTGAGATACTTACTAAAAAGAAAACAAAGCTACTATAAAGTAGTATTTTAGAAAATACAAAATGTGAAGCCAAGCAAAGACACACCATAACACCTCCTCTGACCAAATGCTGTGCTTGTTTGACTTTCCCTGTCATGCTGTTTTCCTGCCTCAGGGTCGTGTAACACTCCTTGTCTGTCCTTAGCCTCCAGTCTGAGCTTGATCTCCATACCTTTGATGGGTTCTGTCTTTTCTTTTTGTTTTTTTTTGAGGCTGGGTTTCTCTGAGGTCCAGGCTGGCCCTGAACTCACCACATGACCAGGCTAATCTTCAATTCCTGATCCTTTCGCTTCTGCCTCCTGAGTGCTGGCCTGAGGTGTGAGGCTCATGCCTGGCAGGGAGGTCTCTTTCAGTTTGGCTGTGTCGTGATTCCCGTGGTGTCCTCGTCATGTCAGAGGTGCATGGTGTTGAGGTGACCTGTGGCGTTAATCTTGGTCATTTTGTTGAGGTGTTACCTGCCAAGTTTCTCCACTCAGAGTTAGTTTTTCCTTTTTAACTGATGACTATCTTGGGGTAATATTTTTAAGAGTATTACTATCCTGCTGCTCAAATTTAAACTCGCCATTTTATTATCTATTGGTAGATTTTATTTTATTTTTATGTTTCATTGACTTGTTTGAGACTGGCCTCACTGTACCCAGGTCGACCTGGAATGCTGTATTTTGCTCAGGCTGACCTTGAACTCAGAGTTTTCATCCTGCCTCAGTTTCCCTAGTTCTGGGATCACTAATTTGATGAACCGCACTGAGCTCTATTGGGGGCACTTGCCTGCTCTTTTCCCAGGGTTGTCGATGCTCCTCCCATCTACTGTATGATGTGGACTGCTGTGTGTGGAAGCTGTGTCTTTTTCCCCTTTGTTTCAGGTGTAGGCTCATAGATACTCTGATGTTTATTTACTTATTTTTTTGAGGCTTAAATTATTCCATCTTTGGTCATTGAAAGCCCCTTTAGGTTGGCTTCTTTGTCACTCCATGCCCCTCACAGTTTTTTTTTTTTTTTTTTTTTAATTTTTTGTTTTTCAAGACAGGGTTTCTCTGAAGCTTTGGAGCCTGTCCTGGAAGTAGCTCGGTAGACCAGGCTGGCCTTGAACTCACAGAGATCCACCTGCCTCTTCCTCCCGAGCACTGGGATTAAAGGAGTGTGCCACCACCGCCCAGCCCCTCACAGTTTTTAAGGTTGACTTTGCTTTCTGTCCCTGCAAGGCACCATAGGTTCATCATCCCCAGAGAGGTCTAGATGCCAGGTGTTGCCCCCCCCCCCCCCCCCCCCGACAGATTTCTCTGTGTAACAACAGTCCTGACTGTCCTGGAACTCACTCTGTAGACCAGGCTGGCCTTGAACTCACAGAGATCCGCCAGCCTCTGCCTTCCAAGTGCTGGGATTAAAGGCATGAGCCCCCACACCTGGCAGTACCAGGTTTCTCTAATGAGAGAAGTGCTTGACTTAGAGTGTCTTTACTTCTACATACTTCTGCATCAGGAAATAACACACAAATCCTAAGCCCTCTCCCCACCTCTGACTTTGTATTCATATCTGCACACAGGAAATGGTAATTCCTGCTGGTTCTCCTCCCAGACTTAGCCTGCTTAGCTCCCAGGTCATGCTGGTAACCATTCTTCCTGGTCCATCTCCACAAGCAACACACATCTTGTTTTCCTAACTTCCTTTTTTGTGTCTTCTTTCTCTACCAGTGAGAAACTGGATGTCCCTCATTATGAACACTTACATGTTCAGTCCAAGCATATTTGTAATATAGCTATAGATTGCTACCCACCCCCTGTGTAAAGATGTTTACTACAGTGTAGTACAGTGTTAGTGGAAAGTCCCCCCCTTTAATGTTATAGCAGCTAGCCAAAATACTGTTTTCCAAAGTTATATTTTTTTCTCACCATCTTCAGTGTGGTTCCTTTCTTCATTTTTATTCATTTGTTTATTCGTTACTGCTTATATCCCATTTTGGATTCTGCATACATATTTGGGGCTTTTGATTGTTAATCATCCAAAATGAAATACTACTAATTCCAAAAATGAAAATTCTACAAAAAAGTCATTCTACGTAGTTTAGCAAAGTGAAACTATGTGTGTGCATGGGTGTATGTACTCTGCATGTGGAGGTCAGAGGTCAGCCTCAAGTGTCTCCACCTCAAGTGGGTCCATCTTGTTTTTCTGAGACAGAAACTCTCCCTGACCTGGGGCTTGCTGTTTAGGCTAGACTGGCTAACTAACCCCAGGAATCCTCCTGTCTCCATCTCCTTAGTGTGGAACTTCAGACATCAGATTCTCATGCTTGTAGGGCAAGCTCACTATCAACAGAGCTATCAACTCAACCTGAACAATTACTGGTTGAACCCTAGGTTCTTTTTCCTGTACCATTCTCAACCTCAGCAAGTGGCACTGCCCCAAACTGCACCAGTAAGTTAGTAAATCTTGTTGGATTTGTTCCAAAACTTGACCAGCATTGGGCGGTTCCTTGTCATTTCTGCTACAGCCCAGCTCTAGCGTGAGCTGTGCTGGGTTTTGTCATTGACTGTCACAGTGGCCTTGTCGCAGGTCTCATCTTCTGCCTGACATGCCCTCATCCCTTTGTCTTTTAAAGCTACAAGTGGGATAATATCTTCTGCTTTAACTCGACTCTAGTGTTTCTGGCTGTATACCGCGGTCTCATCACCTTCTTTGTGGCCCGTGTTTGCACCAAGCTGCCTCTTGCCCCAGGATTTTGAATTTGACCTCTGCACTCTGAGACACAGTTGCCTCTGCTCCTCTTTACCTGGCGGAGCCCTCCTTTGGGCAGTATTAGCTAGCTCTAGTCCTAGTTTCTAGCCTGCTTCTCTCTTTTCTTTTCCCCCTTCCCTTCTCCTTTTAATTTCTTTTGTTTTTTATTAGTGTATATAATAGGTTTCATTATGACATTTTCATATATGTATATGATGTATATTGATCAAATCTTTTTGTCCTTGCTCCTCTCCTATTTCCACTGATCCCCCTTCTCTTCCAACCTAGTTACTCCTTCTTTCCTTCCTTCCTTCCTTCCTTCCTTCCTTCCTTCCTTCCTTCCTTCCTTCCTTCCTTCTTCCTTCCTTCCTTCCTTCCGAGGCAGGTTTTCACTGTATAGCCCTGCCTGCTCTTGAACTCAGAATCCCCTCCTTCAACTTCCCAAGTGCTGGAATTTAAGGCATGCGCCGCCAGCATGCATGACACCTTCTTTATTTTCCTTTAGTGATTTGGGTTTTTCTTGCTTATTTGACTTTTTTAGAATGTATTTATTCTAAATGCAGAATCCTTTCTTGTATTATTCTCTAATAAATTCCCAGTTCTAGGTTTGACTAGGTACTTACTCAACACTAAACATTCTTTTGTGTGTGTGTGTAACCAATTACTTTCCCCCATCTGTCTGTCTGTCTGTCTATCTATCTATCTATCCACCTAAGCATTTTTTTTTATTTTTTTTTTTATTTAAGTATTTATTTGAGACAGGGTCTCACTGTGCAGCTCTGGCTGGCCTTGAATTTGCTCAGTCTGCTTTCTTATAGAACTCAGGACTACCAGCCCAGGGATGGGACCACCCACTATGGGCTGGGCCCTCTCCCATCAATCACTGATCATCACAAGCTTTCATACAGCCTGATCTTAAGGAGGCATTTTTTTTTCTTTTCTTTTTTGTTTCTGCTTTTGTTTTTTTCAAGACAGGGTTTCTTTGTGTAGCTCTAACTGCCTTGGAACTTGCTCTGTAGACCAGGCTGGCCTCAAACTCACATAGATTCCACTTGCCTTTGCATCCTGACTTCTGGGATTAAATACCACCTGGTGGAGGCATTTTCTTAACTGAGGTTCCTCCCCTCAGATGACTTCGCTTGTGTCAGGTTGACATAACTACCTAGCACACATGGCAAGCACTTTGGTCCGTATGTTATCTCCCAAGCACATTAACTGTTCTCAAGTAAACGGAAGACAGTGTTGCATTTAATGACACAGCATCAGAACTTTATATACCTGCACTTACTTTGGTGTCATTTTGATTAAACCACAGTTTTTAGTACTCAGTTCTTTTTTGTTTTTCAACTTCCAACTAGCCATGTACACCTCCATGTGATCAGCCAGGATTTTGATTCTCCTTGCCTTAAAAACAAAAAACATTGGAATTCCTTCAATACAGAATACTTTCTGGAATCACAAGGTAAATAGTATTCTTTTTAATATTCATTTCATTTTCTTACATGTTTTACTACCTGATTCAGTTGTTTCTCTAAGTCACAACCTGACCTCAGGTGACCCATTTAGTGATCTCTATAAAACAGGCACTCCTAAAATGAACACGGATGCTTCATTGTAATAGAATTGCTGCTTGGCTGTGAGCATCCTGGAAGGATCCAGTCAGCTGTGTGTTGGGGTCAGAAGTGTTTCCTTTTGACAGCAGAGGAGTCGCCGGGCTGATGTGCCAGGTGTCCTGGACTAGTGGGCTGGGAAGATGTGTGCCAGCTGGTTCTGAATCTGAGCGTTGCTGGACCCTGCGCCAGCCAGGCCTTGCTGTTTGTCGCAGTGACAGCATGCCCGACAGAACCTAAGAAGTTAAAGCTGTGTTTAGGGTCATAGTCTCAGAGGACTTGTGCATGGCTCTGTTGCTGAGCTATGGTGAGGCAGAACACTGGCAGGGAGGGCGATGATGAGCAAAGCTGCTCACTGATTGGTAGCCAGGGACTGAGAGAGAGAGGAGAGAGGGGCTTAGGGAAGGGACTTGGGACACAACACAGCCTCAAGGGTGTCCCCAGTGACCTGTTTTCTCCAGCTAGGTCCTGCCTCCGAAAGTTTCTACCATCTCAACAAATAACACCAACAGCTGGGGTCCACACTTACAATGCATGAGGCTTTGCACTTCATGTCTAAATGCTCACAGAGTTTTTGGTTGACGAGGGTCTCTGTAGTTCTTTCTCTCTTCTGTCAGGAGTTAAGCAAGAGTTTGGGGCTCTCTCCTGTTAGCAGTGTTTTATGGATACTATGTATATTTGATGGAAGCATTTCCTAGAATATTTTCTGCGTAACTAGTACTGCTGCATTGATATTGGGGCAACTACCATTTAGCAAAGAGCCTCCTGGAGAGAGCCATGGTGGTGAGCCCGTAATGTGTGGTAGGTGGACTGTGTCCTGAAAGAGTGTCATATCAAAGGTAGGTTGCTCAAACCTAGAATCTGGTCAAGTACATTTTCCCAGTGTGAAGTCTAACTTCAAGCGTGTGAGCTTTAGGATAGCAGATCTGTTGATTGATATGTTTTTGCCCTTTTTTCTTGACATCTTACTGGCTGTCCAGAGTAGCTGGGATCTGATCCTTATTTCTTGCTTGCAGCTGTGATCAAGATGGTTCAAGAAGTTGGCAGAGTGACTGTTCAGGATGGGACTTCTGAGCTCCTGAAGCTGCCTCTTCGCTGCCACAAGTGCCAGCAGCTACTGCCTTCCATCCCGCAGCTGAAGGAGCATCTCAGGAAGCACTGGGGCGGGTGACACTCTCCCTGGAGCCTGGGTGCTGTGCTTGTGCCCTGTGCAGCCCTGAACTAAAGCACGCAGCTTTCCAAAACAAAGCTTATTTATTCTTGAGCAGCTCCACGTTGGGGGACTGGTTAGTTCAGGAATTGGAAATTTGGGTTTGTATGGGTGTACTCTCTGGTGATGGAAGCTGGCACATGCCTGATCACCCTTTCCTCCACCACGCCAGGCCTAACTAATGGGGTGGTGACAAAGCCAGCCCGAGACTCAAATGCAGGCTGTAGAAGCACAGTGCTTCATTGCTACTCCGGACCGTGCAGTATCTTCATCAGGGTAGCTGAGGTTCTGAGGGCTTCTAGCTCTCGGACTTTAATCTGCTCTACGATAGTCTTCTTCCCTCCATGAGGAGGCTTTCAGCAGGCTGAGTGTCTCGGTGAAAGTGTGTGACAGTCCTCTGCACAGAGATGCCAGGGCAGAGGGAGTGGTCATATTTGGTGCGGTGTTAACAGTACAGTCTGTGCTGAGGGCAGCTGGGGCAGTGTGTACTGCCAGCTTCAGGCAAAGGTCTGACCGCAACTTCTGTCATGGCTCTTGAGAGAACATACAGAACATATAGCAAACCAGATAGAGTTTCCCCAATGTGCCTTGTTGCAAAGGACAGTTCATTTATTTCTAATTTAGCATATCAATATTAAAATGAATATTTGATTAGAAACTGCAAGGAGTGCTTGTATCAGACAGTGTAAGAATGTCAGTTGTAATGAAGAACAATCGAAGAATGAGGTGAGCATGCCTACATTCTTTATTCTGCCCTAAATAAATAGATTTTTTAGGGCTGGAGAGACGACTTAATGGTTAAGAGCGTGTGCTGCTTTTCTAGAGAACCTGAGTTTTGTTCCCATCGCCCACATCAGGCTGCGCGCAACCATCTATAGGTCCAGGGGATCTGACGCCCTCTTCTGACTTCCATGGGCACTGCACCCCAGTGTACAAACCCATTTATACACATGCACATTCATACATAATTAATACTTTAAAAATTAGATCTTTGGAGGAAAAACTGTAAATAATGACTTGGAGGAACCAGAGAAAGGACACAAAGTATTAAGGTGTATTCATCTCTTAGCCTTCATCTCCCAAATGGTCTGTTATCACTAGGGGGGAAAAGGCTTTCTGAACTCTGGATGTAGCCCTAGCCATCCTGAAACTCACTACATAGACTAGGCTGGCCTTGAACTCGCAGAGATCTGCCATTCTGTGCCTTCAGGGTACTGAGATTAAAGTATACCACCACCACCACCAAAACAAATAAAACAAAAAAAGCCAAACCAAAAACATCCCCAAATATACAAGG